>NC_067282.1:54201116-54513059 GCF_020740795.1 Apus apus | reverse complement strand
TCTTCAGCAACTCTTAAAAATATATTTTTAGTTTTATTTAAATTACAGGCTATTAAAATATAATTTGAAATGTGAAAATTATTTTAATGTTTTCATATATAGCCATTATGTATTTAGCTATGTCTGTTTCTGTCATGTACATCACATGTCATGAAACTCTATTGAGATGTTAGCTGAGAATTTCTATCATATAAATTGTTCCTTCGTTCCCCTTTACAGTTTCTACACAGGGCAATGTCCTCAAAAACCTGTTCAGAGGCACAAGTGTAGGTGAGAAGAAGAGGAACCCTATTGCAGAGATCTCTTAAATAGCTTTTGATCGTGGTTGATCAAACATCTTTTGTGTTCCCTGTCGAGGTGTGGTGCATGGGGTGCTGCATGAGGATGCAGTGCATTTCTCCTTTAGTTCTGCATGTAGTCTTGAATACCTGTCATGACTTCTGAGCCAGATCTGTGGGCAATGGAGAATCACCAGGAGCCACTTGCTTCTCTGAGTTGCCTTGCTACACCTACAGGCATCTAGTTTTGGCCATTGTCACAGAAGAAAAGGTACTAGAGGAGCTGGATCTTTGCCCTTAGGAGTATGACTAAACAGTAGGGTTTGGGGTGACACAAAGCATTCTTCTATCTGTCACTTTGCCAGCATCCTGTTAGAATGCACCTCCTCCCAGGATGCGCTTTGGGGACATGGCTTTATAAAGAGATTATGTCCACTGAGAGAGAGCTCTCCTGACCTTATCAGTCACACAGCCAGCCACAGTTCCAGCACTAACACAAGCCAATGCCCAAAGATCATACCAGCCCTGGCCCAGCTCAGTGCAGCTCTGTGCTGTCTGTGGGAGCAATCAAGTGCCTGGGAGACAGGCTTCTGACATTTACCTTGAAAAGGTCTCGCTTGTTTTTGTAACTCCAGACTCCTTCCGTGAGATTTTACAGTTCTCTGAAGTGATGAGGACCTCATATTGTTTTGAAGGTCATTTTAAATAGTGTTGAATTCTGTTTGAGGTTTTGTTGTTTCTTCCTATATTATGAAAACACTTACACACATTACCCTCTATCACTCCCACCCTGAAGGTGTATCTCCACCTCTCCTTGTGCTTCCTTTATTGGGAGCTCTTGTAGATTCGTAACACATAATTATTTTGTTTCAATGGCACCCCAAGCAGAAGAGCTGTGGAGAGCAGCAGCAGTTTCCTAGAGTGCTTGTTTCCCAAGAAACTGTAGCAGTGCTGACAAGCTGCAGGATTTTCTGCAGCAAAGTCGTGACAAAATCGACCACTCTAAAGCAATGCTTCCAGGCAAATGATGTTCAGTCAAATGGAAGACCTCCTGCAGTTTTTCACTGCCCACACTGGGCTGCTGCTACAAAGAGCAACAACTGTGCCTGCTGAGATGAGTCCCAGAAACTCACCGCTAATGCATCCAGAAATCCTCGAGTACCAGCTGATACTTTCAACTTCTTCCCCAAACAGTGTGTTATTTGAGGAGGGTTGCATATGTAACTTTATTTCATGCACCAAAGAGAATGCTGTTTTCGTGTTTATAGCATTAAATATTCTAGCTTTTATATGACAAAAGTTTTCTACGATTCTCTTTGCTTATTAAGGGGACAGCTTTACTGACTGTGGATCAGAGACGATGGGAAGATCTGAAAAGCAGACTGAAGATAGCACAACCTCTTCATCTCCCACCTCGTCCGGGTATCAAAGATACTTTGATTTTATTCATGTTGAGCCCTAGTGCTCATAATTCCCCAGGAGTCTGCAGTTCAAATTAAAATTGTAATCGTGAGACCACTAGGAGATTGTGCATAAGTTAATGTGGAAACAGGCTCCAACTACAGATCTCTGCATAAGGCTATTAAAATCAACCCAAAAAAGGTTGTGCTTCGATGGTTTCAGGATAAGCCTTAATGAAACAATGAATTTCTAAATGAAAAATATTTGCAGTTGGCTGTTAATGATATGAATGGAATGTATTAACCTGACAGCAGTTGAATGATGCACTTGCCCCACAAGTACCAAAGCCTTCATGCAACACTGATGTTCAGTATTTGAAATTACTTGTTCAGAAGCTCTATATGATATGGAAAATTGTAGCAGAAAATTAGAAATGTATTTTGAAACTGGTAAAAAGATTATTTTGCCACTAACAGAAAATATTTCAAAAATATGCCACTATGTATTTTAACACTCCTCCTCAAACTGTCTTTCAGATAATGATGGCTTTAGAGCTAAGATGTATGATATAACCCAGCATCCATTTTTTAAGAGAACTATTGCTGTACTTGTTCTGGCCCAATCTGTGTTGTTATCAGTTAAGGTAATTGTGTTTCTTTTAAGTGTTTCATTATAATAGTACAACATGTGTTATACATTTCTTAATACCAATTAACGATCAGTTGAGCCATTACTGTGATGAATGTAGGGAAACCTGATTTCTAGATACAGCAGTCTCATTTGGCACAGATCACTGTAGATTAATTGTAACTTGTGTAATTTCTGCCTTTTTGCAGTCTGGTCTATTATTTCTAATTTCCAGTTAAGTTGTAAATCTGTGAGAGGAGACTACACTAAGATGGCATTCCTGTCTGGATGTATTTTAAATTGAAATCTATTCATTAACAAACCTGCAAGAAAAGTTAAGGCAATGAATAGACAGCTACTCTTTTATGAGCAGATTTTGTTTGTGTTTCAGTGGGATGCTGCAGATCCAGTGACCGTGCCTTTAGCAACGATGTCTGTTGTTTTCACCTTCATTTTTGTCCTTGAGGTAAAGTAATATAACTTCTTGACATTAAGGCTATTGTGTGTATATTTAATTTTGGCTTTAGGGATGTGCGTCATTCTTCACTATGTGTTTTGTTTCTGATCGTGTACTTTTGGTCCTTTCCATGTCACTTGTCTTTAAACATGTATCTTAAGAATACACTTATAATTTGTTATAGTCATACTTCACCACCACTTTCAGCTTTGTCCTTTGATACATACTCAACTCTGAGCATTTCAACTCGTGTTTTAGTGAACCCAGTGAACCCTTTTCTTGCAGAACATCTCAGATTAAATTCACTCTGTACAACACAAGGTCTGTGTTGTATCACAGAAGTTCTGCTCAATCCATTTCTATTTTGCCTGGTACTTTGGAACAGGGTGCATTAATCCCTACTATTCTGTAGCTGGGATGTCATCAAACCTCTCAGGTTGTTTTTGTTTAGTGTTTTTAATTATACTTTTTACATCTGCTAATAAACTATGTCAAATTCCCACATAATCTATCTTTTGTTGCGCAGATCTGGATTGTGTGTGATAATGGTTCTCTATCTATGCAAAAATTGTCACACAATCAACTGTGCAAAGTGTAATTAGCCTGTTTTCATATGACTGAAATCTAAGGACTCAAACACATTTTTAAAAGCATATTTATTTCTTTTTTTAATGTATAAGGATATCTATAGTGTAACAAAGAACACATGTATGAGGTTAAAGAAGATGCTTCCTCTGTGGTTAGGTTAGTACATAATTCTATTCTAAATTTGTGGTTGAGTATTTTCAGTCCCCTCTGAACAGCTGACACTGACCACTATCAAAAACAGGATAGTAGATGATATTTCCCACTGCTCTAATCCAATATGACAGTTCCAATGTTCCAGTGATAGGTTTTGCCAGCAGTGATGAATAAACAATGAAGTGAATACCTTGTAGCAGCTGTAGCTGCAGTATGTCCGTGTTGTTGCTTCTTTTTTCCCTACCCGGGAGAAATCAATATCTCTTGAGAGACTGAGGAAACACAGAAAAGTTTGATTTGTATCATAAACAGAGAGGTTTTAATTTACCTAGTAACTATGTCTTTAGAAATACTTTTTTCTCTAATACTGCCAGGGGAAACAAACACACTTCTTGAATTTCAAAGAAACTTTGTCAGAGCCAAGAAAAATTTGTTGACTGTCTCAACAGGCAAGCTGTCACGCTGTGAGTGCACATGATTTATGGACAGAGGAAGCAACTTCCTGCCCAGGATGTTCCCTAATGCAGCATAGTCTGGTTACAGAGTCTGCTATGTACACGGTCTGCTACCACTAGCAGACATAGTTCATGAGGAAGGCCACTGCTGTCTGCATAGCTGATGTCCCTGTGCCCACTCTAAAGACTCCTGATTCAGTCTTAAGCTTCTACTGGTTACCTCAGTATATGAGGTATAGAAGAACAGGAAGAATTTGGAGATCTCGCTTTTGTTGCCACACTGATCACAGAACAAAGTGAGATGTGATTTTTTTATTTGCACAGTGTGGTGTTCAGTTCAAAATTACAGACCTCTGAACTTAGGTATTAAAGTTCTACACATTGAGGTAGATGTTTAAGCTGGCACTGTGATTAGGGGAGATGTAGGATGAGATTCAATTGCTTAAATAACTGAAGGCATCAAAAGCTTTTTTGGGTGCCCTACCTGATCTCCCTTTACCTTCAACTAGCCGCTAAAGAAGGGCAGGGATGTTTGCAGGTCTTGTGTCATCTCTGCCAGCCACATGCATCTCTCCAGTATTGTAGGGCAACCGAAGTGAGCCAAAATGCTTTCAGGTACTTCAAATGAGAACTAGAGATGCAGAGACCACATTCTTTGTTTTATAGTCGGACTTCAGAAAATATTACCTGGAAAGAAGCTAACTGGAAAATCAGACTTTTACCTCAAACTGCTGTCCCTTTATATATAGTTCAGGTTTCAGAAATGTGAAGAATACTACTAAATGGCAGTGTTGCAAGGTGGGGTGGAAAAATCATATAGTGAATGCCTCACATTTCTGGCCTTTATGTAGCAACACTTGACTTGCTTTGAGGTTTAATACAAATTGTGTGTGAGAAACTTTTCAGTGTTTCCTCCAGATGCATCACCCTACCTCAGTATTTGTTACCTGTTGTGACTGTTTCTTAGCGGTATCTAAGCTTCCTACCTGCACTTCTGGTACCTGTATTGGAAATGTCAGGCACTTTGGTTTCTTTTTTTTACCAGAAACATTGTAAAATATACTGCTTTTACTGTTTTTAGCTTTCATCTCTTATATGCTATGGAGTGCAGATGGTGCTGAGTACAGATTATTCCTTGAAGCAAGAAATATTTGCCATATAGGAGTGCTTTGTAATTAATTTTAAATATGGGAGCTACAAAACACAATTACATTCATGAGTTCAAATGTGCTTATCTGATTTTAGCCTTCTTATGTATAGATAGATAGATAGGATACTACTACCTCTTTTAGCTACATATTGAGAGAATAATATTCTAACTTTATAGATTGGTTAACTATTAGAAATTTCATTCACCTGAGCAATCTATACATTAAGCATTCAGTCTGTGGTGCTCAGCTACGCTGCCTTGATACCTGATGGGGAGAGACACTTCCAGAATACTGTTTATCTCCTCATCACAGTCATCTGTGGTCTTCCATAAATACCAGTTTTTTCCTCCATCTAAGGGTCTGCTTAGTCTAGCAATCTGATTTGTCTACGTGGAAACAGTTAGCTGACATGAAGCCTGCCCTTGGTTTATTGAAAACATTCATAAGGTGAACTCAGTCAAACATTTTAGAGTTTCTTATAGTGAGAAATAACCACTTATTCAGTACAACTGAGAAATTGTTTTTACCTATAGGTCACAATGAAGATTATTGCCATGTCACCTTCTGGCTTCTGGCAAAGCAGAAGAAATCGATACGATCTCTTGGTGACATCTCTTGGAGTTATCTGGGTGATACTTCATTTTGCCTTACTGGTAAGATTTACAAACCACATTTTAAATTGTTAAACTTAATTTTATCTGCTAAACACCAGCAGTAGGATGAATGCTATACATCCAGATAAACCTTGGGGAATTTAATAAGACCGAAAGATAGCTGAAACAAATGTAACTTGATGCTAAGAAGAAGGATTCCTTGTCTTAGGCAATGGTGAATTACAAAAGTTGTCTAATATAAGATACAGTCTGTAAATGTGGTAAAGAGCTGAAGTCTTTGGAAGAGATTTGAGTGAGGATAGGAAGGAACCTGAAGACACTGAGAGCTCTTGCCAACAGCAGTCTCATGAACAGCAAAAAAAGAAAGAGGCAATGCACAAAATCCAGATGGGAATAGAGGACTGGAAGAAGGCATGGGTTCAAAATTACCGAACAGTACAATCTGGCCAAAACCCAGCAGTGATTCTGGACCAGTGGTTTTGATTAAGAGGCTGTGTTTAGTCTAAGAAGGCATCGAGGAGAAAGGGGGAAAACAGCTCTCCATCTCATCCCACTTTTAAAAAGTTGGTTACACCCCCGGTTCTCTTACTTATGAGGGAAGGAAAAGGGATAATCGATGCTTCGCACCTATCACAAGTTGTGGAAGTCACCACCATAAAATGTCTGGGGGCTTCTCTCCTGTCTGCCCCTGCCTTTGGTTGGAGGAAACCTGTCTGTGTGGCTAGTCATTTTGCCCTGACATCCCCAGTTTGCTCCCTGCTTCTGAGTAGCTTGAAAAGCTTGAGGAGTTTCTGTAAGCCAGCAGCTGCCGAGGTACGTAGACTTGGGCTGCTTTCAGCTGTTACAGCCCAGCTAATAAAGGACTGAAGACTTTTTTGTTTGGTGTATGAGGAGGTTGGATTAGTGTGTTTTTGAATTAGTAGAGCATCTTCTGTTAGTTTCTTACTGCTCCACTGTTAATGAAATATTAGTGCCACTGATTTATTATTTTCCTTATTTCATGTGCTGACTGCCCTACATAATTAAAAGATCAATTATACTGATCTTTCCATGAGAACCCTGGAGCACAATGTACTAAGCCTTCTGTGTTTCTATTCCAGAATGCATACACGTACATGATGGGAGCATGTGTCATTGTCTTCCGGTTTTTCTCAATTTGTGGGAAACATGTAAGTATAAATTAGGAAATAAAACCCTTGCAGTGCTCAGGTATAGATTAAAGGACTAGTTGCTATGGGTAGCCAGTGCACATTCTGCAAGGCTCCATTTTATATACCAAAAAAACCCAAGGAGAATTCAAGCAGCAGTCTCAAATTTTACATGTTGTATTTTAATTGTCAGGAATTTACGTGCATTGTATAATAGCACTGTATTATGGTTACTGGAAAAGCTGCTTTTTTTTTGCAATAAAAAGGTGCAACTGCAATACCACACAGTTTTTTTAGAGAATGGTCTCTACAACTCTGAACATTCATTATGCTACTTTCAGTCCATGCCATTTCAGTGTGGTGTGATGTGCATGCTATTTTCCCTGCAAGACTATTGAAGTGGTGGTTGATGCACTCATCTTGCTATGATCATGCTCCCTTACAGAATTTTCTTCTTCCAGAGTGCAAGTCTGTTTCTTGTGTCTCTACAATGTATGTCTGATCAAAGTAAGGGGTTTGTGTTCAATTTGATAAATATTGGACCAAGATATTCCTCTGGAAGCACTAAGGTGGCCACAAAGCTGGTCACTTCTAAAGTTTACATTTCGTTTGTGTTTGGATTTGCTCTGGTGTAATTGCGAGTAAGCTGGCAGAATAAGCATAGGCAGAGAACAAACACATTTGTTTAACAAGTGGTGACACTCTGCTTTCTCTTGATGCAGGCCTTTTTAGACTATCCAAACATTTTATGGGAAGTCTGACATATTAAAGTAAATGTGATAAAAAAAACGCTGTACTGGGTTGCTGGGGTTAAGAACAGTAAGTCAGAGGGTTTGTTCAGTAAAGATAAAAATTTTCCTTCAATCAAACTACACAGTGCCTCTAGATCCTTGGGGCTCAAATGAAAAAAACCTTTCCCCTCCTATGCAGCAAGGCCAAGAGGTTGCCTTCAAAGCCTTCTGATTGATTCTAAAGTGTTTTTCAAGATTTTAACCTACTCCTTTGTGCTTTCATATTAGGATCTGCATCAGTTTCACTGGTTTATCTGTTGTTATGTGATCTGATGACTAAAAGTCAGCAAAAGTTACCAGTTTGGCCTGATTCTAAAGACAACTGCTACCCTCAGCCCCATTAAAGAGAATTTTCCATAGCATCCTAAGTGGGTAAGGGTGCTAGGCAATCAAGGGCAATAATTTTAACAGGAGTACAATGTACAATATGCATCTATGGAAGAGTACTATCTATTACTTAGGCCTACTGCCTATGTAATTTCCAAAATCATATTCTTTTCTTAAGAGCTTTGGCCAACTTGTGTGAGAAATTAACTAGTTTTAATCAAGCTGTGCTAAACTTAGGGAAACTTCCTTCTCTACACATCAACCCACTGCTTTAGGTAGGCTGCAGTATCTGTTCATTTCCAATCAGATTCATAATGTATCATTTCACTGGGCTCATCCATTAACCTATACATGTAACGAATTTGTTGTCAAAATGACAAGTGCAGTAACTCTGTTTTCTCTTTAATATCTGCTTTCCCGAATGGCATCATAGATTGCTTTTGCTCTGTCCTTCCAGGTGACACTAAAAATGCTACTCTTGACTGTGGTTGTCAGCATGTACAAGAGTTTCTTCATCATAGTGGGAATGTTCTTACTGCTTCTTTGTTATGCCTTTGCTGGAGTGGTTTTATTTGGTACAGTGAAATATGGAGAGAACATTAACAGGTATGGTGTGTTAAAGAACGTGAGGATGTTCTTTAAACAGCCTGAAAAAGTCACATTCTGCTACAGAGAAGTGTATCAGTGGTAAAATCCAGGCAACTCCCCAGGTCTAACTGAAGAGCTCTAAAGAGAATTTCTGATAGGAGGCACTGAGCCATCTTTCCAGTCTTTGTGCATTGCACCAAATTGCACCCAATTTAGCCCAGAACAGGCTGAGAGCTGCTCTTCAGAACACCAGCTGGAATATGCTTCCAAGCAGCACTGTGCTAGCCACGAGCTGCTGAAACACAGGGCACCTACTGCACCTTACCAGCATCCCTCAGGAATGGGAGTCATATACCAGGCTGATACAGGGAGGGAACAGTCCTGTATACTGACTGTTAACTGAAGATTTCCCAACCAATGGCATCATCAGACTACAGGAAAAAAATGGAGATGGGAGACAGGGTTTGGCCCCAAGTCTGGTTTTGCTCTTTGAGCCAAAATACTCAGACCTGTGTCTGAGCTAAAGTTAAGTTACTGTATCTGAAGTTATGGAATAAATCATTCATTGAACTCGTTCAAATAATCCTGTAACTATTTTCAGTTTAAAATAGTAGAGCAGTAGATGGGAATGGTTTGCATTATTTCTTGCCAGTGTTTTAGTTCTGCAATGTGGAATGATAGGTCTCTCTCTCTCTGTTTTGCTTAAAACAGGCATGCAAATTTTTCATCAGCTGGCAAGGCTATCACTGTACTCTTCAGAATAGTTACTGGAGAAGACTGGAACAAAATTATGCATGACTGCATGGTAAATACAATACTGCCAGAGATAAAATAGTCAAGAAATGGAGACACCCTTGCATCTTGGAGTGTTTCTAGTATCTTAGCTCTGTACAAGGAATGTCGTGATTGCCTTGATCTGTTCAAGAGATATGACGTTTGCTAAATGTCTGTCATGGTTTGGGCCCAACACAACAACAAAAGGAACAGCCCCCTGGCCGCTCACTCAACTCCCCCCAACACACACACTGGGATGAGGGGGACAAAGCTCCTGGGTTGAGACAAAGGACAAGGAGGGTTCTTCACCGATTAAGGTCCTGGGCAAAACAGACTCAACTTGGGGGAAAAATAATAATTTAATATCAGACTAATCAAACACACACAGGACACAGACAACACACAGAGCAGGGCTTGCATATGTTACCCCACCCCTCCCTTCTTCCCGGGCCCAAATCACTTTGTTCCCGGTTTCTCTCCCTCCTTCCCCCCAGCAGCACAGGGGGACAGGGGATGGGGTCTAGAGTCAGTTCACAGGCTGGTGGTTCCTGCTGCTCCTTCCTCTTCAGGAAGAAGGATTCCTTACAGTCCTTCCCTGCTTCCCCACGGGGTCCCTCCCATGGGAGAGAGTCCTCCATGAACCTCTCCTTCATGAGTCCTTCCCACGAGGTCCAGAGCTGCTCCAGCCTGGGCCTCCCACGGAGTCACGGGCTGCTTCAGGAACAGCCACCTCCCCTGGCCCCGGGGTCTTCCAAAGCTGCACAATCAGAGTCCACAGGCAGCAAATCCTCTGGCCACAAAATCCAAGTCCAGTGGCCAAGTTCACCCCTCCTGGCGCCTTCAGGGAATGTTCCACCATGTTCCTCCATGAGTGCAGAGGGAACTCTCACCATGGGTTGCAGGGAAATTTCTGCTAGGGCACCTTCTTTCGCTTCTTCCTCACCAACCACCAGCACCACTCTGCCTCTCCAACTGAGCTCTTCTCCCCGATTGCTTCTCTGCTCAGGTGCTATGTTGAGTCTTTCGTATGTTAATTGCTGAGGTGCATCTATTGTCCCTTTAATGAATCCTTGGCTGGGTTTGGAGCAGGGGGAGCTTCTCAGCTTTTTACCAGAGCCACTCCAGGGGCCCTTCTCCACCTACCAAGAAACCCACCAAACCAGAACAACATCAAAATGTCATGCACAAACTGTAGTTCCAGTCACACAATCACAATGCAGTATTTCATGGGGCTAGGCTACTACATTATTTAGAAACAAAAATAAAAAGATGCTTTCAAAATCAGAAGCAGAGTAACTGCCTTTTCCACTGTTGGCTGGTTTGACTATGGCAAGTTGAGTTTTCAGATTAACTTTGTAATGCCTACATTTTGGCTCATTCCATGTGAACAGTAGTCTTAATGATCTCAGAATTTGTCCTTGATGCATTTTATTTCACCTAAGTAAATTTCTGTCTGTGGCTCCTGTTGCGATGAAAATCGTATTATTCCCTTCCTTTTTAAAATTAATGGACAGGAAAGCGTCTTGAAAACCACAACATTTCAGAATACAAGTTGTTTCTTTACAATGGCATAATGCACAATGTACCTTGTGTCTGGTAGTGAGATCCATGCCTAGGCCTCCTTTGTCATACCTCTGCTTTCTGCTTTCTGACTGCTAAAGAAACAACAAAACACTGCCCACAATACTGCCCACAGCCCTATTCCCTATTTGTGAAGCTTTAAAAAATTTTAGTCATAAGTATTCTATTGATTGCAGAGAACTGAAGAATCTCTTTTTTATGATTGATTGACTTTCTTTTCTTTTGTTCTGAAGGTTCAGCCTCCATTTTGTACACCAGATAACAGCACCTACTGGAAAACAGACTGTGGAAATTATGCTGGTGCTCTCATGTATTTCTGTTCATTTTATGTCATCATTGCATACATCATGCTAAATTTGCTTGTTGGTAAGTGAAAATATACATTAATAATAACAAGGTGCATCTTGGCATACAGTATGTTAGATTCAAGTCTGTTATGCTATTCAGATATGTAGTTACCTTCTACCTTCACTGTTGCCTTATAGGCATGTGATGTTTTTGAACCTTCCCTGACATATTGTACACTAAAACTTTTGGAATGAAAGTTTTTTGAACAAAAAGATGTGGTGTATTTGTAGAGTATAGTTACCTTAAGGGAAACTGTTTCCTGAGCTTTTCCTTCCTCCAGTTAACATTTTTCCAACATAGTTGGAATTCTCCTGATGGATTTAAGAAGATGTTAGATTAGGCATCTCACCAGCATTGAAGATACAGCTTTTAAAAAGTAAGCACTGTGAATATTGATGTAGCATGACAGTATATTACCTATTCAAAATCCTGTCTGAACATCCAGCTGAAGGCATGTGAAGTTTGCACAACAGGATTCATATTCTGTTGAAATTCATTGCTGCTTATAAAGATTAATCTGTTTGAATGTAACTGCAGGCTTTCTTTATAGTGCATTTTGGTTTTGTGGTTTTCAGCTATCATTGTGGAGAATTTCTCATTGTTTTATTCAACTGAAGAAGACCAGCTTCTAAGTTACAATGATCTTAGGCATTTTCAAATTATATGGAACATGGTTGATGACAAAAGAGAGGTAAGAAACTTGATAATAAACACAGAAATGACAAATTTACATTTTTCCTTGGAAAAACATGAGGAAAACAAAGTGTGCGGACAAAACTCACTGAGTGGTTACAGTTCGGGTGGTGAAAGTTCAGGGACAATGATCTAACATTGTTTGTGGCCCTTCAAATATTAACCTGCATTCTTTACTACTGTAAAGTACTTACAAAAGTAGATTTTGAAACAAATTTAGATATTCATAGAAACTATGCAATAGCAACTTTCCTTCCAGCTTCCTGAGAGTTGTTACCTTGATAGTCTGCCACCTCACATCCATTTATGTAGTTGATCTTCAGAAAGGCTTTGCTCAGATTTCGACACTGTCTCCTGTAAGATTCTCATAGAGAAACTGATGAAGTGTGGGCTGGATGAAAAGACTATGAGGTGAACTGAATATTGGCTGAATGGCCTGTTCAACATCTTCATTAATGGTCTAGATAATGGAACATGGTGCACCCACAGCACGTTCTCAGATGACACCAGACTGGGAGGATCATGCTGCCATCAAAAGGGAAATGGAATGACAGGAACCTCACACAGTTCAACAAGTGAAAGTACAAAGTCCTGCACCTGGGGAAGAACAACCCCAGGCACCAGTACATGCTGGGAATTGACTGGCTGGAAAGCAGATTTGTGGGAAAGGAGCTGGTAGTCCTGGTGGACACCAAGTGGAACATGAGCCAGCAACATGCCCTTGTATCATAGAATCATAGAATCATTAAGGTTGGAAGGCACCTTAAAGATCAGCAAGTTCCAACCCCCCTGCCATGAGCAGGAAACCCTACCACTAGATCAGGTTGCACAAAACCTCATCCAACCTGGCCTTAAAAACCTCCAGGGATGGGGCATCAACAACCTCCCTGGTCAACCCATTCCAATTCCTCACCACCCTCATAGGGAAGAATTTCTTCCTAATATCTAACCAAATCTCCTCTCTCTCAGTTTAAAACCATTACCCCTTGTCCTGTCACTATCTTCTCTGATGAAAGAGGGCTAACTGTATCCTGGGCTACATTAAGCAAAGTACTGCCAGCAGGCCAAGGGAATGGATCCTTCCTCTCTACTTTTGAGGACACACCTGGAGCACTGTATCCAGTTCTGGACTCTGTGTATGAGAGAGACATGGACATGCTGGAGAGAGTCCAGCAAAGGGACACAAAGGTGATGAAAGGACTGGAGCATGTCTCCTATGAGGAGAGGCTGAGAGAGCTGAGGCTGTTCAGCCTGGAGAAGAGAAGGCTCAGGGGGGGATTTCATCAATGTAAAGACCTGAAGGGAGGCTGCAAAGAGGACATAACCAGGGTCTTTCCAGTGGTGCCCAGTGACAGGACATGGGGCATTGGGCCAAGCTGAAGTACATTGGGAAAGACTTATTCACAGTGAGGGTGACTAAGCACTGACACAGGTTGACCAGGAACATTGTAGTGTCTTCATCCTTGGAGATGCTGAAAAGCCATCTGAACATGTAACTGGCTTTAGGAGGCCCTGCTTAAGCAGGGGAGGGCTGTGCAATGGGACCTCCAAAGGTCCCTTCCAATCTCAACCATTCTGGAATTCTACAATGAGAAAATCATCTGGGAGACTGAGTTGTTCAGATGGCCACACAAGTTAAATAATCATCTGAATGATTCATGATATCACTAAGATCTGAATATTAACAAAATTATGGTAAAAGTTGGTTGCTTGTAGTTGGCACATGGCAGTGCTGGAGATGGAAGCTGCAATCTGTACTAAAGAAGGTCCAGAGTTCTGCATCCATCATGTCCAGCACAGACAGTATCTCTCTCTTTGATGTAGAACAACACATTGCAGCAAAATTAGTTCCAGTGAGGCTCATTACACTGAACAAAATCTTTAAAGACTATTGATACCACTGTTTTTGAGGGAAATAGTTTTACTCCGTATTTTTTTAACAGCAGATCAAAATTCTTGTCACAAGAAGTGCAACATGTGCTAGGTTGACTCTTAAAGCAGAAGACCTTTGAAAAGCCAGTAATCTCCCAACATTCTCCTGTCCAAAGATGCACAGAGAAGGGGACAAGTTTACAGCCAGGTGTAGGCCTGGCTGTGAGTGTTTAAATTGTACTTTAATTTCAGTTTTTCAAAGGCAGCTCTTTGAGCATGTAATTGTCATTACAGGTATTGCAAATAGGGAAACTAAGTCCCCAGGCAATTTTGAACATTTCTGACAAAATTATCAGCACAGATTCTCATTGTATGTCAGTCAGGTAACAGCAAAGACTTCCATGAAGACAGTGAAGAACTGGCAGCATGTCTATATTCTTCAGCAATGTATTCACAGTAGCTTAAATAGGCTAGGACTTGACATGGAGTCTTTGGAGAAAAGGTGTTTCTGTCACTGATGAAGTTGAATGTCCAAGCTGGTTGTTAGGTCACAGCAATAATTTACCATCTGTGATGTAATTTTCGCCCAGGGAGTGATCCCTACCTTCCGAGTGAAGTTTCTGCTGAGGCTTCTGCGGGGCAGGCTGGAGGTAGATCTCGACAAGGACAAGCTGCTGTTCAAGCACATGTGCTATGAAATGGAACGGCTCCATAATGGTGGTGATGTCACCTTCCATGACGTGCTCAGGTACTCTGGAGATTGTCTCTTCAGTTTGTAGAATGGATGCAATGGCCTATATTTCTCTCCAGACTCAGCATTCATTAGGCTTGAGAACAGGCATGACTGGTAGCACAGAGGCACTGCTATTTTGAATGTAACACAAAAAATTAGATTTCCCCTTTTTTTTCTGCAGAAATATTAGTGACAGAAAACAGGTCCCAGGGAATCAGCTCTAAGCAATTTTACTGTTTTCATTAGAGACAATTTGTCATAAGCAACAGTCCCATGTTGTTCTTGTATCCCAAGCAAAGAAATGTTGTTCCCTCTGGTGTAGCAACATGACAGTGAATCTGACTAGAAATAAAATCGAAATGGAAACATTATCTAAGCGTAAACCCTTGGGGGTGAACAAACCTCCACAAATGCCCTGGTTGCTTACAGCTAAGCAGCTCACCCGTATTAGATAGCTAGGTGTAAGTGATAAGGTCTTCATTTATTTTGAGCACCACAAGTCTTGTCTGGAATAATCTCAGAATTTTTTAGCTTCAGAAGTTAATTTACTGCACACAGCTGAGTTAGGTACTTTTGTAGTACTGTCTTAAGTATGAGCTTTGCTTTCCCAAATTAAACAGTAAGGTGACAAACATTTAAAAGAAAACAAACTTTGCTTCTTCCAGCATGCTTTCATATAGGTCTGTTGATATCAGAAAAAGTCTTCAACTGGAAGAGCTGCTTGCTAGAGAACAACTGGAATATACCATAGAAGAGGAGGTGGCCAAGCAGACCATACGCATGTGGCTGAAGAAGTGCTTAAAGCGAATCAGAGCAGTAAGTCAAGCTAAACCAGGATCTAAATGGTTTCAGAAATTGCACTGATCAACAATGCTGGAATTCGCTGCCACTATGCCTCATTTACTCTGGAATCATAATATTTACATGAAGCAGTATGTAGCAGTTGCTAACTCAGCAAAAAAAAAAAGTATGTTACAGCTCGATTGAAAGCGCTACAAAAATAAGCGTCTTTTGAAGGCAAAAACTATCTTCCTGCCAAAATTTATGTGTCTTTTCAATACAGCAGGAAGATGCACGTGCAGAGACCAAAGTCAAAGGAGTAAAGGACAAACAATGTAGTTTGATGAAACCTCATAGGCCTAATCCATCCTCACATAATGAAATTGTGTAATTTCCTTGCCTCTTCTGGCAGAAAATACCATGATCAATCACCAGCAGCTATGTAATCTGTATCAAGATACATCATTTGAATGAGCCATTGCAGTAACTCTGTGTGTGCAAATGAGCAATGTGTACATACAAATCAGGTATGTGGAGCATGGCACACAGTAACAGTGTCCACAGCAGGGAATTAAACATGGCTAAGGCGTTGGCTCAGGACTGGGATGCGGTCACCCATGTTCAGTAGCCTGTTCTTCAGCACAGTGTACTCACACTCTCCCAGGCCGCTGCCATAGGAGCAGCACTGCCCTCCAGGCATGGGTCAGGGTGGAGGCTGCTCCCAGTAGGCAGTGGTTGAAGCCGACTTGTGTGGTAGAGGGGAGATTAGCCAGATCGTGCAAATCCTGGCCTATCGCTTGATTTCAGCACTGCAGGAAATCCCAATCTGTTTAATTTACTGGGATAGACCTAGCTAGTGCTTCTGTATTCTGTTTATGAAGTGCTTCTGATCATCAGAAGTTTTTGCCTTTGCTCAGGATGGCTAAAATACATGGTGATCAAAGTTTGTCTTGGATTAAATTTATATTAAAAAAATCAGGAAATTCGAATTTGATTTTTCAGTTTTCCTCTTTTCTTTCAAAACCAAGTCTTCCTTTATATAAAAAGTTGCAGACTGGTTACCTCGATGACCAATTTTTCAGTTACTGTAAGGCTGGGTCCTTTTGATACAGATATTTATAAAAGCTTATTTCTGGTCTGTGGAGCTCTACCACAGACATCTGTGATCATGAGATCGGGCTTCTTCTGTTTGTGAATTTATCAAAAAATATAGCTGGACAATGTGAGTGTAAAGTACATTCCAGGTGAAACGTCAGTGTTCAAGGCATATTCAGATAAATGGTTTCATTTTGATATCATCACTGTAATAATAATGGCAGTAAATTTAATCTCAATTCTCAGTTCTAGGTTTGTTCAACTCCGTTGTTAATTTCATTATGATGTTGAATCACACTATGTTAAAGTAAATATGCTATTCATTTCACTCTAATAATATGGTTCAGATCATTTCACATTATATGAACCCTTTATAAACGGAATGTAATTATGGAAGTTAATATATATTTGGAAATTCTGTTGTTAGTCTCTAAGTATCTCTAGAGGGAGCATGTGAAGACTACCCAGGAAAGTGAAACCCTTCCTAGGGGCTGTTTATTTTAATTTAAAAGTAAATTAGATTGTAAGATCATAATGGTAGTGGTTTTGTTTTTCTATTTGTACTGTAGACCTATACTCACTCCCAAGGTTTCTGTTACTGTTTTATTCAGCCTTATTGACAGCCTGATTCAAATTTCATTTTAAAAAATGGATTTTTTTTCATTGCCCTCATGTAGTTCTTAGTGAATCTCTACCAATTTCCTTGTTTCTTTTTCTTTGCAAGAATTTTTAACTATAAAATCAAAGCTTTATGTTTTAAAACTCTAGATTTAAACCAATAGTTGAGCAACTTGCCTTGCACTTAATATAGTTCATAAATTTCATCCTCTGCTTCCTACATAAAACTTAGACATATGCTGAAAGTCACTGTGTTTAAATAGTCATCATCTGATACATGTGGCTTTAGCAATGCACCTGGTATCCCCATCTGGCACCCACCATTTGTTTAAATATTTAGAAGACTTTGAAAAAAAATCAAACACTGTGACACACCAATGAGGACATCTTTCTTCTCACATATTGTACCTTGATAGAAACAACAGCAATCGTGCAGCATTATCCATAGTCTACGAGAGAGCCAACAGCAGGAGTTGAGCCGATTTCTGAATCCTCCCAGCATTGAGACAACGCAGCCAAGTGAAGATATGAATGCTATTAATCAGGATAACTGTGCACAGCCAGAGGTATGCAAACCAGAAGATTATCAGCCACTCAGAACAAACTCATAAAACTTCCATGTTTCTTATTTGTTCTTTTTTAAGCATCATTTTTATGGGAGAAGTTGAAAGCAGTATTTTGTTTTGCTTCAGTCTTTGCCTTCAGGTGAAAAGGCAAGATGGTCTAAGGCAGTAGTTCCCCGGCGTAGTTTGCTGTCTTGCTTGCAGCATAAAGGGCAAACTCAGCTGCATGACTCTGGCAGCACCAAGTTTCAGCTCTAGCATAAGCTATGTACACCCTCATGGATGTTAAGCCTTCCTGTTGAAGCATTCTGAGGTAGTGTTTACACTGAGAGTGATAACATTGGGCATACTGGGTCCTCTGAGGAGTCCTTGGCTCTTCCAGGTAAGGAATTGAAGAAGGCACAACATAAAGACTCCTCTGTAGAAGGCTGAGAACAACTCCGTACCCTTCAGTGGGACTGTATATTGAGCCCAAATTATTATTTTTTTTTTTCCTACTAGTAGTAGTTTTCTGAGAGAGTAAAGAATAGAAACTATGCTGCCTTAACAAATGGCAAGTATCTTTTGTTTATGTTCTTGTATAAAGCTTGGAAATAGAATAGAAATATAGCCTTTCTTAGGGTTATCCCCATGTAATGGGGAACTGTGACTGAGATTATTCTTTGTCTGTTCAGACTAGTAGCCAGCAGCAGCTCCTCAGCCCAACACTTTCTGACAGAGGTGGCTATCAACACGACTCTGCTGATGCTGGGAAACCTCAGCGGAAATTTGGACAATGGCGTTTGCCATCAGGTATGTGAAAAAATGTGTATCAGTATAGTCTCCACCTGCCAACTCACTGCTGTACAGTAACAAGGCCATGAGAAGCTTAGTGATTCACAGTTCTGTCTCCTGCCTGCTGCTTGCACCTATGTCAGGGAAGTATTTTTGCCCTTATGCATGCTGAAATACATCGGTCTCTCCCCTTCCTTCCAGTTCTGAAGGATGGGCTCAAGCATTGCCATGTGCCCATTGTTTGGTTTTTTTGCTTTTCATACATTTTCTCAGGATATTTCTTTGGACTGGGGCCTGTACCATCCCATATGCTTGGATAGCATCTTGTGCATTTAGAGTTCTCTTTTATCCTATGAAGCACATATTGAAAAATAGTGAAGTTTTTCCTAACAACAGTAATTTAACTTCTGGGTGCCTTGTCTTGCCCAAACATACCAGGTGTATGATTATACTTTACACCATAATAATACATTTTTGTATCTTCACTCCAACCAGGAGTTGGCCAGGTATACAATCAGTTTCCTGGTTATTTTCTCACAAACAGGGAACATCCTCAAGTTATTCTAGTAAGAGTCTCTCAGGAACAGAAGGCTAGACTATGCCCTTACAGGAGGGTGCTTATAGGAAGGTAGGGAAGGTGCAAAGGTACAGTCTGAGGACTTACTAAGTCTTTATCTCAAGAGGACTCTCTACTACCTGAAATACTCCCTCTCAAAGTGCATATTGACCTCTGCTGCCTGCCACACTTGTCACAAGCAGATTATGTGTGTGCACATCAACCTACGTTCAGCTGTCATCAGACAGTCTTACTCCGTGTCAGAGCGCTGCCTTCAAAGGTTGCCACTATTTAGACCTTAATCATGTGTAGGTGGAAGTAGAAGAGATTGTCTGCTATCAGTGCCATTAACCCTACTTTTGTGACTGGAGTACCTTTCCAAGAAACAGAACAGCTTAACAGAGAGCTTTCAATCCATGACTTCTGCTTAAATATCACTAAGCAGCAAAAATCAGTATTTTGTGGGAGCAGAGAGAAAAAGAAGAAATGTACTAACTAGGAATCATACTACTGTAGCCAACTGGATAAGTTTTTCAAGTGAGAATGAGGAGTTCATTTTCCTTTCTTAGCACTGGTCTTGGCCATGTCAATCTTGAATGTTCCTTGGTGGACAGTCTAGAAAAGGAGGATCACTTCCAGGCACAGTACAGCCCAGCAACTGATAAGTAGTCTGCCTTCAATCCAGCAGACATGTATTTAAGACATTAATAGTTTAATTAAGATCAATTGTGTCTTTTACATACTTACAAGTGTTTTAGTGCTCTTCTAAAGCCGTATCAGCACCTTGGACTGGCTTCCACCCCTAGGCTATAGTTAAATATTGCTCTCTAGGTGTAGCTGCCCATCCTAAATGCACTTTCCTCTCCCTTTTTCTGACACTTGCCACTTTCACCATTTTGCCAGCACATTAGTTCATGTAAGTACTGCCTAAACCATCTGGGTTGCAGTTAGCCAGGTAAGAAGAGACCTACTGCATCAGCTATCCCAGCAGAAGGAAACTGCTCTACCAGAAAACTAGTGGGAGGCAGGGGAGCAGCTGGAGCTGGGAAAAAAGCACTTTAGAACAGAGCGCTAGTCTTTCAATAAGTTTCAAGGTGCCCTAGTCCAGCTAGTTCTGTATACCTGGATTCTGTGCAAAATGTTCAAGAAGCAAATCTGTTCTAATACAGAACTTTCTGTTTAATTTCATAGCCCCCAAACCAATAAGCCATTCAGTGTCTTCAGTCAACCTCCGCTTTGGTGGACGTTCAACTATGAAATCTGTTGTATGCAAAATGAATCCCATGTCTGATGCTGCTTCTTGTGGATCAGAAGTCAAGAAGTGGTGGACAAGACAATTAACTGTGGAGAGTGATGAGAGTGGAGAGGACCTTCTTGATATCTGAGAAAAGAATTAAGTTATACTGGAACAACAACCACTTCAAGTACAATCTGATTTTCTATGTTTAGAATTGAAGATGTTGTGTGATGTATGATTTCTTTAAAAGCAGTGTCATAAATTTTTGGATGCTTATCCTTCTGCCATATGAAGCATAGCACACACTTATGTGTTAGAATTAACCTCTATAGGTACTAACTGTACTTTAAGAGACCTGTATACAATAGCAGTACTAATAAAGCCAGAGAGACTATATTGCCTTTAGCAGACAGAGCATTGAAAGATTTCCTATGTTCTGTAGCTATGTAATGAAAATGTATTTTGATATACACACATCTGTGTTTTTCTTCAACCTATACTGTACTTTAAAAGGGGCAACACTTTCCAATACAGGGGTAACGTATTTTTCTTCTTGTGTTTTCCCTCAGTTCTTATTTAGAAACTTGTCTTGAGAAAGATTTTATTATTCACTGATGACCTGAAGAGGTCAGCACTGACTTCATGTTCAAGGGAAGTATTTTTACAAAGTACAGATGCTGAATTACAATTCTAAGCTTTTTCTGGACCTTTTTTTTTTTTTTTTTTTTTTTATAAATATGCAAGACATAGGATAACTCACTTTAAAATTAGAAGGTGGAGGACTGACTTTTAAAATGTAAATATCTCTGGATTTGGTTGATTATGCAAAGAGTTTGATTTTCATAGAGAAAACAGAAAGAAAAAAAAAAGAAGAAAACTGTACATTTAAGCATCCAGCAAAAGACCTCCATGTGAAAAACATGGTTTATGCTTCATTTTCAGAATATACTGGTTACATATGTGTATGGTGTCATTATTCTCCTGTTAATTGGGTCCCATTTCATTGTGTAGTCATAAGATAACTTTCTTCTTGTCTTTGTGATGAAAAATAGCATGTTGGGGGTTCTAATTACAGAGCAGTATTGTATGGCTTTTAAAACACAGTTCAGTTTGCCTGCAGAGGTAGAAGTGAATTTTACTTACTCATATTACTACTCATGCTACAGCCCTGCAAAGCTAAAGCATGATTCTGTACCATGGTTAAGTACCTTGGTCCCTTTTATCATGATGCATCCCATTTGGACGTGTTAGCCTTCTTTTATTGTATGAAGCACCAATAGTGCTACATTATTGCTGGTGAAAAAGCAGCTATCCCTTTCATAAAAGTTTTTTCCAGTGAAAGGCCAGTGCTATAAAGATACGCAGATACAGAGGTGGAGAAGAAAAGCTACGAAACACAGCAGAGTTTGTTCATTTCAGAATTTAAGGCTGTCTAAAAATGCAGAGTAAAAATGTGCCCTTCCTTCAGGGAAGAACTAAGAGGTTGCAGATTTTGTAGCTCGGCCCCCAACTGGGTTTTTAGCATAGCTGGGACCTTTCTGTTACCCTTGTTTCCTATGGAAATGGTAGGTTGCTCTAACATAGCCTGATGTGAGATCTTGTAAGAGGCTCACACTCAATGCACATCACCACGTCAAAATATATCCTTTAAAAATGAGAAAAAAGCCAGTGCTTTGTGATGTTTTCTGGACAGAATATTATTGTAGAGTGGTCCGAATAAAGTATTGTTTTCACAGATGCCTTCACCATAAATGCAAAATTAGTTTTGGCCATAAAACACAGTTTTCTTGCCATCTATCAATGTTTCGTTCCCTTTGTATTGTTGAATATGGTTTAGATATTTTTTGAAAACAGTCATATTGAGCACATCTGTATTTCATGGTTTCTTTATATGTGTTTGCGGATATATTTAAGTTTAAATCTAGTCAACTGTAACTCTGTAGTAACAGAATGTGTGCATCCTCTTGTTTACCAGATTATGAACCGTCTAAAGAAGTCATCTGCAAATCCATTATTTTATGTTCTGTTTTGTGCTCATTTAATTTGAGCTTTTGTATATAGACCAAAAAAAAAAAATAATTGATTTATAAAGGATAGTATCTTTGAAAGTTCAATAATATATTGAACTGCAGATCTTTCTCAATCAGTCTTGTTGCAAATCTTCTTTTTAAAAAATCTGGCAAACATTTTTTCCTTGCCTTACAGCACCCTGTCAATAAAAGTGAGTTGCTTGAAGCAATATTCCTCCTCTGGTTTTCATTCTAACTGCATTTGCTGTATGTGACTCATCTGTGATAATGCTGCATAGTAGTTAAGCGTGTGGTTTGTACAGAATTATTTAAAGAGATTATTTCAAACTCTTCTAATTGAAGAAGCCCAGCAACCAACCTCACCAGTACACACAAGAAGCCACAAAGAGTCACATCCAACAAATGGACTAAATAGCACTATTTGTTAGTTTTATTTAATGCACTTTGCCTTTGAGTCAAGCCTGGATGTATGTGTGTGTGGCGGGGAGAAAGCCATGGTGGAAAGATTGTAATGGTTTCATAGACTGCCTTCCAGTATCTTCCAAAACACTAGAGATCCCTGGACAACCAAATTTAACCTGCAAGGTGGCTCTAAGAAAGTACTGATCACCTGTTTATTCCCCTGATTTGCTTTTGCAAATATGGGAGGTGAAATGGAGTTACAAAGATATGAAAATAATATATACTGGAGCACCCAGGTGACGAGGTTAAGGTGAAAACCTCCTCAATGTGGCACCACCGATGTAACTAAACAATGTGATACCCTCTACTCTGCAGCAGAGCAACCAATGCACATTTGCACATGAAGGTGAAGAAGCAGAGGAGAGCTGAGGAATGACTGAAGTTCAAACAGCTTGTGCAAACAATGGAGAGACACAGAGGAAAGAGTGCATCAGGAAATCAGCGTCAGTCCAGACAGGCTGAGAGAAAAGTTCAAACAAGAACAGACACTAGACAAAGGTAAACAAAAAAATGCCAGGGGAATATTACTACCTACAGTGCTTTTGGCTCCTGGGATTAAATCTGGAGTTATCCTATAAAATTGAAAATAATTTACTCCTTTTCATCTTGTAAGAGAGCTCTGTTCCGTGGGAAGCAAGTTGTAAGTCTTCAGGGCTTGGGTGGACAAGAAGTGTAATGCATATTGTCAGTGCTCGAATAAAAAATGGCAGCAAAGATGTATCTCAATGTCATTCCAAAGTCAGGTCAGATTTCAGACAATGGCTTTTGTAATGAAGAAATGAATAAAATGAAACCATTTGCTACTGGAAGATACCCAACAAAATTAAGAGCTAAAAAACATAAAGTAGTTTTATCTGGCAAGCTGAAAATACCATCATTGTTTTAATTAATGAGGACCAATCGGGCTTAAGCATCTTCAAAATAACATTACATTCATTATTGTCTGCATTCTAAGACCAGTATCACAGCTTCTGGGAAGCCAAAGAAGCTGATTTGGATGCCAAAAGCAAGCGAATGACTTTGTGAGAATAATCTTTTTATTGTTCTTTAATTTTATTCACAAGATGCCCACAGCCCTTGTTATTGTGCAGATAAGAATGTCCCTGAATAACTGAAGCAGAAGAGCTCACTCTGTTGAAACAGTACATGTGGAGCACCAGCAAGCAAGATGTGTGCTAAACCTCCCATCCAAGAATCCCCCTCCTTCTGCAATATTTCCACAACTAAAAACAAGCAGTGGCCTGAGCTGTCAGTCAAAATTACCAGTAGGATTACCTCAGTCTCCCTGAATTTAACTTTAGGAGGCTAAGTTTATTCCTGCTATTGAAGGCAGTTCAGTCACACTACAGATGAACTCACCACAAAGCACGGACTGATGCTGTGAAGTTGGCTGTCCTGATTTCTACAATTGCTCTGCCAACACAAAGGGAGCCTCACTAGTATTCAATTAACTTCCTCTTCATCATCCCAAGAGTGCTAGTGTCAGACCCCACTAGCAGCTGTTGCCCAGTGTCTTCTATGAAACACAAAGTTATTAACCCATCCGTGAGCTAAGTGTACAGGCAGTGGCGTTGTGTCCCCCTTCTACAGGTTCCTGTTTCAGATAACTATTCCAATACCCTCACTGGTTTCATACTTTTATCTGACTTTCATATCTACACTGGGGAGTTTGGATAAATTACTTGAGCGCCTGCAAAGTTGTGTTTCATAAAAGGGCAGCTTACTGGAAGTGCAAGAAATGTCTTAAGTACAGGTAGAAATGGGGAAAAAAACCCTCTTCATCAACCTGAAGAGCTTTTGACATTAGTCTTTTCTGCTTTCTGAATTCAAGCAACAGTCACCAGTGGCACAAGCCCCCAGTGTCTCAGTGGGCATTGCTTTGTTTCAGGAATTTTTTTTCTAAGGTTGGAAACAAACTGGTGGGTCCTAGAGACTTCAGCAGTCAGGTTCTAATTGGATCCTCCACATGATAGCAGTCACTTAGGTGGGGTTGCTGTTTGTGAGTGCATTTATCCACCAAGGTAAGAAAAGAGGGTCTGTCCTTGAGTTCACTGGCAGAGAAGCTGGATGCCACATCTTTTCTCACACCCTGTATTCTGGTTTTCTTTCAGGTTTTGCTCCCCAGCTGCATGCAAGGTGGATAGCACCTTGGCAATTCTGCTTTCTCAGTACATGCTCCCAAGAAATGCGAGATTCAACATGGTTATGATTTCATTATAGTGTTATCTCTGGTGCCAGTTTGTAAGGGTAATGAGCCTTGCTTTTTTATCTCAGCACCCATTCCACAGAACTACATGTTCTACAGATCATGTACTTTCACCTCTCAGATTTTCTGTTTCATACTGCCTGGGGAGTCTGTTTACTGCACATTTAAACAAGATAGAAAAGAAGAAGGATATACTGTGGGTCTGGGGTTTGGTTTTTTTGGTTCATTTTAGTAGCTACTTGGGAAAAACAATAAAAATAATCTGTTTCTACATAAAGACAAGCTTCTCAGTTGTTATGACCGAACTAAGAAAACAAAAAAATATTTTACCTTTTCCTTAATGTGTCCATTTCTCATGTGCACCTCAGCTTTTAAGTGAAGGGGTTTTGTCTTGACTTTTAGTTTAAAATGTTGTCAGAAGCTGTTTCCTGTATTGGACTTAAAAGTTGTCAATACTTCGGTCAACAAAAATTTTCCTCACGAATTTTTATCATGCACAAAAGCTCTCCCAGGTTATTTTTTTTCTAAGTTCACCAGGAAAAAGTTCAGTCTGGTGGATGAAAAACTGAAGATGAACAATGTGTGCTTGCAGCCCAAACTGGGATACTGCACCTGGAATGCTGCATAGAGCTCCTGTGCCCCCAGCACAGGAAAGACATGGAGCTGTTGGAGAGGGTCCAGAGAAGGGCCACCGAGATGATCAGAGGGCTGGAGCACCTCTGCTATGAAGACAGGCTGAGAGAGTTGGGGCTGTTCAGCCTGGAGAAGAGGAGACTCCAGGGACACCTTACAGCAGCCTTGCAGTACCTGAAGGGGCTACAGGAAAGTGGGGAGGGGCTTTTCATCAGAGAGGGCAATGATGGGACAAGGGGTAATGGTTTTAAACTGAGAGAGGGGAGATTTAGGTTAGACATCTGGAAGAAATTCTTCACCATGAGGATAGTAAGGTGCTGGAATAGATTGCCTGGGGAAGTTTTAGATGCCCCCTCCCTGGAGGTGTTTAAGGCCAGGTTAGATGAGGCTTTGTGCAGCCTGGTCTAGTGTGAGGTGTCCCTGCTCATAGCAGGGGGGTTGGAATGTCATAATCTTTAAGGTCCCTTCCAGGCTTAAGCATTCTATGATTCTATTCTATGCTTCCTGTAGATTTTTGTATCTGGCATAAGAATGATGCCATACAGAATAATGGCATGCAGGAAGAAGAGGAGCACTGCCTTTGTGATCAGTATGCACAACAATTACCATTTTGCTCTATTTGCTGGAATTGTTTCAGTCAAAACATTGGTTTGCTGACAACACTGCAGGTCTTCTTCCCAAACATTTCAAATATTTCACAAACTGAATGTCACCAAGAAAAAAAAAAAAAAAAAAATCACTTTTCCTCCTCATCTGCCAAGTCCTCCAACATGACCAGACACATGGTGATTATTTTCCCAGTGCCCCAGTAGGCACATCTGTCCCCAGCTGGCCTGCTGGTGGAAGGGAGTCAAAGCTGTCCTCAGCAGAGGCTGAGCAGATGCAGAGCCCCTCTGACTGCTTGGCTGGGAGAGGGGCACCTCTGGCACCACGGTGCTTGGGCAGCCAAGAGCAGCCAACAGGCACAGCAAGGCTTGCTCAAGCTTCTCTGCCAAAACTTCCAGGTAGGTGATGTTAGACCTGCAATTCATCCACGCCTGTGCTGTAAACACTCCCGAGGATGTGATCCAGTGAACTGGTTTAGCTGCTGTGAGTAAGGTCTCAAAAACAGTTGCTTGTAGCCAGCTCCAGGGCTTCTCCCAGAGGAAATTATCATGCCTTGAACTCAGTCGATTTAACTCTTGACCTGATTGCTTCTTTTTCTGAGTTCAGTCAAATACTCTAGTTTTTAAAATCCAGGTATTAAAAACCTTCATCTTAATTGGATCAGCAACAGCAATAACAGTTCTCTGATCTTTGCCTGTAGATCTGTTTCAACTTTATATACATACATCAATTCAACATGTATCTGTATGGGCTTATCTACATGAGGAAGTTACACTAGCTTAAAATTAACCTATTGTTACAAATTGATTTCTCTAAATCAGTTTGAATACCTGTGGAAATGCTTTTTTCAGTTTAAAGATTTTTTACTATTGATCTGTGCTAAAACCCAAATAACCTTGGGTTTATTCTAATGGCAAGAGTGCTCCCACAGGTCTACACATCAGCCCTCTTAATTGGGTTTAAAACTGCACCCTTAATTATGGTTGTAACTCCTTTGCTTTTAGGGGGGGCTTTCTTATGAAAGCAGCTGAGGTGCTAAATAAAAGCTGTCTCAGGAGTGGCTTGCACCCAACACCCTGAGCAGCCATGCTAGCACAGTCCCAGCTCTGCCCTGGGCCACTCCAACCACATTACCACAAAACATTGCTGGACAGTTTGGGGTAATTTGCTCCAGGAACATAAACACTCAGCTTGGGCTTCAGTTGCTTTCACAAAGTCTTTCTTCTTTAAAGTAAATCAGTGCTTTTCAGGAGGAAAAGGTCTTGGTATGATCCATAAGACTGCTTTTCTGAGCCAGTCAAGCCACTGTGTTTTAATATATGTTTGGTCATCCACAGTTCTGACCAAACATTATGTTCCCCAGGGCCAGACAGTCAGAAATTCAACGATTTTAAATAGCTGAGCCTTATACTACAGTATTGCAGAATTATGACAATTTGAAACACTTTTTTAACACTAGAGGGCTAACATTACTTTACATTGGCCTTCTGCACACACACACACAACATTAGTAGGTTGATCATCTTTGGGGTAGACATTTATTTATTTATTTATTGTGTTATACAGTATTTAGATACCGCGGTAACAAGAAGTCTATAGAATCATTCCGTGACAAGAGATGTGTTGAGATGTATCACTGCAAAGCCCCTCTCCATAATATTTGAGCAGTTGTGGAGATCAGGAGACATCCATGAAGATGGGAGGAAGGCTAATGTCATCCCCATCTATAAGAAGGATCCAAAGGAGGACCCAGGTAATTACAGAACCATTAGCCTCACTTCAGTCCCTGGGAAAGTCATGAAGCAAATCTTCCCGGGGACTGTCACAAGTCAATTGAAGTGCCTGATTGGGAAAGGTCAACATGGATTTACCAGGGGCAAATCATGCTTGACGAACCTGATCACCTTCTACGACAAAGTAACTTGGTTGATGCAGGGCAAGTGGTGGACATTTTCTACCTAGACTTCTCTAAGGCTTTTGATACGGTCTCCCACAGCCTCCTCCTGGAGAAACTGACTTGTTACGGCCTTGACAAGTGCTCTGCATGGTGGGTGGGGAGAGGGTGATAGTAAATAGTTCCTCCTCAAACTGGCAACAGGTTACAAGTGGGGTTCCCCAGGGATCAACATTGGGCCCAATGTTGTTTAACATCTTCATAAGTGACCTGAATGTTGGGATCAAGAGCACCCTGATGAAGTTTGCTGACAACACCAAAATTAGCAGAGAGGTTGACACTCCGGAAGGGAAAGCCACCCTCCAGGATGACCTGGACAGACTGGAGGAGCGGGCTGTCAGGAACCTTATGAAGTTCAATAGAGAGAAGTGTAAGGTCTTACACCTGAGAACACATACCCAGGAGTGCAGTTCAGACTGGGATCCACCTGGCTGGAGAGCAGCCCTGTGGAAATGGACCTGGGGGTCTGGGTGGATAACAGGCTCAACATGAGTGAACAGTGTGCTGCTGCAGTGGCAAAGAAAGCCACCAGGATGCTGGGCTGCATCAACAAGGGCATCACCAGCAGAGATAAAGAAGTCATCATCCCACTCTACTTGGCACTTGTCAGCCCACACGGGGAGAATTGCATTCAGTTTTGGTCTCTGCTCTACAAAAAGGATGTGGACAGGCTCGAGAGGGTCCAGAGAAGGGCCACAAGGATGACTAGAGGACTGGAGGACCTGGCATATGTGGAGAGGCTGAGAAAACTGGGTTTGTTCAGCCTGGAGAAGAGAAGGCTTAGGGGAGACCTCATTATCATGTCCCAGTGCTTAAATGTGGCTACCAAGAAGATGGAGACTCCCCATTTACAAGGAGTCACATGGAAAAGACAAGGGGTAATGGGCACAAGTTGGTCCAGAGGAGATTCTGATTGGACACAAGAGGTAAATTTTTGACCATGAGAACAATTGAACATTAGAACAGTCTCCCAAGGGAAGTGGTAGATTCCCCCACATTGGGCAGTTTTAAGTTTCAGCTTGACAGGATGCTCAGCCACCTCATATAAACGATAGCAGTACCTAGAAAGGTTGGACCAGATGATCCTTGAGGTGCCTTCCAACCTGGCATTCTGTGATTCTCTGATTCTATGATCTTTCATTAAACTTGCAGTACTCATCAAAAAACTGCTTTATTTTGTTTGTGGAAGGATGAGTTTTTTGGAAACTAATAACATTTGCATTCCCACTTGTATTATAACATGCACGGAAGTCGTAACAGAAGACGGACTTAGCAAAAATGTTTCATTTTCTCTGTGTCAAATGATGTGGTACTTGCATGTCAGCTGGAATGCAGTTTATATTTGCATTTCAACTCCCAGGAAAATTCAGGAGTGATGTAATTTTCAAAATCTAGCTTCTAAAGTTGAAGAAACAAAGAGCTTAGGATGTCAGAAATCTTATGCCAAAAAATAAATGGATATTTCATTTCTTGGACACTGAAATTATGCTCAATAACTTGAACTGCGACACCTTTTAATGATGCCTGCTTTTCATTTCTGGATTTTCTTTGCCTAACTGTAACCATCTACATACTTTCACTTACAAGCTATGCTTAGATGAAGAATACCATTACAGATTATATTTGTTGATGGATAGTTAATAATTTTGAGAAATACTTGAAGCATGCCTAGCTTTCTGTGCTTTAGCATGAAAGATAGGGAGTGCTTGGAGTTATTTTTTTCATAGCAGTTTTTACAGTAAGAAGGGGAGGGAAGAAAAAGCACAGGATGGTGCCCAACATCCATTGAAAACAGCATGAAGTTTCCCTTTGGCTGCAGCAAGCCCATGGTGTCCCTCCTTAATGTGCACTTTAATCCAATGTGGTTTATTTCCATTTTACATGCCCAGCTGTGTGCAGTGACTTGTCCAGTTGTGGGTCACCCACATTCAGTTACCTGCCCACATCTTTGCTTAGCATCACTGGTTACACTAGTTACTTTGTGTTTCCATCTCCAGCGTTCATCTAACATAACTGCAAGACTTTATACCACACAGAAATACTTGCCAGGTAAGCTGTCTCACCAAGGGATTAGCTTACTTGAATTGTTCATGAACTGTATTTAGAAACCTCAGTGCACATCTGCATCTGAAATTTACTGCTAAGTGGTGTCCAGGAACTGGCACACGACCTATGAGCACACAGTCCCCTGCAGCAAGGGCACATGTGCTGTTGTGACAGCCTATTGTGTTTAGCACTACAGGGAAACTGCCTGCATTCCTCACCTTCTGTGTGCCAAGAAAAGAGGGGAGAGATTTCTTTTTCTGTCTGCCGTGGGATACCAACCTGCAGAAAATGTACCCTGGAGCCCAACTCAGAGAAAAAAAACATCCTTTGTTCTTTTCCATTTCCTCCCCCAACACTTAGCTGGGAGGGAGGAGCAGGTGTGGAGGGAGTAGTGACCACTTCTGTAGTCATCCTGGTGATATATAGAAGCAGGCTGCTGTAAAGTTGAGAGGTGTGTAATGGGTGGAGGATCAGGGCAGCAAGGGCACATAGCACGGAGAGAAGGCTGCAGGTTAGGAGGGTTCTGGATGTGTTTTCCTGGGGATGAGTCCTTGGAAGAGCCCTGCAAGAGCTACACGTCCTACTAAAGCTGTGCAATGGCCAGCAGCAAAGGCAATATACAAGATACATAAAATCATTTTTCAGGAAATCTTTAAAGAGCTTCCCTGCAGACATCAGTTTTCCTTTCATCTGAAAAAGTGGGTAGACAAGGCCTTGCAGGAGTTTGCTGTCCTGCCATCAGCAGCATCAGCACTGACTGCTAGCTAGTCTGCAAGGTGCCAGGGGTGCCACAGTAAGGAGCTGCTGTGCAAGGGTTGTTATGGTAGCCAGGTGGGATTTCGAGGTTGTTTACAAGGGAAAGAGAAAGGGAAAGGGAAAGAGAATCAGAGAAATTAAATTAAATGAAATTAATAGAAAACAGAATAATTTTCAGTTGGAAGGAGCCTATGATCAACTGGTTGAACTGCCTCAGCAGTGCAGGACTGAACAAAAGTTAAAGCATGTTCTTAAGGGCATTTTCCAAATCCTACTTAAACACTTAATGGCTTGGGGCATTGAACACCTCTCCAGTAAGACTGTTCCAGTTCTTGGTCATCCTCTCAGTAAAGAAATGCTTCCTAATGTGCATTCTAACCCTCCTCTGAGTTTTTTAAAGGACATAGGACTGTAATGGGGCCACTGTCACACTCAGTAGAAAGGATGGGTTCACCACACCAGTGGTGCAAGGCTGTGTAATCAGGGACAATGGTTCTTAGATGTGTCTCCAGTAGCTTCTGTTTAAAGTGATCTGGAGCAGCTCAGGAAGACAGGTCGTTCCACTGTTCATCATGGCTCTGTCCCCAAAGCTGCAGTGCAGAAATAAGAGGCAAACATATGTTCTCCAGGAAGGAGAAAAGCAACTTGCAAAGTTGCTGTGATCTCTGTGTCAAGTCAGAGTTTTTGTTGGCAGAGAAATTATCTTTACTAACACTTGCAAGCGAGTGTATGATACACTGCAAAATTAATAGTCAGAGGAAAATAAATTCCTTAGAGCACAAAAAAAGATGGTGTCACAGTATCTCAGGCTGCTTCAAAGCCAAGGGTGCTAGTGAAATCAAGAGCCAAAACTATGACACTCTGCTTTAGTTCAGGTGTGTGCTCTCCCCTCAAACAGAGAAACCTGGCTGAAGCTAAAAGAGCTTAGTCAGGTGAGAAGGAGCAATATACAAGCACTGCTGGAAAGGAATCTGGGGTATATTGAGGTAGTGGAAAAAAGAGTAAGGTTGGTCTCTGATGAGGTTTTTCTGTTACAGAGCAATGGGTGGAAGGAGATGTTAAAAACATAAGCAGCAGTTCCCTAACATGACAGCCTCCTAATCAAAGGTGCTTACTGCTTTTCTTTGTAGGTGTCATACATGCTTCCTCCCATGCTTTTCCCTATTCAGCCCTCACAGTGCTGCCAAAAAGTATCTTCCAAATCCTTCACTATTCCATGATCTGCCTTTTTTCAAATGTTCATGGATGACACTGAGCACAAGCCTGCAGGTAAATCCCATCTCTGAATACTCAGCTGGATAGCCCTCAGGGCTCCTTCTCTTTGGTGGCAAACCAACATCCAGCAGAGTAACCCACCTGGAGTGGTTGAGACACCTTGTACATCACCCGACCCTTCACCAAAGCAATCCCTGTTGTGGTTTGAAAGCTACTGGCTCCTCCTTGAGGCTCACCCAGCCAGCTGTTCAAGGCTTGTGATGTGAGGCACCAGTGGGGTCTCAGAGCTGCATTGTCCCAGACAGAGGAAAAAAATCAGCATAAAAACCCCCACGTCTTGGTAACAAGCAGCCTCAGGGGAGCCCTGATGCAGGAGCTGGAAGGAAGGTGAGGCCAGCAGTGCTTCCTCAGGGTTTGACAGTGGGTCAGCTGGGTGAAGTACTGCCTGTTCATTGCTCCAGAATAAAGAGATCTGTAAATCAGAGTAAATTTGGAGTTGCTGTTTGTTTTGTTGTTGTTGTTTTTCTCTGACCTTTGGGGCTCTCTTGCCTTCTGGGGACTTGTGGAGGTGCATGGTCCAAGTGCCCTTAGCCAGAAATCTGATCCCGTTCAGATCAGAGCTGCCCTACATCCCATGTGGATACCTGGTGCTCGAGGGGCTTACATGGACCTGTGGTATCCCCAACATGTAACAAAATCTCTCACATGGGGCTACATGGAGAGTGTTAGCAGACCTGAGCACAAAGGGAAAAATAATGGAAGAAAAACACATCGACTTACCTAAATTGTATTTATCAAATGTATTCCAGAAACTAATGCCTTAGACTTAAGGGAAGAAGCACACTTTCAGTCACTTAACATGTTCATAAAAACAATGATGTGCAGTTTCTGGAAAACTATTTCAGTAAACCATAGGGAAGTCTGTATAGTCTTTACCTCTTGTTCCTGAAACACACCAAACTACAGCTTTCCAGCAGTAAAAATTACCAGGAGGGCTCCTGGAAATGCTTGTGTTTCATGCGTTTCCTTTTTCTCCTTTAATTGTCACTTCAGCCCAAGGAACAAGATTGCAGACTGGAGCACCTGTGCTGGGGTGGCTTTGAGGGCAGCCGTGCCGGTGGCCGAGGGTTCAGCACAGCCCGGATGAGTGGCAGGTCCATGTGGCACAGGAGGGCACCAGCCGGCAGGTCTGCCCCTGGGACTGCACCTCGGAGCCCTTCTCAGGAGCCGTCTGGACGCTGCCCAGCTCCAGCTGGCGTGGAATTACTCAGGACCTAATTGCAACAACCTGGTGACAGCCTAGTGAGAGGAGTCCCTCATTAAATGTGACGGTCTGGATGTCATGGCTGGCACTGGAAACTCTTAAATGGCTATTGCTGGAAACGGCGAGTGCATACCAGGGGAAAGATCCTTCTATAAATGCACTGTTTCTTCTCTTTTTTTCTCTGAGCATCTGTTAACTCCTCTCTGCCAAAGACAGGATATTGGATCCTTAGCTTGGCTCAGCGCAGCCAATCTTCTGGTTTTATGGTTGAGTCTGTAACAGCAGATACAAGAAAAACTTTAAAATACTTGAGTGGAAAAGACCCTTTTAATAGTATTCTTGCCTTTTTATTTGGCTCCTGGAATACTGAGCAATACAAGCAAGGTGTGTCAGTGTTGATCAGCATGGTCCCACTAGTGGTATTTGCTTTCTATTTCCACTATATTATTATAATGTTTCATACAAGTAAAATTTATATATATATATCACATTATATAAAGTAGAAGACAAACCTTTCTGATGCTGTTAGTTGTACTGTGGTGAACAATAGCTCTCACATTGTGTGGCACGTAGTGGGAAAGCTTTTTGCCTTTTTACTTGCGTGAGATGGAATGAAGAACAGGTCTAGCCAGTAGAAACCTGTCTGATCTAAAAATAAAGCAAATGGCCTAAAAAACTGCACTGCGCTCAGGAACCTTTGACAAGGTCTGTTCAGGGACTGAATGAGTGGCCTCCTAATTTCAGAAACATGGTTTTCCATCCCTTGCTTCAACTTGCTTTGCTAGGATTAGAAGCCAGTTGCCATGAAGCCAGTTTGGTGATATGGGGCATCAATGTCTCATTGCTGGCCAAAGAGAGGAGCAGTAACAAGCCTCTCCTTGCAGTTGGCTGGGCTATGAAGGCGTTACATGTTTCCTGTCCATTAGATACAGCATCTCCCTCCAGTCTACCACCAACACAAATGGACCCTTATTCATCTTTCCCAAACATCTTCATACCTGGTGTGTCCTAGCTCTTATCCAAGCACATGCAGTTTATTCCCTGAGTCCAGTTCTTCCCCCAGCTTTAGTGTCCCAGTCCTCCTCTCCTTTGACACGTGGGCTCATCTGAGGCACACCTTCACTGATTGCATCCCCTTGGGTGTGATGTTTTCCAGAAGCAGCAAAGTATGTGATCTCAGCAATAATAGGGCTAGAGCTTCTCCGGCAGGAGTTCCTGCAGTAGAAATAACCCTTTGCTACATTGACTTGTAATTAGCATTTCATTGCTAGTGTCTGAAATAATTAAAAATGACCTGAAGTCAATCCAGCAGTTTTTTAATTGCTACTCTTCTCCTCTGAACCTCTGTTAGTAACAACAGACAAAACAATAATGCATCATAAAAGCAGATTTTAATTTCTTTTTTGTTATTTTACAGTGCTATTTCCTACTGATGCAGGGCACTGCAGGACATTGCAGCATAAATGCAGTATGAGCCACCAAACATGAAAGCCCTGACCACCTCAGATGAATGATGGAAGAAAATCTGGTTAAAACAAACTTTAAAGCAATTTTACTTTAAAATTACTCTGACTTTGCAAAGTCAAGCCTTTCAGTCTCCAAATAGTGATGGTTTTAGCATATCCTTGTTTATAGAGAAAACCCTCCTCTCCAATAATGGTCTGTTTTCTGTGTTTACCTGGCAGCCACACAAAAGTAATGCTTTCTGTTTGACAGCTACTGCTAAGCTCAAGTCTCCTTGATGCTCTGTAAACATGCAGAAAGAGGCAATCTTTGCCCAAGGGACTTGAAGGCCCAGAATCACATAAGGTCTTGTTGAAAAATACCTGCGGGCACACCTTTGCAGCAATGGGAGCCTCAACTCCAGCAGGAGCTGAGTATTTTTGAAAATGCTGTTGTAGGGAAATGCCCAGCCCATGGCACATAGCCATCATGCACCCAACACCTGCAGGTGCACTCCCAACAGGAGACCCACTGTTCTATTTTCAACTAAAATGGTGTTTTACCTAAATCGGATTCCTCTGAAGCACTAGAAAATGTCTCAGCACTGGCTCCTGAGTTATGGAAAGTGTCAAGAAAAGTTTTCATTTACGGTAGTCAGGAGGTATCTAGCTATGTCTGTAGAGTGGCTGAGGATTTGTAGACTGGAGTTTATGGGGCTGAACATGACACAGCTTGGTGGGGTGAGTCTCTTCTTACCAGACAATGCCACTTCAGAGAGAGAGGCTTACCCAGGTGCTTCCTGCTCCGCAAACTCAGTCAAAAGAGCTCTCTCTCCTTCTGTGTCATCCCACCCACAGAAATACCTGGGGTCTTTGGCACAGGCCCATGTTCAAATGCATCTCATCTTGGACCCAGACTCTTGCAACAACAGCCAAATGCCCCATTAAGCAACAGCCCAAGAACATACCATCATTACAGGATCCCATATGGAAGTATGACTCCACTCTGTGTGTCCAGCCACAGGCTCCATCTGACATGCAAAATATACATTAACAACATGAGCTGTCTTAGAAGATGTCTTTAGTGATATGCAGCAACCTGAAACATGACAGCTTAATTTGCTCCTGAACTCCAGAAAGAAAACTGCCTTGCATTTGTGTGTAAAATGCTTCCTGTGCTTAAAACCAGACTTCCATCCAGCTCAACTGATCCATTCCTCAAAGCCAAAGTCCTGGCATTGCGTGTCCTGCCATATAAATCTGAAATGGCAGGAGTCAGCCTTTAGCAGGAACATCTCCCAGTTTTCTGTATGCATTTCAGTAATACTGTTTATCAGCCAGCTCACTTACCTTGCCCAAGCTGATAAGTGACCCACACCCCTAAATCTATTTCCAGAGTTCTCCTTATTCTTTTTTATCTGGTTTCACTTCCACAGACAACTCTACATCTACATCTTAAAAGCAGAATTTAAATTATACGAGTTATTAATTTCCAGAACCTCCTTTCCCTGGGCACTCTTATAAGGTCCCTGAATACCAACAGCAGCTTAATATTCATTCTCGTTATACTGACATGCAAGTTTATGCAAACACTCCTGAAGAATGGAAGGCTTGTTGCACTCATAAATTTCCCAGGATGTCTGCCAGAGGCATAACATGTTCTCAAATATCTGAAAGTCATCAGTGAACTCTGAGAAGGCAATATTTAAAACCAAAGCTAACAGTGAATGTTGGCTCTTTATCCAAACGTAGTATATATATAAAAAAATAATTAATAATAATCCTCAAAATAGTGTCTTGATGTGTTTTGGAAAGCTGAAGATATGCAAACTATGGAAACAATTTTCTGCCTCTCTTTAGAGAGAACAAGTGGACTCACTAGCCTTAGGTAGAAAAATTGTCAAAGACTGCCTTCTTGTTTGGCAGCCAAACACAGGCAAAACTGGGTGCTATAAGAAGAAATCCAGAACACTTGACAACTGGAAGGGAGGGCATGTCTGTGGAGGTACCTCCAGGCTTACATCGGTTTGGAAGAGGCAGCAGCAGCTCCAGAACTTCTCTAGGGGTGGCAATCAGAGATCTTGACTTATCTTTGACATCTTACACTAAATTTTGGAGATACTTGGATAAGGTAGCATCCCTAGTCTGGGGCAACCAAATGAGAGCTTTTTGCTGCTATTAGCTTCAACATGGTTTGTGCCAGAGTGTTGTGAATGGCAGAGGGAGGTCTTAAAGTCGCCTGAAGAATCACCAACAAAGATATCAGGAAAACATGGTTTAAATACAGATTTATGAAAGTGTGACTTAACAGAATTCAGTGGCAAGGTTGACTCTATTATTTGTATGTGGAAGGGATGTGTAGGGGGTGGAATTAGATTCCAGTGATTTACATGGGGATCAGGGAAATTATTTGTACAGGGAGAAAGGAGATTGAGTCAGGATTGGGTTGGGAGTGATTTGCACAAGGATCAAGGAAAAGAATAAGGAAGACCCTCCCGTTAAGTCATGAGGTTCAGACTGGACCCCCTTGCTTTCTAAACTCCTTCTCAGAGAGGAGTCTAGGTGCAGCTGTCTCCAATCCTAGTCCCAGACTTAGTGAATGGTTTAAAATTTAGGGGCTTAGGGGTACGGATTTCAGTGTAGTGCTTGAGCTCATAATTATGGGTCTGGTGTGATCTGGAATAGCAGTAGATTAAGGCTAATTGACAAGAGAGCTGGTCACCTGCCCCTATGGAAGTTTTGTTCAGTCTTGAGGTTCTTGAGGCTGAAAGCATCTCAAGTGCCCCTGCTCAGGAGAGGGGAACAGAGCACTGGTGTGCAGGCTGGTTGGTAGCAGAGCTGCCAACCTCTCACTACCTCCTGAGAGCACTGTAAATGAGCACAGCCAGACCACAGATACAAAGCCACAAATCACTTCTTGATTTCTTGCAGTTCTTGCAGGAGCTGTCATAGAGGGTCTCCTGGGACAATGCAGTGACACTGGTGAAGTGTAACATGCTGAGTTAAGCATTCTTGCATGCAAGCTAAAGCAATAACCTTGTTTTCCTTCTGTTTAATGCAAGCTGCTAGTGTAGCTAAATCTCCCGATGAAGAATCAACTTTCTTCTGGAAAGTTTCTTTCTTTCCTTGGAAGCCATCTTGCATCAGGTGTGGGAGATAGGATAATGGCCAAGGAAAATCTGGCTTCCACTCTCAAGTGAAGCTAACTGTGTCCCACTGCATGTAAAATCCTGTATAATAATACATTTATTGGTTTTCATCCAGAAATCTTTCCTACCATTGCTAGCATTCCCCTCCAGCTGAGCATCTGGCTTCCACACAACTCTCTCACCAAGCTGTTCCCCTAGCCTTGAAGAATTCCTTGAAAAATGGATTTGGGATGGCCACAAGTCTGCCTGGCTGTTGGGGCTCCCTACCAGGCCTCCAGTGCTGCAGCCTGTGAAATAGCTGTTATTCAGACTAATGAACATTGCTTGTGCAAGAACCAGTGGGTAGAAAGTGGCCATGAATATATTTAGGATGGAAATTAAACAAATATTTCTAAGCCTCAGAAAAAAGGATGGTTCTGGCAAAGCCTTTTGTTGTAGCACTGGTAGCTAAATCCTGATTTCCAAGCAGTTTCTCTTCTGCCTGCAAAACAAGAGGCCAAACCAGCCTTTTCAATCACTGTGTTGCCAACCCCAGGTATGAAGACAGGCAGACCAGCACCTCTGCACTGCTCAGTGCTGAGGACAGGCACGCTACAAACAGTGCTCATTTCACACCTCACTGCTGCGGGGCTTGGGGACACAGGCATGGCAAGGACAACCTGATGTTTTAAGTAAGGGGCAAGGGGTAAGTTAGGCTAAACCTGTCAAATAGACGGCTCTCTGGAAATGCCAGGGCCCCTGGGGACTCTCTCTGTGGTTCAGCAGGTTCTGGGGAGCAGCAGGGCTTCCCATGGGGCTGAGGAGCCTGCACATCAGGTTGGAGGGATGCCCACCTGGGGCATCCCCTCTTCCAAGGAGGGTGCATGATGGCATAGGGCTAAAACATCCTTGGTCTCACTATAGATAGGTCTTCAGAAGTTTATAGGAGCTCATTAGCATTTTTTTCAATGTCTAACACTGTGATTTTAGCTGTTGCATTTGTCCTGAATGGATGTTTCTCTGGCTGCTCCTTACTTACATGTCAATAAGTAAACAAACTACTTTGATCCAGATCAGGTTTAAACAGTGGGGTGTTTCCCTTTGACACAGCAGTTGGAAAGGGGGCCCCTGTCTGAAAGAGAGGGGTGGGTAAATCAGATGGGGGCACACAAGAGGACAGCAAACTGAAGTGATGCTGCAGGCTGCAGGATTAGGCAGAGGTCTCTGCTCAGCTGCAGCTTGGCTACTGACAAGTTTTGCTGCTGGCATCACAGCAGAGGAGGATTTTAAGAAGGGAATAACCACCAGAGCATCTTCCTTCTACTTCCTCTTGTGCTTTTGTGTGTTCTTTGCTGGCAAGAAAGCGGCTGGTAAGTAGCCCACATTATTATCAGTTTTTCTTCCTGTTATTGATGATCTGCAGCAGCACAATGAAAGCAAGCAGAGCCTTGGAGAGTAAAGCTTCAAAGAAACAAAACTAAGGAAATCAATGTTTGCTAACAGAAAAAAAGAAAATCATGTGCACCTAAAGGAAGCAACTGATGGAATGGGGGTTTATGATTCCCTGCCTCAGCTCCCATAGGCAATCACCTCAGTTTAAAGAGCAAGAGAAGGAAAAAGAATGAGAGAAGAGTGGTAAAATGCTGCTCTGTGAGTTAGGGAAAATACTCCTCCCGTTCTTGGATGTTTCAGCTTTGCCTGTAGAGCCTGCTGAAGTCAAAGTAGTTTGTGGGATGTGTTTTCATTTTATATCGAAATAGATATTCTATGTCCTCTCAGGTGTCCAGTGGCCATGAGCTAACCTGTATTTAAAGCAGCACAGAGGGGAGGAAGTAAAACACTCTTCCTAATTTGTGGCAACAGAGAAAAAAGATCCTTTATTTCTTTTTTATTTATTTTTTTTTTTTTAGTAATGCATGGAGCTTGTATGAATAGGCTACCCAGAATGGGGTGGTTAGTTCTTATTCAGAAGTGTGCACTATATGGGATTATTGATTTCTTCTCTGCTAGGAGATAAAAAACAGAATAAGCAGGAAACGGCTTTCACACTTGACCTCATGCATGTTCAACCCTGAATTGTTTCCTAGCAGGTTCTCATACATCTGTTTTTAACCTTTAGATACTGCTGACTTCATGCACACAGCAAGGACACTCCACACACAGTTATCTCCTCGTAGCCATCAGCTAATTGGTCTTTCCAAAATATACCTCATTCAGCCCCAAATTATTAAATCAATAATGTTTTTTGAACAAATCATTAATCATTTTATCAGTGCTTGTCTGCTTTATTTTGTCTGGTTTTCTACACTCTTGCCCACATTATACTAAGTAACAGTTTTAAATTATACCTGTTTTTCCATCTTCTGCTATTAAAATAGAAGCAATCACGATGCTGACACAGACCTGGAAAAATTGGGAAATGATTAATTAGAGCATACATGAATAATCACTTGGCTTCCTCTTACGCAATATAGCAAAAAAGGATTTAGCAACTCCAGAAATAAAAGCCTATTAAATAAATATCAGTCCCTTTTTATTGAGAAGAACACTTCAATTACAAATTTCTTTTTAAACATATGGTGTACTTACCCGCTCTGCAATTTCAAAATCAGTTATTTTATTAAAAAGCAATTTTCCTTGTTTGCATTTTTTGTATAAAACCCTGTGTTATATACACTGTAGAAAAGGGTACAAAATTACTCTTGCAACTGGAGAGTTAGTTTTTCAAATACCTCTTTCTGGCTTGTTTTTGGGAGGTTATGTAGGCTTCCATTGTTAGCTCCTCACAGCATCAAACAGACACAAGTGACTTACAGAAATGGGCAGGACATCAAAAACTTACTTCTTGAATTTTATACAAGCATGGGTTCAGCCTTGCACATGCACATATTTTGTCACCCACTGTTGCTCACCCTCATGTTTAGAAGCTTTTGGCCCATCAACCCTCGATGAGGTGCAGCAGTGGCCAGCCTTACACTACCAGCAAGAGATGCCTGCTTCAAGGTCACTATAGTCAGAAGCAGTTGTGGAGTGTTTTGCCATCATCCTTTCCACTTGAAGCAAACATATTTTAAATGCTGAGAAGGAAATGTGAAAGTCTTAAATTGTGACAAAAGAGCAAAACATGTAATTGATATACCTCAAAAACATAAGGACACAAGCTGATGAGATCAGTGTGTGTCACTTCATGTCAAATTTCTGTGTTCTAAGATAGAACAAAAAAATTAAGGAACAATAACATTTTTGGATGTCTTCCTCTTGGCCTTGCACAATTACAATGCATGTGTTTTTTTTCCTGGGTTAATACTTTACCTCCCCAGTTATTTTAATCTAACTGGCCCCATCACTAGCAAGTATTTACAAAGGTAACATGGATTTTCTGCAGCTAAAAAGCTGATCTTTAAGGCAAGTAAATAATTCCAGCTAGTTCCTATTGGTTTTCTGGTGGTGTCGTATTTCCATGAACAACAGGACATTTTTGAAATATAAAACAAAAATTGAATTGTCACAGTATGGGTGGCATTTCAGTTCTGCACCAATTCCTTACTGCACCAGGAAGATAAAAGGTTGAAATATTGCAGGACATGAAGCCAGACATGCTTCATCTGTTAGCATCCCAGCATGGTACCAGAAATGGGCTTCTGAGAAAGAAACATTGAAACAAAGTCCCCAGGGATGTTAACCCTTGAGTCCCTGTTCTTTACTTCTAGCCCACATATTCTTCGTTCCTCAGAAAATTAGGGTAATTCCACTGTGGAGGCAAACACCACAGTGCTTTTGAAATTACGGTGGTGAAATTGCGTAGAATAGCGTGAGCTGGCTGCTGAGGACCTTCACCTCTCACCAAGGGCTAATTCAGGTAACTCCTCTTGGAGCCTTAACATTGCAACCAACTCCTTGCATCTCCAAAGCTTTTGGACTTCATCCTTTATTTTTCATTTTTATACTGTAGCAGCTGAAGCCCTGGGTCCTCTCCACAGCCCTTCTCCAGGTCTCTCCCCATGGGCTTTCATCCAGCTGTTGCAGTGCCTCCCCTCACTTTCATCTCTGACTTCACCTTACCAGAGCAAAGGCAAAACTATTTATACCTTGAACACTTCCAGGGATGGGGCAGCCCAGATGTGTTAATTAGTCACTGATCACCTGTATCTCCATCCATGTAAAGAGATAATGCTGCTCCTGAGAAGGTCCTGTTCGCATTTCATTAAGAAGCTGTCTCCCCTTTAAATCTAGAGAAAAGCTTGTCTGGTTTCTAATTGTTTCAAGACAGACGAGGTGTGAGGAAATTAAATGAGACAGAGATGTAATGTGAAGAGTAGGCTTTCAACTGCTTGGGAATCATAGGTAAAATGTAAAATACTTTTTGAAAAGGTCATGCAGTAGAAACCATCCATTTCAATAAGACATTATTTTCCGCTGTTGAGGCAGAAGTGTCAATATGCAAAAACCTCCTACCGAAAGTGCATGAAGCAAAACCTCCAGTGTATTTAAATACTACTGGAAATTAAGAGAAAATACACTCGTGTGGAGTACACAATTTACTGCCTAAATAAAATCATATACATGGAAGGTCACAGGCTGGCTCAGTAAGGCTGAATGATGAGAATGAAAAAGGAGCTGGCCTGTGTGGACTGAATTTTCAGAGCAGTGCCTGGGCAACTCATTTGTAGGACTCCATGTTTCACACATGGAGAGAAAATACATCTCAGCAGCACATAGTGAAGCACCTGCCATCTGAATTTCTGGGCTTCTACTTACAATGGTGATCAGGTACCTGCACAAAACTCATCATCAATTCAGTGGTCCCTGGAGAGCCACATTAATTAGAAAAGCCTGGTCTCAGTCAGTAACAGCAGAGGTCATGGCTCCCATGCAGACTGCTCCAGACCCTCCAAGGTTTAATTGATGTGTTTACACAGGCTCAACTCATTTTTGCTCTTACCACTTAACTTGTTTTTCCTTTTCCCATTCCAACTATTAACAGGTCTCTGTGTAGCACATATAGTCACCCATTCTCGTCGAAGCTTGCGGGTTTTTTTACTATACACATTTGCAAAAAAAGCCTCTAACTACTGCAAGTACCGATTAAAGATATAACTGGCTTGTTGTGACTAGCTCGTGCTGATTTGTGCAAAAATACCTTATAATAATAAAGTTATGCCCCAGCAATTTAATGAATGACTGATTTACTTAATGTGTTTCTATTTTTTACTGGCAAATCTAAAAAAGTAATTTAAACATGAAAAAGCAAGTGAATGTATGGATTGATCCTTTTGTCTCAGCTTGGGAACATAGTTATTTAGCTCCTTCATACTCCAAAGTATATATAAACCCTCGGTACACAACTGCTAATGGTGCCAATAATAGAGATAATAATATTAGTTACCAAAGTTATTGTGTTCTTTGAGCACCTGCTTACATCTACTGCCAGTGTCACCAGAAGAAGATGGAAGAATGACAAGGCCTTTTTTCAGCAAGACAGCAAGGAAAAAGAACGGTTATGTGATAAGAAATTGGCTTGCATATATAAAAAAGCACAGGTTTTTGTTTGGGCTGCCAAGGTAAAGCAAATATGACTATCTGCCAACAGACAAGTAAAGACAAGACTTTTACAGATTTCAGTGGGTCCAGAATTGCACTTCAGAAAGAGAAAGATGGTAAAAGGAAAAAAGGGCAGCTCATTAGAGGATTTTTAAATGTGGATGGCATACAGAATGCAAACAACAAATGCAGCTGCTTCTGTTGCATGTAACTGTGCTATTTGAAAAGGGAGAAAACTTCTCTTATTCTCATAGCTTTGCTCCAGAACCTCTTAATTACAATCATTTTTGAAAGGAGCTCATGCCTTTGGGTCCTTTTCACACACAGACACAAGTCACATTGCAGAGCCCTGTTGATGTTTTTAAGTGACTGCTTCATCACTTACAAAAGGAAGTATTAGGGCCATCTTAGTCTTCACATGGCATTTTTAAATATCTTGTTTTTACAGAAGCTGACTGTGGGATCCCTGCAGGCTTAATGAACAAAATTCCTTCTCAAGATTACATATTATTGCCATCATCCAGCTGTCATCTAGCTGTCTGTTTTTTATGTTCAGCCACTATTTTCTTTCTCTGATTCCTTGGATGAGGCATTTTTCAACGTAGCAGACAACAAAAACTGCATTTCTCTCTGGCTAATGGGTAGCAAAACTAGCAGGGCACAGCAAGCCTCTGATTTTAAAACACAGAAAATATCCTATCTCTTGTAAATTGTGCTGTTATAGTACTCTGGTTAAAAGTGAACAGAAAAGCAACAACAAGGCTGAGAAAGGGCTGAAAAATGTTTATAGCAACTTTCTTCTTCCAAATACTTTACGAATGATAAGGGAGAAATAAGGGCAGTGATGATTCCTTTGCTTGGTGTTTAACAATTCTCACTTCCAGCTTTTGCAGTGTTTGTGTCTACTGCACTACCAGAGCTTTCTGCAGCCATGGTGCCAGCCCTGACCACCAAAAAGCTGTGCTTTAGAAAGTTGAGACATCAGGTCTCCAGAAAACTTGATTTCTGACTGAAAAAAAAACCCCAAACCTGTAGTGGAAATCTAGCTCTCTTCTATGTTTAAGTGACAATTTTAAAAATTCTTCTTGCCTGTGTTGAGATTTCTGTTTCCCTGAGGCTGTTCCTGAGGCTCTATGGTATTATACAATTAATCCAATTAACCAGCTTTTCACAATAACCTTATCATGTGGCTCTTGTTTGTGGGTGGGCAGCTGTTATCACAGCCTGCTGGGCCAGGTCTCAGAATTACAACAGAAAGAATATATTACATTTATACATCATTCACTTCTCATCTGGGGCATAATAAACGCAAGTCCTTGTGAAAACATAAGGACTTTTCTGTCTCAACCAGAAGGAAAGAACATGTAAAAATGTCACAATTCTGTTGTTCACCTAAAATATGGTAGAAATTTCTGCTAGCCTCCACAGAAAGATCATAGAATCATAGAATCATTAAGGTTGGAAGGGACCTTAAAGATCACCAAGTTCCAACCCCCCTGTCATGAGCAGGGAACCCTACCACTAGATCAGGTTGCACAAAACCTCATCCAACCTGGCCTTAAAAACCTCCAGGAATAGGGCGTCAACAACCTCCCTAGGCAACCCATTCCAGTTCCTCACCACCCTTACAGGGAAGAATTTCTTCCTAATATCTAACCTAAATCTTCCCTCTCTCAGTTTAAAACCATTACCCCTTGTCCTATCACTGCCCTCTCTGGTGAAAAACCCCTCCCCAGCTTTTCTGTAGCCCCCTTCCTGTACTGGAAGGCCACTGTAAGGTCTCCCCGGAGCCTTCACTTCTCCAGGCTGAACAGCCCCAACTCTCTCAGTCTGTCTTTGTAGGAGAGGTGCTCCAGCCCTTTGATCATCTTTATGGACTCGCTTCAGGAGTTCTATGTCTTTCTTTTGTTGAGGCCTCCAGAACTGGACACAATACTTCAGGTGGGAGCTCATGAGAGCAGAGCAGAGGGGCAGAATCCCCTCCCTTGACCTGCTGGCCACGCTTCTTTTGATGCAGCCCAAGACACACTTGGCTTTCTGGGCTGAGAGTGCACATTGCTGGGTCATGTTGAGCTTCTCATCAACCAACACCTCCAAGTCCCTCTCCTCACGATGGCCAACATATACTGACCTGCCTAAATGCAGTATCCTATATGAAGAATCCTATAGAGGAAAGGGATGTTCAGGCAGCACCTGAAGACACCAGGCATCTGTTTGCTGGGGATAATCAACACAGTCCTGTCAAACGTGTCCTAATGATTTTGGCAAACTACAAAACCTCAGACCTTCACCTGCTCAGTTTGGTTGCTCACACACAAGCATCTACCACTATTTGAGACACCAGCAGGTGCCAAAGGCAGCCCTACAGGGCTGGCAGAAGTGCAAGGCCTACAGAGACATGAGCCCTTGGGAAAAAAATTAAAGATCCATACAGGGCACATCAGCAACAGAAAGTAATTAGACTGCAGTGTTTTAAAATATACTCCTTTTTTTTCCCCCTGTGATTTCCATTTTCCTTTTTAATCTGTGATTTTTGAGCTTAATGGTTTATCCATCTCTCCCTTACCTGAGACTAATACACCAATTCTTATACTGGAGTCTGATATTGCAATCTGGTACTTTAGAAAATGACATTAGCACATACTAGCATGTATGAGCCTTAATAAAAGGCAACAATATATTTGCTGGTTTGTTCCTCCAGATATAATCCACTAGTCCAAAACTATTTTTGCAAATCTCAACGTAAAAAACATAATACAAAGGTCACATAGTAGTAAGCAAATTACAGGCATGCTCATTTTTTTGCATCAAATGCATATGCAAAAAGGCAGATATGCATCATGCAACTGAAAACCCATCATTTGGTATGCTTTTCTAATAATACTTTTGTGAATTTAAGAAGTGTGCAGTACAAAATTCAAAATCCATCACTGAACTAAAGAGCAAGCATACATAAAAAGACAAAAGTAATCCAGAAACTGAGTTGAAAAATATGGAATCGTTGCCTTTAAGTTTTTCTTACGAGAAGGAAAATCTCTCACCAGTGTTCGTGCAGATGGGTAACATCTGCTAGTACAAATATCACCAGATGAAATATCTAGGTGAGTTTTAAACTACGCTTTTGCACCTTATAACAACCAAAGGCAGATTCTGTTCACAGATCAAAACAGTCCGAGATGTCTTGTTTCAAGCTGGGTGTCTTAGTTCATAAATACTCCAGGGAAATCTAGATGATGTGTCAGAAATTGGTTTATTTGCCCACACCCTGATCTGTAGGCTCACGTGAGATGCCCTAGAGCATCCCAACCTACCTCCAGCCATCACTCCACACCATGTCCTTGAGGCATGAGCCTCACAACAGCTGTGTCAGCCCAGTGCAGATGTCTCAGATGCTTTAGGGCATCAGAGATGCATGAGATACCTGCATTTAGAAAAACTTAAACAGACTGCTCTATGTGCTGTGTGTAGAGTGGGATTCATCTCCCTCCAGAGGAGACACTCACATGTTAGCTGAGCCATTTCAGATGGTCAGGTGGGAGGATACCACTGGTGACGCTCAGGAACATCACAGATACCTACACAGAGTTGGGAGGCACAGCAGAAGCTTATAGGAGACTGCTCCTTCTGAAACAGACTCTGGAGACTGAGTGGCATAAAATGTCTCTATAGTCCCATGTTTAGCTGAGTCAGTTCCTCACCTGTAATGGAAATGTGACACCCAGTTCACATGTAGACACTTCAGTGTAAACTTTTTGAGTTATTGAACCCTACCTCCACAGTCTTAAACAAGATAAAGTATGTTTTTTACAGATCATGTTAAATAGTAAAGGATCTTTTGTGATCATTTAAAAACTACATAGCAGATCTAATAATATTTTCAAGCAATGGCCCACAGAAAGGCAGAAACTGATCTCACACCCTTGATACGTCTTACCCTCCCTCCTTTAAAGAGATGAAGCCGGGCACATGACTAACACATGATCTTTCTCTTCAGTGTGTCAAATCCGAGAAAGATAGAATGGAGCAGGATACATTCTTACGCCGGGCTTCTCTTAACCAGAAAGAGAGAAAAGAAACATCATTCCTCCAAAAAGGCCATTAAAGAGCAGCCTCGGAACCGTGTCCACAAAGGTAAATTCCACTATTCCATTGCTTGACTTTTATTAGCAGGCTTGTGATATGGAGATTTTTTTTTCTTAGAGTTCAGGATCATATTATTTCTGAGAAAGTCAGCATGGATTAAAAAAATAATAAAAAAGATAGGAGAAGACAAGATGGGAACAGGGAAAAGGGAAAGGGAAGGCAAGGTCAAGGGAAAGGCAAGGCAAGAAGACACACCTGAACCTAACTTTTACAAAAGAATTCTTATGACAGTCACTCATATGTACCAGAACAGCCCATAAAAGAGAAGGATATAAAAAAGTTTTTTATCATTATTTATGTTTTTTCCTTAACAAGGTCTGGCCTGTAACTTGATGTCATTTATGGGAGTGGGATTTGTGGATATTGAACATTTGGGTTTGGGTGTATTAAAACACATATGGATCAAGAATAATGCAGAATGATCTGAGCAGTATAATGTGTCTTCAGGTTTTACATCTGATGAATTTCCACCAAAGAGAAAAACATTAGAGGGAACATCACCCATAGTAAAAAGCTGAGCACTTGGATGTCTGCCATGCCCAACTCCCCATTGACTCTGAAGTGCTTGAGATAATGCAGAACAGTAACTTGCAAGACTTGCTTTAGTTCTCCTTCACTGCATGCAAATGTTTCTCTTTCTTTCTATGGCAACCACTTAAAAAGCTGAGTGGTTATGTTACCCGAGTGTTTCAAATATAAAAACTTACTGTAAGGTTGGGAACTTACTATAAATATCTCTTGACTGTTTGCCTGATTTAACACTGAAAATGGATGTATAATTTCAATCCATTAATATGCAAAGTGCCACCTTCCTCCCTTAAAGATTAATAAATTGCAATATAATCTGAAATAATGTCTCCTTTGTGACCAAGGGTGTGGGGAAGTGGAGGGACATTTTCCAGTTGCTGAGTGCAGAACATCAGAAGAACATCTCTGCCACCTTGAACAAAATTAATGTTCCTCCAAAGGCCTGACACAGAGTCCTTGTGACTGTACGAGTGGTTAGGTGGCTGTATTAAAACACATATGGATCAAGATCTCAGACAGCAGAGAGCAAGCAAGGGATTAGCAACTGGGCAAGAGCCTCCAAGTTGTAATGTCAGAGGTCTGTAGAGTGAGAAACCATCATGCTTACCTGTTTCATCCCTCCTCAGCAACAGAAGAATTGCCAGGCAGGACCAAATCAACTGTGAAGTCCAAGTGATGTTGCTTCCAACCAACCAGATTGTCCCAGAGTCTTAAGCTCACCTCCTAGTCACCCCTGGCAATGTTGCACTTCCACAGAGGAGGGAGAAGTGCATACCTTCAAGCTGCCAGTTCAGGCATGTCAGACTGTTCCTGAAACTGTGGGTCTCCCATAGGGTGTATATAGATCGAATGGGCTGATTCCCTCACAAAACAAGCAATTCTGAACTGATATATTACTCTTCTTCCCCCTTTGGAGGGCTGATCATCTGCTCCTGAAGTTATGATCCCTTCTTGGATGAGTAACTTGTTCAGGTAATTGAACAGTCCGTGTCATCAAATCTTAAGCACCGTTGCTCAAAAAAGGCATCTGCACATTTGACAGTAAATAGCTGCTGTTTAGAGTGGGTTTTGTCCTAGAAAAAAATACATGGCTTTTCACCAGTGCAAGTTGATCTAAAAATTAACTGTTGCCTAGATAGCAATGATCATGATCTGATTACACTTGTGTTGTACAAACAGACATGACACCAAGAGATGATGTATAAACATAGGCCTCTAAAAACAGCAGTTTTCTAAAAATGTAAGCAACTATTGGCATAGCTGACTCATTTTAAATGTGGTTCAAGAATGCTGTAAAATCAAAGTTTGCAAAAACGCTATGGGCAAAAAGCTCATTGCTTTTCAAAAAAGGAGTAAGCATTACTGTTTAATAAAAAACTGAAGCAAATCAATGCATAAAGACTGGATGCATAAATAGTGGATGAAATGGAATGCTGAAAAATATGGGTAAGGAAAGCAAATAGTCAGTGCTGATAAAGACACTAAAAGCCACTCAAAACATACTCAGAAGAAAACAAGCTTTTTTTCCAAATCAATTAGATGCAGATGGCAAAATGGAAAGTAATGGTATAAAAATATTCAGTATGTACATCTCAACTATGTTTTAAAACAGGCAAGAAGGTGTATCCACCATATTTGATGCTGATGGAGAATGCTACTATTGATATCAAAAAGGGTGGTAGGGATGTAGGTAATAAAGTTCACGTTTTCTGTTGCACACACACAGATAATCTATATCTGAAAAGGAAGTAGGTGTGGAGCTTTCTGAAACCATCTATTTAATTTTGAAGTGACATTGGAAAATACTAATAACTTGCATTGGCAGTGCAAAATATCAAAATGCAAGTCAAAGAGATATACTGCTGTCCCAAGCAATATTGATTGTACTTCAGGGACTTTGGTACAAACTAGTGGAACTCCTAAACACAAACACTGTAATTCTATGTCTTAAATGAACACCAGGGGTTTACAAGCCAGTTTGCCAAATATGAATAAAAAAGAAAATAAATCAAAACCCCAAGCTAAACTACAGCTAGCCGCAGACTTTGTCAATAAGGAATTAATGGTTGAGGATGAGATGCAAAAAGGATCCAAGGCATGAAGAAAAACTGAAAAAAACCCTGCAGGTACCTCCCTATCACACATATCTAAGGCATGAGGTTTTTTGCTTGACTGGTACTTTCCAAGCAGTCCAGATGTGCTGCAGTCTTAGTTACACTAATCCTTAGTTTAGAATAAAGCAATGTTTTGATTACCCATAAAACACGCTCCATCCATGGACATTTAGAGACTAGGGATAGAGAGCAGAGATTATGTATTATATTATTATATTGAGACCAGGCCCTCTCATACTTAAATCAGAAAAAAGTGGCTCTTGCCAAGTATTCTAGAAGCTATCTTTATGTACTCAAGCTGCAGAGATCTCAGCTCAAAACATACAGTAGCAGTTGTCCTTGCCTCTTGCTTGATTGTCAAGTGGTTAGGACACTGCTGCAAGGACCAGAACGTGGGTGATCTGGTTCCTTCTGCATTTGTAGGGTTGTTCATCCAGCCCACCTCCTTCCCCTCGAGCTTCCAGGCTATCAAGAACAGCAGATACCGAGTTGCTTGTGCATTTAGCATATGGCAAACACTGAATGAAAAACATTTTAAAAGTGCAAGTACGTATGGTTTGATGAAGCTACCTGTGTTAGGTGGCTGTGCCAATTCTACATCAAATCTGGCTCATGCCTCTCTTATTAGTTATTCCCAAAATCTTCATGCCCCTGGTTATTAAGCCAGGTCAAGAAGGATAGCAAGATCCATGAGAAGAATTTGTAAGATACTGGATGATTTGAGGGTCTGAAAGCCAACACACTGAAATTTGGTCAGAAAATGCTGAACTGGGTCCTTAATTTTTGTCCATGAGGTCCTAGATTAAATTACACTGGACTGTAATGCACTACTTCTGACTGACTTATCACTCAATTTATCCAAAGCAGGTGGCTTGCCTCAACTCAGCTCTCAATGAGACTGCATTCACTCTCCGAACCCTACTGCTCCTACCACAACAAATTGCAAACTCCATCAGGAGCTCAACAATTTATCTGTCACAGAAAACTGGCATCTTACTGCTAAATGTCAAATCAGTGCTAAAAAACCTCTCCTGCTACTTCCCATGCTGCACCTGTTCTGTGGATAATGAGAGGACTTCAGGCTCCAGGACTGTCAGACTGACACCTTTGACAAGCTCTAAATCTCGGGGCAGGGGGAGAAATTGTCTTATTTTGCTTCTTCTTTTTTTAAGCAAACTCATGGCTGCAATTGACTGCCTAGCCCCGGCATCAGTATGTTGTCTTTATTTATAAGGTGACTTTCTGCTGCTTGGGGTAGATGTAGGTTACATGGGATGAACCTGTACATGTTTGCTGATTTGCTCCCAGCATTACAATCCCATGTCTCAGCTGGTGCAACAGCTTTTGTTCCAGCAATGACAACTGTCACCTTGTGCTGTTGACGTGCAGCCAGAACACCACTGCAAGGATATTCTCCCTGAAGCTGTGACTTTGTCATCTCACCCCTTCTGCATACCCATTCAGTGGCTCTGCTGTGTCAGGTAGAGGCACTGTGTGCCCTCCTCCGCTGCAGCCCCCTCTTCCTCCTCCCTCCCTCGACACAAGCAGGTCCTGGGTTGATGCAGGTCCTGGGTACATGCTTGTCTTGCTACTTCTCACACATCTCAATATTTTCATTGTTTCTTTAAGGTCTCTTGTCTGTGGATAGTAAGATTGCAGGTTGTGAGGAGAGGGACCATGTCTTGGTTCTGTATTTCTGTAACACACAGTGACAGAGAAATGCCTTCCGTTTCTAGCTGCTTTGGTAATACAAACTAAACAAGAGTAGTGACATGGCTGCCTAATTACCCTGTTTTCTTTCCTTGGTTGGCAGCAATTTCAATTGGTTGAATTTTGTAATAACAGTGTTAACAGTGGGCACCATACCAAATCTCTTCTTTTGCCCTCTGATGGCTGAGAGTTTCTGGGCATGAGTCCCTAAAAAGCTAAAGATGGCACTTCAAAAAGTCAAAAGCCAGTGTCATCTGCTCCTTCTGCAGATCCAGACCAACCTGGGGGTGTTTCTTTTTCCTTTCTTTGACTTATTTTCCCCTGCTCAGTGCCAGTCTCATTTTACTGCTCCAGCCCTCTGAAAGAAGGTGCTGGGGCTCTTTCCCGTTGCTCTCCCACTGGAGTGTGTAGATCCTGCTGATGCCACCAGCCATGTCCCAGGCAAAGGTCACTCATGTGTTGTGCTAATAGTGTGGCTGTGCTGCCACACTATTAACAGCTATTAGAAGTTCTGCCACATTACACTTTTAAAAATGTGCAGCTTTTGCTTTGATCTTGGCAGCCTTAAACAGTGATTTAAATGCCTCCTACCTCCTTTCCTGAGTGAATGCTTCAGCATCACTGCTCAGAAGCACAGCTGGCTGACAGCTCTTTGGGAAGCAGCCTCCTGAAACAAGTCCCAGGGAGAGGGAAATACAGCATAGTGCCCTGCTTGCTTGGCAGAGCTGAAATACACAGGGGCTCAAATGACTACTTCTTCAAAGTTTTTCAAATGAGCAGCTTTCTAAACACATCAGAAGCCCCTGCTGATGATTCTTACCTGAACAGGTACATTCCACCCAGGACCAGCCCTCCTGTGCCTTTTTTTTTTCTTCTTCTTCTTCTTTTTTGTGGTAGACGCTTGGGTTCAGGCACACCCTGACCTCACTCCTTGCCTAACACTGTGGGTCCAGGGTGCCTGTGGGGCTGTCAGGGGAACTAAAGCTTAAGCCCTACTTAATGGGCTCTGAGAACTCTCTGCAAGAAACTCAACAGCTCCCCAGATGACAAGCTTGGGCTAGTACTGAACCAAGCAACTAATCATCAATAGTCATCTATCATTCAGCTCAAACCAGACTGTCTTTTCAAAGGCACATTTAACCTTATTTCTATTGCTCCTAGCTGAAACTTAAGAAAAAGAGTCCATGAATCAGCAAATTAATTTGTTTGGGTTTTTTTTTTTATTAGCTGGGGATGTTCAGTATGAATTCATAACTAAGTAACTATTGAGATTAGCGCTCTCAAGAGTATGAGCTTTCTGCAGATGTTTTGGCTAGAACCTGAACATGATCTTGTGTCAATAAAGAGATGCTGAAGACAAAGCATATTTAATGTGAAGTGGACTGCATTAAGGAGTTACTTTAAGTAAGAAACAAGAGTAAAAGGAGCTGAGTGGTCACAAAAATAATTAGCACAAAGATTATTTTTTTTTTCCAAATGAAATTGGTAGCAATTTGTGATATTGAGATATAATCCCCAATTAGATTGATAACAAGACCACTGTTGCTACAGACAGCTCCTACACAACTTTGTTTATTTCATCTGATGTAGACTGTTATCTGTTTAAAACAACAGTCGACTGTATATCCCAGTCTATTGTTCCTGGTGGGATTTTCATAATGATGATAAAATCACTGCAAATTTGATGTACAAGCTGATGCACAGTGGTAAGCAGCAGCAATACTGAGTAGCTGTATGGGCAACTTCTTCCATAGACTCAGAACATAGAGGCACAAAAGGGCATCCTTGAATGATCAGCCAGGAATTTGTAAGAAAATTTGTACTGACTTTGTACTGATTGATATTAAAATTAACCGTGGTCTTGGCCCATTGGCTTCCTTGTTACATGGCATCATGCTCACAGCTTAATCTAATGAAACCAGACACACCAAGTGTGATTTGCATTTTCTAATGCAATGAGCTTTGCCTAGGGGATCCCAGGTTCAGATCCTAGCTTTTCAGTTTCAGGTAGAATTTAGCTTCTTAGAAATACATGTATTGCCCCACAGAAGTGGACCAAGATCCTTTTTTGTCCACTGTCTTGTCCCTGACAATGGCCAGCAAGCAATGCATCCCAGTGAGGTGAAAGTAGGGCAGAATGTCTCTTACTTTGTCAGCAGGAACCCTTTTTTGGCACAAGCAGTCCTTTAGCACCTGACAAGGCTTGCTAGATACTTTTTCCAAGAAGCCTTCTCTGAATTGCAGCCATTTACCTGACTAGATTTTTCATTATGTAGCTAACTTTGCCATGCATATGGGTGCAGTGCACATTTTAAAAGCCTCATATTTTACAGCTACAGCTCATAATTTGACAAGGTTTATAGTGTGGTCAAATGAAACCAATTCCCTGCACAACAAGCATAGATGCTTCTTTTCAGTAAATGCTGTTTCCCTGCCAAATTTCACTTACAACCCCAAGCCTTTTCACTCATCTGATATCATTCTACATACAGCTGCTTAAAACATGGGCCCTTTTTAAATCTCCCCAAACTCAAATATGCCTCATCAGGCTTCCCTGTCTCTTTGGCTCCACCCCCTTAGGGTAGAAAAGAAATATTTGACTCACTTTTGCTTTTTTACCTATCTGATTCTGTAGAATTGCCCATGGCAATGCTCTAATGGGTCCTCAAAGGGGATTTTTAGAAATAGAAGCATTTGAAAATTATCAGTAACTAAAAAACAAGGACAAAATGAAAAGTCTTCAGATGCTTTTACAAAAGGGTTTAATACCTCTCTTTTAATCGATGAAAGATCCCAGAGATGTAAATTGGAAGCTAGACAAAAAACTGCTCAAGTGTGATTTTTTGTGGTTGGTTTCTATCCTGTAATGAAGATAATTCAATGCACCTTTTGTGAAACAAGACTGCTTACCCTGGGGGATTTAGCTGTTATTGTGCACTGCTAGTCTACGACTCTAATTCTTGTCACTACAAGCTTGATTTGCTAAAAATAAAGGTGTGCTGAAAGCCAAGAAAATTCGACTTTTGTTATGAAGTTTAGCTACATTGACTGATAAAACTATGAAAACTTTGAAATGAGGACTGTAGGGAAGTATTATTCTAATGTGTGCAAACCCTATTGTAAATCTTCATTGCATTAGAATAAATGATCCATGGCCCATTACATACCGAATTTATTTTGCCTAACTCTTTGTCAAAGAGCTATACTACAGACAGATCAAGTAAGTCTGTGCCATAGCTTTTTAGACCTTTTCCAGGCCATAATCAAGGACAGTGGCTATTCATTCCTTTTAAGGCTGAACAGTAAGTCTGGGAGTGCAGTTGCCCTTTAAGCAGAACTTCCAGTTGCTTCAACCTGAAATTGCTTAAACAAAATTTGCCCAATGTAGCACTTGGGCAAATCGATCTGCCAACTAAAGGAAAATTAGAGAGTATATGAAAAGTAATTACGTGAGTCATATAGCATAAGAACTACTATTCTTAAAAACTTAATAGCTTTTTACCATCAAGCAGATATTTTGTCATACAGCCAGGTGGGAAGGAACACCGATCATGCTGATTAGAATGCAGCATAATTGTATTAAGGCTTGTTTCTACTGAAAAATATTCCTCTATAATGGCAAGAAATTAAGGCTTACAGCTATATATATGGACCCTTGTTAGTCAGTTTAACAGACATTCCAGGAACTGAGTCAGACTGGGTTTGGAGTTTCTCTTCATTACTGTACATGGGCCCTCAGGCTTCTGATTAAGATTTATCAGCAAAACAGGTAAGAGAAACTTGTGGAATCATGTCCTGCCTCAGGTTCCTGTGACTGTGGAATGAGTTAACTAATTTACTTATTAACAAAAGCAGTTTAAATATTTGCTTTTGGTTTAAAACTAAATGGAGATGCAATTCAATACTCCCCATTTGGCTGGGAGATGAACAACGGAGAGCAATGAAGGAGGTTATGAGTCGCATATGCTTTTCTAATGTTATTAAAAGAAGACAAGAAACATAAATTCACTGCATTAAAAACAAAGATAGATGAACTGCTAAGTTCTATCTTTCTCCTATGGCTTTGGGAAGCTTGTGTAACACAGTACCACAGATGAAAGATAAAACCCAAAATGCACCTCCTCCACAGGGAGAGGATTCCAGTTGGGCCAAGTCTTGTGGACCTGAAGCCTCCAAGCCATCACGGTTTACAATGGCTGTGGATCTGAACCATTGCCTCTATATTTTTTTTGCTGTATAATCCAAATTTATTTATCTTGCATGGTCAGGTGCATAGATTGAATAAAAACCTCTATGCTTTAAAATACCCAGATCTGTAATTTCTATTCACCCTAGGGAAATAAACAAGACTCTGCTGTCCTAGAGAAGGAAAAGGTTCTTCCCTTTACACAAGATTTTTCTAATCAAACACCCCATCTAAAAGATACACTTGCTGACTTTTTGTTCATAGCAGAAGCTGCCTGAAAAATTTTCCCAAGAATGGAAAAGACAGTGACTGTCCAACTGGTAGATAAAACAAATGCTTGTCTTACATGCAGGAAGGTTACAGCATGTGTCCTGCTTTCCAGTCTCAGATCAAAGGACTGTTCTCCCCACCACAGCATCCTTGCTGAAGGAAAAGCAAGCAGAAGTTTGCTACTGTTGAACTAGCTTTGGAGATGCTGTGGAATCTTGAAGCTGAAAATTTGGCAGTGTGAGGTACAAAGTGTGTTCTTTGTAGCAGACTTTATGGTTGAGCACAACTATCTTGTCAGAGAATTAAACCAGTGGGGGCCTTCGATCAGAGAAGATGGATGTGCATTGAGAAAAGCTTTGTAATCAGATATCAGCAAGTTGTATATGACCCTCACCACTGTGTTACATTTCCAGCAGAAGACATGAAACTAACTGTTCCCAAAAGACCACACACTTTTGTTCTTTTTTTATTAAGTAATAAAAGTACCTCATCTCTACTGGGTTGCTAACCCCAGCAAGTTCTCCACCAGCAGCTGTCAAAAGATCATCTGAATCTCAGAATTAAACAGGAAGACACAGAGGCATTGAAGAGATGTAACTCACAAATCTGCCACACCTATCATGAGTAAATGGGAAAAAGGATAACTTTTAATGCTGGGAAAAATGCTGTCTTTAAAAACAAAATGAATGAAAGCCAGGGCTAGCCTAGCCAATGAAAAGAGAATGTATATCAAGCTTCTATGAGTTTGCCTTTTATCTTGTTTGATTTTATGGGGTTCTTTTTGGTTTTATTTCATTGAAAGTATGTGATCTTCAGTTGCCTGGTGTCAATCTGAACTAACACGTTCCTTATTTGACTATAAATACAGAAGTGAACGTTAAAAAACACATTTTTGAAAAAAATATTAGAATCTGGATCACTTTCTTGATCCAATTTAGCACATAAACATACATATATAGGAGTTGAGTGAGATTCAGATGTGGGGACTGGCTTGCCTCCAGAGGATAAGCATGTGCAGCTGGGTTTAGAGAGGAGGTAGAAACTTCTTTAGTCAGCTTTATCCCCAGAAAAATCATAGCATCCAACCACTCCTTAGTATTAAAGCTTATAGTTAATGCGATTAATCTGCCTTAACCTCTAAGTGAACTTGTAATCAGAACAGAATAAAGACAAAGCAAAGCAGAAATATAATGGAGTTACTTTTCTTTAAACTGGTGTTCTATTCCCAGGAAGAAATTGAGAAATGGCTGTATATGAATAACTATGCTAGAAAAAATGATCAAAAGAGAATGTGCCCATTTAATTACCAAGTATTGTTATCAACTATGTTTTTTCATTAGTCATGGCTAAATCTGGTTGTGCCTTGTAAGAGCAGCCTGTTCTGTTTCTGTTCAAAGAGGTCACTTGACATTCTTGAGCATTTGACATCAATAAGACTGAAGAAATTGAAACTAAGTTTATTTTTTATGCCAAATTTTCTAAGGCATAAAAAAGTGCCACAAAGGTATTTGAACCTTAGTTTCAGAGCAATTTTGGAGAAACTGAGTAGTCTGTTTTGCAGAAGAGTATGTACTGTAAATGTACTGCTAACTCACCTCTTACAACTAGGATAACACTGCAGGTAATTAAAAGAGAGAATCTCACTGAGAGAGTACATGTTAATTGATAGCATCCTCTTCACAACTGTCTTAATCCTGTGCTGCTGAGGTTAAGAGGAAAGCCCAGTTGCAATATTAGAACTTCAATTCACGCTGCACCCTTGGTACCCTTCAGTGAAGTCTAATTGAAATTTTCAAATGTGTATTCCCCTCACACAGTAAATGCACTTTGTGGTGCTGTAGACTTAACCCCAAAGTTGTTTTTCAAAGCTCATTTAGACTAATGTAGGGAGAAGCAATTATTCTAAGTTCCTGACCCACTTCAGCCTGTTTTTGTTGTGTTTTTTTTTTGTTGGTCTTCCACGACCAACCTAGATGCGATACAACCTACCTAACTCAGACATCTACAATTCAGATGTTTAGGTATCCTTAGATATGGATCTGCCTTTTAATTGGTTGTAATTTTTGTGATACTGGCCAGCCTAACAAAGAAGATATATGTTGTAGCTAAACAAACCAAAGGAAAGGCGACAGCTGAAGTTCCTCCATTGCAGACCTCAGAGAAGCCACAAGGATACGACTGGAAAAAGTCCCAGGTGGGCAGTGGCAACTAGTCTCCAAAACTGGCATCTGTCATGGATATAAATGTTTGATAACTAAGGTGAGAATAAGCATAGCCTTGCAAACTAGTCTTCTGTCATGGAAGAAAGTCGGGTTTGCATTTAGGTCCTTCATAAGAAATCTGACAGCAATGACATAATAATATATGTACAAAAAATATGTATGAAGCACCTTGCTTGAGCCTTTCAGATGTATTCTGACCTCACCTATGCCCCTTTCTCAACTCCACCAACTTGAATTGTTTATTTCTGGTTCACAGTAGGGTAAGTGAAATCTGAAAGAAAAAATATGAAACATCAGCTCATTTGTGCTGGAAAAAAAAGAAAAAAATCCTTGTGAGGATTCTGCTCATACACAGTGTTCTACCACTCATAGACTAAATTCCGAGATCACAAAAAACATATTGATTGACTGATAAATATGATCAGCTTATACTGAGAAAAAGAAAGCCAAGGAAATGAAAAAACAAAATTAGGAGACCAAGCAGTTTGATTAGATTAGAGAAACAAATGTTGAAAGGAGTATGTGAACCTTAGCTAAAACATCTAAATCTCTTAACTTGACTCTGTCCCACATGATCTTACATGGTGCTCATGTGGATCATGCCTTGTGTGTGCACACAAACCCGCTGAATTTTTGCCAAATCGGAGTTTTACAGTATCTGCTGCCAGTCACACCAGACCCTGGGTGAGGGGAGAAAGGAAAGTTAGTGAGAAAAGTTTCATTTTTGTTTGGTTTGAGTTTTCTGCAAAAGATGTTAATATTTATAGATGAATTTGACTAGCAGTTGCATAGATTTTGGCACCAGATCAAGTAGTTAAGCCCTGGAAAAACAGAAAATGTAATAAAGAAACTGCTTTCAATTTTCTCCTTGCAGATAAAAGAAAAGCAGACACTGATCTAAAGCAGAAGAGAAAACGCTTTCCTGTAAGGCTGCATATATCTAGCCCTGTGAAAAGCCTTTATAATTGTAATGATTACTGGCTCTCTCCCACCATTTCTGAATGCTGAGACACTAATCATCAAAGGAACAATCACCACTAATAACTCATTTGACAGTGTTCCAAGTAATAGTCAATCATGGGACAGTTATGTTGTTCGAGATACGAGAAGAGACAGGACTATTTTTCTAGTTACTTACCAGTTCAGAAAATCCCTACAGGCACATTTAAAAAACAAAACTAAATTAAACCAGAGGAGGAATATATGCAATGAAAATTTGCTGAAGAAAGGTCTTTTCCAAGCTCAATACCTTTCCAAAGGTCAAGGCCTTTGTTTGCAATAAAGCATGAACAAGTTTCAAAGAGATATTAAATGAGAAATCTTCCTAAGTACATGGTATCTCAGGCCAATACTTTTAGATTTGACTAACTATTATCAGACTTCTGAAATCAGTGCCAGCCACTCAGTTCTGAAACTTTCCCTTTTAGTCTGCATATAGATCCAGAGATTAGCATCTGGATTGAAACCAGTGAGAGAAACAAAAAACAGACTACAAAATGAAGTGCTTTTAATTTATGGCATACTAGGATGCAATGTAAACCATTTTGTATAAAGATGCAAGTAAAATATGATCTGGGTCTACACTGTTCTTACAGTCAGGCCCTTCTTAGCATACAAAACACAGTTCAGAAATGTATTGAAAATAGGGTGAGAGTCCCTAAGAATTTAAGTGCTGTTCACATAAGGTCTAATCTTAGGGGTTCTCATGTCAATGTGAGACCTACTTCTCTAAACAGAAGTTATTGTGTTGTCTCAGTTAAGCTATTTCTAACTCTTGTGAGATGTACACCTAGGGAGTTTCCTCACTAGTTGTTTAGGCCTAGGCAGCAAAGTATGTAAACTGTCAAAAATGTAAGTGGGTAAAATGAGCTTGAATCAAGACAAGTAATGGTCTTCCCAACACTTAAGTAGCAAAACAAATGTATTTCATAAATCAATATATCAAGCTTATACTTCTACCTTTGGCTGAAGTAATAAGCCACTAAACCCACACAAGTTCAGGGGATTTTGACAGTTAATTTATAACTGACAGCTCTGAACAAGCAACTAAGACTTCAGGTCTCTCTGTGCCAAAAAGTAATTAGCTTGGACCTACATGAATTCACTAGCAGTTAAAGACAAACTGAACTGTTTTATACACCCTGTAGAACATCGTTCTTTCAACGTTGTGCAAATTAGCTTTCTTTGCAGCCTGGCACAAGTCTATTGAAAACTAAGGCCAGATTCTGTCTCAGAGGAATTCAGTGAAATCCAGAGACAGAATTGGCCTATTCTTTTTAATCACCTGCAAAATTAAAAAACTCCATCTCTTCCAGGCACAAATTTGTCATCTCCTTTCAAAATGAACATCTACAATAAGCCATAATGACATAGTAAATGATAATGAATATCACTAAAAACTATCATTAATTAAACTCATATGCAAATTCTCTTAAAGCAAAAGTACAGATGGGTTCAGATCTATGTAGCCAATGAATGTAGAAATTCATGCAAGTCCTACTATCCCCAGCAGTCTTTTAACAATACGTGGGTAGGTTGATAAAATGAAAAGTTGATAAATTATTACATTTTATTTCACAGCTGAATTGGTGCTTTAAGAAGTGTTCCTAGCACATAATAATAAAAGCAAGTGAGATGATGACGTAAGTTTTATTTCACCCTTGGACCTTTAAGGACAAACACCTTTGTTGGTCACACTCACCATCACTGAACCTCTGAACTTCATCTAGGTCATTCTTGCCAATTAAAACATTGTGAACCCTAAGAGGCTTCACTGAGAAACGAAGGGTGAGTTATTTCCTTTTGAAGATGCACTAAGAGCACAATGACTTGAACAATGTCTTCCAATGTTTGAGTCACAGAGATAGGATGAGGAAAGAGTTTTCTTCTAAATCTTCACTCTTTCTTTTTTTCTCTCCGGATCTTGCTGCTTTAGTATAATGGAAAAACTGTGGGATAAACTTCTGAGCTACAACTCCTAGCACAGGGTGGCTCTTTTCATTGAATGTAAGACTTTCAAATCAAAGCGAAAGAGCGTCTGCAATTTCTAGAGCAGCGTAGTTAGCAACCATAATCTTCAATCAGTATGAAATGGCAGTGACTCGAAGCCTTGCCAGTACAATAAAGAAATAATTAGGTCATTGCACTTTCCAATTTCTGACATGAAAACATTGAATAAAGGAAGAATTCATTTTCATCAAATACTGCTGCTAATTTCATTCTGAAAATATTCTTCAGTGTTTCAGCCTCAGCATCATTCCCTCTGCTCTCCTAGTCCCGCCACAGTGACGAATTGCCGGTCCTGTATCAACTGTAGCCCCATTTCATTGTCTCATCTTCACTGGTCTCTCTCAGGGGAGTAAAGAGTTGTCCAGCAATATTTCCTGAGAAATTTAATTCATAGATTATAGATGTGAAGGGAGAGACTGTGGTCATTTTTTTAAAATCCCACTTTATGTGATGGTCTCCAGCTTCATAAGAGAGTACAGTACGTTTGCTTAGAAGCCACAAACTTCAAACCTGTGTATATAGAACTTGCCTTTGAGAAGCAGATCCAAACATTGGTGCCTAAACTTGGCTACAGGCCTAGCTTTAGGCTGGCTTGAGTGTTTCAAAACCTTGGTGGAAATACACAGAGATAAAATACGTTTTTCCTTTTGTAACAGAGATTTCTTCTCTTCATAATTGTAGAAGTTTTTGCAGTTTGTAGCATAAGGCATTTTTAACCACATCCAGGTTCAGGGGAAACTAGGTGATTCCTCATCAAAACTTGCATCTATCACGGAGACAAAATATCCTTACTATCATAATCACATAATTTTCTTCCTTATCTCACATGCAATAAATGTTCTTGGGGTTACAGAGAGACTTCTGGTAATGTATAACCTGCTGTTATTCCATAATTGGCAAACAGAGAAAATTATCACAAACATATCTCTGAGGAAAAAAAAAATAAAACAAAGGCACTTTTTAGTTACTGGTTTACAGCGAATTTACAGAAAGACACCAGGATTAAATTTCTGCACTCCTAGGTAAACATAGTGCAATTCTCCAGCAAAGATTAAAGATGAATGCCTTAGGTAATAGCCTCTCTTGCTACACATTCCAGTCTCTCTTACTGTTAATGGAATAACATACACTTAATGAAATGCAAAACCACATCTCTCTGCTGATGTCTAAACAAAGAAATAAAAATTGTACAGACAAAGTATGAGACTGATATTTCTAAAGTTGTTCTCCAGAAAGTTGTATTACTTTGATGGACAATCAGAGTTGTCAGGACCTTGAAGGAGGGACTGTATTCCTTATTAGCGCTAAAGGATGCCTACCTTGTCATTGACAGATGGATTAAGACTTTGTTTTTACAAATAACTGGGGACATTTCTATACAGCTATGGTGTCAGCTCCCACCAAGTCATTAAAACATTGAATATATTTGATACTTTTCTGAATTTACATGTCCAGCCTCATTAATCTATTGAGGAATCAGAAAGCAACTAGAATGATATCTTTCATTTTAAAAATGCAAGGCATTTCAACATCTCTTAATGGAAGATTTGCTGGTTCAAGGTGTTTTGGATTGATAGTGGCTCGTTTGTTTGTTTGTTTTTAGATCTTCAGCCAGGCTAAGGCTCCATAAATAGTCTGGCACTGTTATACTGCTGAAGAAATGAAGAGTAGGATTCAACTCATAGATAAAGTGTAGGTGTCTGCTTATAGGAATCAAAATGGATACATCTGAACTCCTGTTCCAGTCAACGGAGATGTTGTTAACACTATCAAAGGAGCCAAGAGTTATGCTCAGCTGATGACAATCAAGCTGTATCACTCTTTAGACCTTAGGGACAGTGCTGACTAGGGAGTAAATTTTCCCTAAATAAAGGCACTTGGTGTATTTGAGATGCCATATGGTACCCTGCCCGGCCTTCCAGCAGGTGGGTCAACACCAGACTCCTGAATTGTGTCTGTTAACCCCCCCATAACTATCGAATCACATAATGGTTTGCTTTGAGAGGTATCTTCAACCATCCTCTGGTTCCAAGGTCCCTACATGGGCAGGAACACCTTCCACTAGACCAAGTAGTACGAAAGCCCTTACAGTCTTTCCCTGAACACTTCAAGGGAGGGGGAAACCACAACTTCTTTAGGCAAACTGTTTCACTGTCTCACCACCCTCATCATAAAGCATCTATTCCTTATCGTCATAGAATCATAGAATCTTAGGGTTTGGAAGGAACCTCTAGAGATCATCTAGTCCAACCCCCCTGCCAGAGCAGAACCACTTAGGGCAGGCCACACAGGAACACATCCAGGCAGGTCATGAGAGTCTCCAGAGAAGGAGACTCTACAACCTCTCTGGGCAGCCTGTTCCAGTGCTCCATCACCCTCACAGTAAAGACTTTCTCATGTTGAGCTGGAACTGCCTACATTCTAGCTTATACCCATTGTTCCTTGTCCTATTACCGGGCACCATCAAAAAGAGACTTGCCCCTTCCGCAGATATTTATAGACATTAATAAGATTCCCTTTTATCTTTTTCTTCTTAAGACTAAACAGCCCCAGCACTCTCAGCCTTTCTTCACAGTAGAGACTTTCAAGTTCCTTAATCATCCCCGTAGCTCTCTCTGTTGGACTCTCTCCAGTAGATCCCTGTCTCTCTTGAGCTGGGGAGCCCAAAATTGGACACAGTATTCCAGGTGTGGTCTCATCAGGGCAGAGTAGAGGGAGAGGAGAACTTCTCTAGACCTGCTGGACATGGTTTTCTTAATGCATCCCAGGATACCATTGGCCCTCTTGGCCACAAGTGCACATTGCTGTCCCATGGATAACTTACTGTCCACTAGGACTTTCAAGGAGGATGACCCCTAATCTGTAATGATGCCTGGTGTAATTCCTCCCCAGATGCAAGACTCTACACTTGTCCTTATTGAACTTCACGAGGTTCACCTTTGCCCAGCTCTCTAGTAGCCAGTGTAGATCTCGTTGGATGGCAGCACAGACTTCTGGTGTGTCAGCCACCCCTCCCAGCTTTGTATCCGCAGTGAACTTGCTGAGGGTACACTCTGTCCCCTCATCCAGGCCATTGATGAAGATATTGAACAAAACCGGACCCAGTACTGATCCCTGGGGATCCAACTTGACTCTGTGCAACTGATCACAACCTTCTGAACTCTGCTGTTGTTGCAGTTTTTAATCCACCTCACAGTCCAATAATCTATCCCACATTTCTTGAGTATTCCTGTGGGGATATTATGGGAGACAGTATCAAAAGCCTTGGTGAAGTCAAGGTAGATGACATCCACTGCTCTCCTTCATCTACCCGTTTGGTTATGCCTTCATAGAAGGATATCAGATTAGTCAAACAATATTTTCCCTTAGTAAATCCATGTTTGCTACTCCTTGATGACCTTCTTTTCTTCCATGTGGTTAGAAATGGCCTCCAGAATGAGCCCCTCCATCACCTTTCCAGGGATGAAGGTGAGGCTGACTGGTCTGTAGTTGCCTCAGTCTTTCTTCTTGCCCATTTTGAGGACTGGAGTGACACTGGCTTTTTTCCAGTCCTCAGGCACATCTTCCAGACTTCATAATTTTTCAGAAATGTTGGAGAGCAACTCAGCAACGTCAGCCAGATCTCTCAGCACATGTAGATGCACCCATTGGGGCCCATGAATTTATGTGTTCTCAGTTCATCCAAGCGATCTCTAACCCAATCCTCACTGACCAATGGAGAGTCTTCCTGCCTCCCGTTTTGCTCCCTTACTTCCAGTGACTGGGATTCCTGAGGGCTGGTCTTAGGAGTAAAGACTGAGACAAAGAAGGAATTCAGAAATTCTGCCATCTCTGCACCCTCTGTTACCATGTCTCCCCCCTCATTTAGCAGTGGACCAGATTTTTCCCTACTCTTCCTTTTCTCACTGATGCATTTGAAGAAGCTCTTCTGGTTTTCTTTTACCTCCCTAGCCAGACTTTTTTTCAAGGGAATACATTCATCCTGAGCTTGGAGGAGGCAGTGTTTGAAAACTGACCAGCTCTCTTGGGCCCCCTACCTCCTAGAGCCCTAGGCCACCAGATACTTCTAAGTAGATCTTTGAAGAGGACAAAGGTAGCCCTCTTAAAGTCCAGGGTAGACATTTCACTTATTACTCTGCTTCTTTCTGTAACAATACTGAATTCTAACATGTCATGGTCACCAATATGTCCAATCTATGTCCAGATGTCTACATGTCTGTAAGTCTGTATGTTTATATGTCTATAAACCTGCCCCTCTTTCAGTTTAAAACCATTCCCCTTGTCCTGTCACTAAGGGCCTTCTTAGTGGCAGCCTGTCCTTGTCTTTCTTATAAGTCCTCTTTTATATATTGAAAAATCACAATAAAGTCTCCCAGGAGCCTTCTTTTCTCTAGGCTGAACCACTCCAACTTTCTCAGCCTGTCTTCACAGGAGAGGTTTCTCCAGCCCTCTGATCATTCATGTGGCCCTCCTCTGGGCCCTCTCTAACAGCTCCATGTCCTTCCTGTATTGGGGACTCCAGAACTGGACACAGTACTCCAGATGGGGTCTCATGAGGGTAGAGACCAGGGGGAGAATCACCTCTCTCAACCTGCTGGCCATGCTTCTTTTGATGCAGCCAAGAACACAGCTTTCTGGGCTGCAAGCACACATTGCTGGTTCATGTCATTTTTTTGTCCACCAGTATTCCCAAGTCCTTCTCTGCAGAGCTGCTCTCAATCCATTAATCCTTCAGTCTACATTGATCCTGAAAATTGCATTGATGCAAGTGCAGGACCTTGCACTTGTCCTTCTTGAACCTCAGGCAAATTTGTTGTAGTCTAGGGCATCTCCAAAACAGTCACAGGCAGGGAGCTGGATTCTGTTGCCTGCAGAAGGGCAGTTTTGGAGATTTCCAAGTGTTGGTGACCCAACAGTAGCTGGTATTTCAGTGCCCCTCTTGGTCACTGGAGAGCAATATTGACCAACAGCTTATTTCCAAGTCTTTAAGAGTGAAATCCTAAATTTAGGTGTCTTAAACTATGGGTGAATGCCATCCCCTAGGTGCCACTCTTTCCCTAAGACCGTCTACTGCATTTCATGCTCAGCAGCTCCTGCAGTCCTCTCCAGAACAGAAGCAGATGGTGAGTCCTTAGCTGCCCTATCAGGAGAATGCAGCTGTACGAAGAGAACAGTACCATGACCAAGAGATGTTATAGACAACATTGGAACCAACTGATGAAGGAAAAGGCCCTCTCATGTAAAGTGCAAAAAGTATGCGACTTATACCCAGGATGGCAGAGCAAGTGAGAATGGCAAGCAGTCAGTACTAGCAGCTCACAGCTCACACAGTTGGTTTGGAAAAAAATCCCTCAGACCTACTAGCTGGCATTGGCAAATGTGTTTATTTTATATAAGAAACTGTAAATTCAAAAATCAGCACTGATCAGCTGCTTGGGGCTGGAGATCAGGGTGCCATGGGGACCTCAGGGATGAGTGTTGCGGACAGAGCCAGTCAATAACAGGGCCACCAACAGCCCCTCACAACCTAGGGGAAAAAACAAGCTGAGGAAGGACCTGAGCATAGGCACTCCAGGGGCATCACCGGACCTGGGATGGGGCATGGCTGAGCTGAAATGGGCCCCAGGGCCCCGGATGGGTGGTCCCAGATGAGGCCCATTGAGGACAATAAGGCCTGGTGGTGCCCTTAGGGCCGTGCACCATATCTCAGAGGAAATCTTTAATTATGTTAAAATTTTTCTTGCTGAATCCATTTAGTGTCCTAGATCACCTGGGGAGCTGAATACAAACAAGCAAAGACACACACTAAAAATAACCCCTTGAAGTCTGCACATATCCATGTTCCCACTGGCAGGTCTAATATCAATCTCCCTCTCTCGCTACAGCCAAAAGCTTGGCTACAAATGGAGTTCAGATGGTTCATCTGGAAGTGACACTACCTTCTGAAGCCTGAATCATGCAAACATCTTTAGGCTACAGAGATGTGTTGCGTTTCCCCCTCCAGCTCTAGATGTGTTGACTACCCCTTGTCAGAAACTATTGTCCAGTCTGACACCTTAATGCTTCTCAGGCAAATTCAGACTGATTATCTTAGACAGTTTAAATCTTTGGTTGATTTTGCCTGTAGCAAATTAGGAAGCACTTGCATGTGTCACTTTGCAGGTCTATAGGCTCAAACGTTGCTCTTACTAACATAAATGTCTGCCCTAGCTGTTTAATTTCTGAGGCTGAAAAAGCCTACCAAATACGATTTTATATATAGAGAGATTTAGATGTATATAAAAAATGTCTGTTTTTTTCTGTTAGAATGAGAAATAAGACCTTGAATAATAAGGGATTTCCTTGTTATTTCAGCTACATATTCAGATTGCCACTGTTTATGCTAATTTTTAATTAACAGATGGTATTTATTTTATTTTTGTGTTTTTTGCCATGCAAGTTGAATGGGGAGAAGGTTCTTGAAGTTGCAGGGGATGGCAGAGAAGAGGGGCACAGGCAGCAAAGAGCTGGGAGCCTGTAACTCCCACAGAAAGCCTGAGACTCCTTGGTGAGGTCCAGAAAGCCAGTGCCCAGGCCTCGGAGGGGTAGGTAACAATTTCCCAGAGGGCAGAAGGGACTGGGAAAGCTTTGGCTCACTCAGGTTTCCACACACACATTAACACCCTCCAAAATAAGGTGCATTTAGCAGCAAGTCCATAGCTAGAGTGGACTAGAGCAGTCATCCAGCTATGCAACAAGGGCTCATAACTGAAGATTTACCAGCTAAAATCTTAGGAGTTGTTCAAACTCAATCTGGAAGATGCCTAAAAAATAAAAAAAAAAAAAATGCCACCCCAGAATCCATGATCACCAGAGAAAGGCCAAAGGAACTGCTTGCAGAAGATAGTAAGGTGATCGTTTGGATGACTTTGATAGGGATTGCACAGAGCTTGTGTACTTCCATTAAATGTTTCTCAGGTTTGATAGACATGCAGTTTGGGCTCCACTGAAGCCAAAGTGGTAAATCTGAACTTGTACCTGGGTATAACAGGTCTGGGAAGTCCGTAATCTCCAGCGGGACGGGATAATGTGCATCCAGGGGTCGTATCTTCATCTGTTGGCTGACCTGTGTCTGGAAACTGACATTTACTTATGCACAAGGCTCAGACAAATAAAAAAGCACCTCTGCCAAAATAAGAGGGTCCATGCAGTTTTTTAGATGGTATAACTATACCAGTTTATAGGCACCAGTGTCAGCAGTGGTTTTTGCATAGTGTGCTGCAGGGGAGGGCTTCTGTGAGTCAACTTCAGCCTTCTGCAGAAAAGGCAGCTTTTGCAATAGACCGAAATATCTTCATGGCAGGGACCTCACTGTCTCTTCCTTTTCTTTCTGCAACTTTTTCAAACTCTGCTTTTGGGGAATATGAACCTGTTTGAAGATGTTTGATTTTAGACAAAAAGGAAAAGCATAGTGTGCTCACTGCCAGACACTGCTCAGCGTGCAAGCCAGAACTACAAACAAGAGTGTTACTGGCTTTCCTTCAGGTGTGTTGCTACAGCTAGACTGTACTACATCTGCCTCAATGTTTTGCAGCAGGAGACACCGCAACATTTCCCTCATAGTTGTGAATTTCCAATCCATCCACCAAGCTCATGAAAAAAGTGTCATGCTCAGTCTTTCTCTTTTTTTTTGTTAAAAATAATATCGGGAATTATTCAATTTAAAAATAAAAATAAAAATAAAAAAATTATTGTTGTATTCATTGCTGTCACCCTTCTTTTTCAGCTCTGCAGCTTTCCTCTTGATGCCAAGCTGCATAATGGCTTTGTGCACCACAAAGTTACCTTGACCAAAACCTTACCTAATTAAGCTCTAGTATGAGGATAGGCCCTCTGACATCAGACCTTACTGTGTCAGTTATATCAGCTGAAATCTTTATCACTGCCAGGTGGTTTCTGTATTTTGGTCTGCCAGGTAGCATTTTCAAGGAATCTTCAAGCTGCACCTAAAGAGTCCACAGCTTGCCTGTTGTTAGGTGACTGTGAGCCTACCTTGATGACTGTTAGTGCTAATGGAGAGACCCACAATTTTCATAGAGAGTAGGGCCTCCAGAATTACTAGGTCATGTCCTCTCAAGCTACATATATATCACAGGCTGTTGAATTTCGTGGTGTTACCTTTGCATTCAGCCTAACCAATATTTTTTAAGCTGATCAAGGCTTATGTTCCTGCCCTCCTCCAATAAGAGCAATGCCCTCCCTGGCCTGAGAGAAACTCCTTACTACTTAGGGTCCCTAGAGAAAGAACCCTTGGATGCTCACCAGGCCGCATGCATATTAGTCACATGTATCCCTGTGACATCAGTAAATCCATAGCTATCTTTGCTGCCATGGAGGCCATCCATGATTTAGGTTACTGGTCACGCATACATTGTTGTGTAATCTAGAACAGACACTGCTCTGGGATGATCAACAAAACAAATGTCCTGACCAAGGTTTCTCTAGGACAGTTCTTGGAAGACACAAATAGAGTTATCTAATTTAAACATCCTCAAGAAATTGGCCAACATTAGGAGTGTTTATTGCACACTGGACACAGCAGAGGTGTACATAATCTTCTCATTTTGGATGCCATGCTCAGCTTCCTGGGTCAGGTCAGCTTCCTCTCTCTCTGTCTAGTTACACAAAATGTTATGAAAGCAACTGTCTGCTTCATTAGCAACACTATCTTCCTATCCCTGTGTACTGCACCTGTACTAAGCAGCAGAGCACAAGTAAATAATTTGTTTCTGTCCTTCCCTCTTGAGGAAATTTGTGTTCAGCACCACTGATGGGAACAGAGGCAAGTTTATCCAGGGGATTTGAGGAGAAATGCATGATTTTGCAGTTCATCACCTGTTCTAACATTCATTTTTCACAGTCTTGGTTGCTGTCATTCAGTGGGAGAAGTAGTTTTTTGTGACATAGGGCCCACTGGCATTGCCAGATCCACCACCCTCAAGGGACAATCATGACCAATATATGTGTCTCTACCTGGACTCAAGATTCTGGATGGACCTTCTCATTCCTGGATACTTTTAAGTCGCTTTTTTTGTCATCCATATTTACTCTGGAAGTTCAGCCAGGTGGTAGAAGAGCTTCCTCTGCTCAGTGCACTCTCTGTCCTCCTCCCACTCAGAAACAAGCTGCATTTCCCATTAATGACTGCAAGAGAAGGTCGTCACAGTTGATCATTCCTGTTGTAAGCTCATGAGGGCAAATTTCCTCTTGTGTTTCTGGATATTCTCACAGGGTTGTCACTATGCTCTCACCAGAGCTCCTTGCCTTGTGGGATAAATTTATAGGCCATGTCCCAAACAAGGTCAGCTTTTAACCTTGACACTACTCCCTCAGGCCCTGTTGGGGCCTATTCCATATGGTCATCATAAGTTCAAGCAAGGTGGTACCCTATAATTACAGTGGTCCTCCACACTTGTTTGGAGATTTTTGAACCCCACTACATACATCACACCCACTAGTTTATTTTTGTTATCTCCCTGAGAAGCCAACAAAGATCTGTCAATTCCCCCCTTTCTTGAGGGAGGCAACAGCCCAATCTCCAAATGGCTGGAGCTGGTAATGGCTGGGTGCAGGACCCGCAGAAGGGAATTTCCATGCTGTGCACCAAGGAATTGAGGGCAACAAAGAGAAGAGACAGACCTAAGGAACTTCTCAAAGTTACTGAAACAAGAGTGGCAAGGTTTGAAGGGAAAAGACCCTTCCTTACAAAAAGGAGTTTTGGGCATGAAGTGAGCCTTAATAGCTAAACCAGGAATGACACAGATTTTTCTTTCTCTCCTTGGAGATCCAGAAGCCATGCAGAGCACACACATAGACTTGTCCTTTTTGAGATGTCTAGGATTACTTAGACTTCATTTATATAAAAGCCAGTTCCTCTCTGGGGCCCCAGGCAGAATATTCAAAGAAAGATGAGAAACATAAAAACAAGCTACCTCCTGGCTTAGCTTATTAGAAAATCAATCATTCTGGTGTGAATGGGTTCTGTAGACTTAGTTGATGCCAGTAGAAGGGAATACAAACTCTCTTCCTGCCTTCACAGCCATTTTCTTCATTTATCTTTTAATTAACTTTTCCAAGCACATCAAGAACCAAAACCAACACACCTTTCCCTCCTGCTTCTGAAACTATTCTTTATTATATCGTGACAGAAGCTCAAGATTTGTTTAGCTCTCTGTAGTTGAGTGCAGAAGAGCAAGTCAGTTATCAGGGTGTATTAAGCAGATTTGATATATATCATAATCCTATAACAAATGGATCTTGAAATATATTTTCATATATGAAGTAAAAAAGGGAAGAAAACTCCTGGGCTTCATAATGCTGCTCAGTGCCTGAAATCCCTCTCACATTGCTGGGGGCCTTGCAGCCACAGCTCTGCATCCTGCCTTTCACTGCCAGCTCTGCAGACTGTCACTCCAACTGCCAAGGCAGCATTTTCCAGAGCCTCCTGGGCTGTATTTTATCATTGTTGCTCTCATACTGTTGCTATAATGCTATTATTCTCATGGTCTTGCACCTACAAACCCTGCTAGTCTCATTATAGCAGATTATTTTTTTGCCAATGGCATGAGAATCCCACTTTCCGTCCCCCTTTTTTCCTATCCGAGGTTGCAGCTTTTGGTTTACAGAATCACACAATCCCAGAATCTTTCTGGTTGGAAAAGACCTTAAGATCATTGAGTCCAACCATAACCTAACTCTACCAACCATTAACCTAAATCTACCCAAGTCTTAAACCATGTTCCTAAGCACCACATCCATATATCTCTTAAACACATCCAGGGATGGTGATTCAGCCACCTCCCTCAGAATACATTGTGTCATTATTTACATTATTATATCATGGCAGACAAAAATGTGCATGCACTGAGTGGAACAATCAGGAGCAGCACCTACTGCTCATCAAAATATGCTCCTATCAGTGCTAATAACACCATGAGCAAGAACTGCAAAAAAGGGTTTGAGCAGGTCCTGACAAAAAATATGTAGTTATCATAGGAAACGTGGGGAGGGGATACAACCCTGCAGCACTGAAGAAGGCACCTGGGGAAGATGGGGACCCCCTTCACTTCCTCTCCTGGCTGGGCCTGGGAAAAGAAGCCTTTCAGCTTTTTCTTTTGCTCACTCTCTCTTCTCCTGTTTCTATTTTACCTCCCAAAGTAACTTTCATAATTACAGTCAAGGTATATTAGCAGCTATAGACCCTGCTAAGAAATCTTTGTGAACCTGGTTCAACATCCTTTGTGAAGCAATAACAAAGCAAAGTCTCCAGTGTTAAAGGTACCATCTTGGTAGGCTTGTGGAGTTCTCAAGTATAATGGGGATTAGAGGAAAAGGCAATTAAAAGAGCCAGAACAGAGCAGACAACTTCAGATCAGGATTCAAGGCTTGGAAGTAAAATCAAGACAATACAGAAGTTCACTGAACTGTGAGATCAGAAACCATTAAGATGATATAGAGCTAGGACAAAACTTCTAGTCAAAAGCCTAAAAAATGCAGTTAGTTTGTAAAAAACAGCATGAAGATTGTTCAAAGGGAAGAAGTATAGACACTAGAAATGTTCAGTCTTCAGACAGCTTTTGTGTTTTTAAGAAGCAAAATCATTTTATGAAAGTCTGGACACATGGACTGCAAGTACTGTACAAGAAACAAAGAGAAAGTGTTATAATAATACCTATGTTGTTGTTAACAAGGCTTCACCAGTAGTCAAGACTTTTCCAAGCAAGGAATCAAGAGGATTTCTTCTGCCAACTGTTCAAGAGACAGCTACATCCAGGGAGTACAACAAGATACAATTATCAACCTATTAACTTAAAGGTATTAACATTATTATCTTATTGTTATCAAAGTATAATTATTAATTATAAAGGTTTGGTAGGATTTAGTATTAATTTCTGCTGAAAGTCTACAATTAAAATCTAGATACTAGATAAACAGACTACAGTCTCATTGTTTGGAGGCTGAATGCTCTGAATAACCGAATTATTTCAAACAATTTTTTTCACATTTTATATAGCAATAATCTTGCCTGCCTGAAGAAGTGGTGTGAAAACCATTTCAAAGTTACTTTAAGAAACAAAGGAATTTACTTGAAACTGCTTTGAATTTGGCACGACTCAGTTATAGTGCAGTCCCTGCTTCCAGGAGACTTTAGAATCACAGAAGCAAGGAATGGTTAAGTTTGGAAGCGACTTTAAAGATCAACAGGATCCAATCTCCCTGCTATGAGCAGGGACACCTCACACTAGACCAGGCTGCACAAGCCTCATCCAGCCTGGCCTTAAACACCTCCAGGGAGGGGGCATCTGAAACTTCCCTGGGCAACCTATTCCAGCACCTTACTACCTTCATGGTGAAGAATTTCTTCCTAATATCTAACCTAAATCTCCCCTCTCTCAGTTTAAAACCATTACCCCTTGTCCTATCATTGCCCTCTCTGATGAAAAGCCCCTCCCCACTTTCCTGTAACCCCTTCAGGTACTGGAAGGTCGCTATAAGGTCTCCCTGGACCCTTCTCTTATCCAGGCTGAACAGCCCCAACTCTCTCAGCCTGTATTCATAGCAGAGGTGCTCCAGCCCTCTGCTCATCTTGGTGGCCCTTCTATGGACCCTCTCCAACAGGTCTATATATTTCTTGTGCTGAGGGCACCAGACCTGTACACAGTACTCCAGCTGGGGTCTCACCAGAGCAGAGTCGATGGGCAGAATCACCTCCCTGGTCCTGCTGGCCACACTTCTTTTGATGCAGCCCAGGATGTGTTTGGCTCTCTGGGCTGTAAGCGCACAGTGGTGGCTCATGTTGAGCTTCTCATCAACTACCACCCCAAAGTTCTTCTCCTCAGGACTGCTCTCCAGCCATTCTCCCCCCAGCCTGTATTTGTGCTTGGGGTTGTACGACCCAGGTGCAGGACCTTGCACTTGGCCTTGTTGAACTTCATGAGGTTGGCATTGGGCCACTTCTCCAGCCTGTCAAGGTCCCTCTGAATGGCATCACTTCTCTCTTGGGTGTCAACTACTCCACACAGCTTGGTGTCATCAGCAGACTTGCTGAGGGTACACTCAATCCCACTGTCCATATCTCAAAAAAAGATGTTAAACAGCACTAGTCCCAGTACTGACCCTCGAGGAACACCACTCATCACTTGCCTCCACTTGGACACTGAACCATTGACCACAACTCTTTGGATACAGTCATCTAGCCAATTTCTTACCCACCAAGTGGTCCATCTGTCAAATCTATATCTTATCAGTTTGAGGACCAAAATGTTGTGTGGGACAGTGTCAAATACTTTGCAGAAATCCAGGTATAAATACATTTTAATATAAAGCTTGGTATTTAATCTGGTTATTAGCTTATGAAGTTAAAAGCAGAAAAAATGTGAATTCCCATAACCACCATATAAAAGCAGAGTAGATTTTGATCTAGAATCACATCACTTGTCACACTGGCAGGTCTTGTGAGATGATCAGGAAGGAGAGGGACCAGGAGATGATGCAGGAGGCCGTTTGATTCTTCCACAAGAGTGGACACAGCGACTCGTTTTGAATTGCAAACATAGTATTTTAGAGTGAGTACCATTGTGAAGCCAACAGGGAGATCTCTCACATGGGTTTTTCCATGTATAGGTCAGCTGACAGACACCTGGCTGCTCTCAAAAGATTAAACCAGTGGTTTAGAAAGTGACAGCTCAATGTAAATGCCCAGTCCTTCAGCCAGGCTCTAGCCACAGCCTTGGTCATACAGTCTTGACCCATACATAATTTTATAAGGTCACCAGGAGATGACCTTCTAAATCACCTTCCAGCAGGTCAAGGGAAGTGATTCTCCCTCTCTACTCTGCTCTTGTGAGACCCCACCTGGAGTACTGTCTCCAGTTCTGGAGCCCCCAACATAAGAAGGACATGGACCTCCTGAAGTGTGTCCAGAGGGCCATGAAGATGATCAGAGGGCTGGAGCACCTCACCTATGAGGACAGGCTGAGAGAGTTGTGGTTGTTCAGCCTGGAGAGGAGAAGGCTCCAGGGAGACCTTATAGCGACATTCCAGTACCTGAAGGGGCCCACAGAAAAGCTGGGGAGGTGCTTTTTACAAGGGTATGTAGTGATAGGATGAGGAGGAATATCTTTAAACTGGAAGAGGGAAGATTTAGTTTAGACATTAGGAAGAAATTTCTTACTGTGAGGGTGGTGAGACACTGGCACAGGTTGCCCAGGGAGGTTGTGGCTGCCCTCTCCCTGGCAGTGTACAAGACCAGGCTGGATGGGGCTTTGAGCAACCTGATCTAGTAGGAGGTGTCCCTGCCCATGCAGGGCAGTTGGAACCAGAAGATCTTTAAGGTCCTTTTCAACCCAAACTTTTCTATGATTGTGTGATGGCCATCCCATAATGTATCATCACACCCAGCTCTTTCTCCTCCTTCTGCTGTTTTCATTTCATGAACCAAAACAGTAACTGTTATGGCAGTGCTTGTTATTCATCCTTAAATGCCTCAAGTTTCACTTCGTACTACTGTGTTTAATCACAGCTCTAATGTCTGAACACAGAGAGTCAACTACTTTGTAAAAAATTGTCATATTCTCTTTGATATTAATAGCACCAACCAGCTTTGTGGTATCAGCACTAGTAAATTCATCTGTGAAATGCCAACCTTTTTTGCCAAGGTCACTGATGAAAATAACAGAGCAGGGTATTCCCAAGATTAATTACTGAGCAGGAAAAACAGGGGGGGAAAAAACAATAAACAACTTTTTTTGTGGTGTTTTTTTTCAGTAACATTATCCCATTTTGATAAAGAAACCTAGTACCTCAAAGATCAGCCCCTTGCTTGGAGCTGTTGACCATCTCAAAAATTGTTCTATGTGTATCTTACAAATTATTCCCTGCAGAGATATAAGAAGAAATTTTTAGTGTGTGAATAATTTCACTTGACTTAAGGAGATTTTGTATAGACAGAGACATAATTTTGAAAAATCTTATGGCCAGGTCAGATCTGCAAAGCCAAATGCCTTTATTTTCTGTTGTAAGCTGCACACTTATGGAAGTCTCTCCTGTATAATGTCTTTGAATTTCAAGAAACAAATATTTAGGGTTTTTAGAGCAGATTATATCAAACAGAACAAAGAGAGTTAAATTACATATACTAGAAGTCCTGCAGCTAAGTCCTGATATTTTTTTACATCCCTTTTTAGTTCTTTGAGGTTTTTTTCACATTTTCATGCATTTTTGCTGATTTCTAGTAGACTGTTACAATTATTTTTAATTTTCAGAGATCAATCAGTTTACTTGAGACACTATCAAAATACAAACCTGTGTTTTAACCTTCTGTGTCACCTTAACACGATCTGAGTGAATGAGGGACATAAAAAGGGTTGTTGGGATCTATTTGTTTCATGGAAAACTACAAAGAAGGAACCTACAGAACATGTTCTTCACCCTGCACAGGATGCAACAGGGCAAGTAAACTTCCTTGCCCTGCCCTTTCCTTTCCACCAATATCACAGCAAAGAGCAAAGGCAGCTACAAAGAGAAGTGCCAGACCTGTGCTGTCACCCCTGGGACAGCTCAGACATGGGAACTGCCTTGGCTAGGGATGCAGAACCTGTGCTCCATCCCATCTCTCCCAAGTGCTAATCGTGGTGGCCTACATCCCCCATGTATGTTAGATAATTAGCAAGCAATGCTCCTCAATGAAACTTTTGCTTTTCTCTTTTGATTAAAACAACTCCCTATCATAGTTTCTTGATTTGTCAGAAGTGATACCCACACTTCTGCCTGTCAGTAAACAGCAGTAATTCCAAGGCTACCTCTGGGAACAAAACGACACAAGTAAAGGAATAAATTCCCACTGTCAGGGACTTTGATTCATTCTACAGAGACTGACAGTCAATCTGATTTAATTTCTGAGGTCAGAGTATAGAAAGAGCAGCTTATGTTGAGTTTTCCCTTCTTTCCATATCTTGTACTGATTCATTTCTTACAAATGGGTTCATAAAATGCCTTTAGAGAACATTTAGAGATGAACATTGTAATGGGGATTGGTGCTTCTCTATTTCCAAGCTGTTTTTCTTTCACTATAGCATCTGGTCTACTTGGCAGCATGGGAACACACTATTAGTAAATAATATTACTGCCCTTTGAAGACTTTCAATTTCTGCTTGGCTGTCCCTTATGGTCCTCAACATAAACAATATGGGCAAAAACTTTCCAAAAGGCTGCAGTTGTTTTGGGAAGTGTTGGTGTGGGGAGGTGGGTTTTGGACATATTTAAGTACTGAAATGCATTTTTCACAACTCCAGCTTTACCATGAAATGAACAGGAGGTCATAGCTGCAGTTGCATGTCTTTCTACGTGTTCCAGGACATGTAACTGAGATCACCAACAAACTATCCAATGGACTTTCTGCCTTTGTTCAACACCTCTAGACCCTAGAGAATTCCTCACTTTACTATTAGCTTATTCCAAGGTGTCCAAAAATGCAGGCAAGCATGCAATGCAACTTTAGATTTTGATTCCTCTGAGGAATACTAGATTTCAGTTTACAACCCTATCTGGAAGATCAGATCAATAGGAAGTATAAAATTGCTCCATTAATTTTTCAACAGAGAGCTAACTTAGCTGGAAGATACTGCATGATATTTTTCTTTCCAGATCAAAAATGTATGAGAAATGTAACCAAGACATACTGTAGGAAGAATTATTTATGTGACATCATGGAAAAAATAATACGTTTTGGTCAAACTATTTTTTTAAAGGAAAATGAAGGAACAAAAGGCTCACCTTGAGGTTAAGTACTTAAGGAGTCAGGAGATAAAGGTTCCTTTCCTGGACCTGATACTTTATAGCTGTGTGACCCTGAGTAATTCTTATATGATTCAGTCCTGTTCCCATGGAAGCCAGTGACAAATCTCTCATAACTTTCAATAGAAAAATAACTAATGGGGTAAAATGTGAGACTCTGAAGCACTGTTTTGTTAATTTAATGCAGATGTGTGGAGGGACCTCATAAAACTAGTTGCGGTCCTTGACTCCATATTGGGCCAACCTGCATATCATCTATCTGGAAATTAAGTAGCTTTACACTTTTTCATATAGTTAATTAGGTTATTAAAACCCCAATGGGATGCAAAGCACCTTTATGTAGTATAATATATAATATGATACAATATAATGTTACTAGATAGGATAGGATAGGATAGGATATGATAGGATAATAATGCAATGCAATGCAATTATAATTCTGGTATTATATATATATATATACATATATATGTATATATATATACATGTATATACGTATATATGTATATATATATATATATATGTAAGTATAACATACATAACTTCTGAAAGTTAGAAAACAGCTTCAAATACATCTATATTACAGAAAATGTAATGAGCTGCAGTAATACAGTGTAGGTACAAAAGAGAAGTCCTAACTGATCTGTGCACCCAATTGCATCAGGATGGTGTACTTACACAGTCGTGAGGAGGACACTGATCAACCCCATGAAAGAGAAATCCATTGACAGTTACTAAATTCATAGTAACTATGAAACATCCAAATTCTCTCTGAGTTCCTAAAGTCAGAGACTGGTAGAGTATTCTGGGGAAAGCATCATATACCTCTTCCTGTTCCTATAATTTTCCCGGCAACACAGTTTTAGCCACTGTCAGAGACAGGACAGAAAACTGCACAGATCTGTGTGCAGGAAAAGAGCAGGCCAGTGTGGTCCCTGTGTTCCTATAGAGGGAGTCTGTAACTCCAGATTGCCATGGAAAATTACTCTGGGTGGAGTTGATGCTGTAGACAATTTAGCACATGGTAGTTTTGACCATGTGAATGATCCCTCTGAAATTAGGTCCTAAATCAATAGCATACTTATTACATTACAGAAAGCTCTGAAGCTCTGAGAATAAGCCTGGAAAGTAGAAACAGTCCCTGAGCTGCAAACAAACCCTAACAAACATCTGCACTGACAGACTGGGAGGGGACAGGGAAGGAGACCTCAGAGAGTTTTGTCTGGGGAGTAAGTGAGAACAAAGTGCAAGATGACTGGGAACTTGTGGTCACTGTTCTGATTAAGAAGTTATTACAAACTGCTGATGAAGCATCTGTGGTCTGGGAAGAGAAAGACCTAGGCTGGATGGCCAGCTCTGCAAATGCACAATTATTATAATCATACGTGCACGGCTGGGGTGAAATCTACTGCTAGGGATGTAGTACTCCAATTTATACTAAGAAAAATCCTTTGAAGTTGATAGGACTTACTGAGACTGGCATAAATAATCAAGCAGAAAACAAAAGCTCTTAATCGAGGATAGTTTCCTTGATTGACAGATTGATTTATTTATTTAATGCTTTAACTTGAAAACTTCCATTTTAGTCATATTTTCTTTAGAATGGAACCACAGAAAACTAAAGAAAGCTGTGAGATCAGTTGTTTCTATAGGGCAAAGGCTGGTACTGAGGGGTCTCCTGTTTATTAGATACCCTAATTATTAAATGCCCTGAAGCTTCATAAAAGCTTGGTTCAGGAGTAAATGTCCAAAAGCCTGACAGTGCTGCATTGTGTTCTTTGAGAGAAATAATGTTCATATTTGCCTAGAAAGTAGTAATGTATGGTGGAATTATACAGCTGGTGTGCTGGCTGAGTTCAGCTGTAAAAAAACTAATCTGCTCACTCTGCCCTCAGGTCTGTTCTTGCCATTTGGTGTCAATCGGCCATAAATGAGAACTACCACTGTGAATCATCAGATGACATTAGGGGGCCTGATCATCTAAGATATTATTTTGGAAGAAAAACTGTTACTGTGATTTTTCTCCTCAGATAAAATAACTTGTAATAAAGCCAAGGCCATAATCAAAATTTAAGATATGATTTTGTCTCTTGTGTAACCTCTCAGACAATTAAAGGTTTGCACTTCATAGAGCTGTAATGATCACCAAATTTCTGTATAGATGCTATCCTACTGCAGGCAGAAGTAGGAATAATGTTTTGTACTCACTGTAAAAAATTTCTTGTTTCTTTCAGTGAGGCAGGATTTAATTTCAGGAGAAGGCATGGCACTTCTACACCTGCAGAAAATTACTTTTATTCATCCTTAGTGTGCAAGATGAAGACCTAAAAACATTGTTGACTCATAGGTGAGTTAAGAGAGATGCTGGTACTGGTTTGCCCAAGTGGGTGGGAAGATTTAAATGTCTCTTTGAGATGTAAAAAATATATATATGTATATTTTAAAATATCCTTTTTTGCACAACTCTTCACCTTTCCCAATGATGATTCCTTAAGTATCAGTTCTTCTGTACGCAAAGTATGTTTATTTTAGAATTCACAGAATCATAGAATATGCTGAGTTGGAAGGGACCCATCAGGATCATTGAGCCTAACTCCTGTCCCTGTGTAGGGCACTCCAAGAATCACACCATGTGCCTGAGAGCATGATCCAAATGCTGCTTGAACTCAGGCAGGCTGGGTGCTGCAACCACTTCCCTGGGGAGCTTGTTCCAGTGCCCAGCCACTTTCTGGGTGAAAAATCTTTTCCTGATATCCAACCTAAACCTGCCCTGATTCAGCTTCCTGCCTTTTCCCCAAGTCCTGTCATTGGTCAGAGGAGTGAAGAGATCAGCCCCTGCCCCATCTCTTCCCCTCCTGAGGAAGCCACAGACTGCAATGAGGTCACCCCTCCAAACTGAATAACTGGCTTGATGCCAGCTGAATTTTTGTCTCAAGCTTACTGTTCATGGCAGTGGGGTAAAAAATGTGTTTGTTCATGACTGTGGACACCACCAGAAGACAGCCTGCCCATAATTTTCTGCAGCTACATTTATAAAGCACTCAATAAATAAATCACAGAACGTGTTCTGCCTCCAAATGCAAAACTAAATATTCAGCACTTTAGAACATGTGACTGGTATTCTCTGTAATTTAGAAGAGATTTCATTGAAAGAATGTTAATGGAATTAAGGACCCATGAGGTGTCTGTAGTAACTATTGAATACAGGAAGTGACTATTTCATGTTCATCCTGTCTCAGAGGACTGTAGTGAAGACTGAGCCCTGAATTGCTTTAAAAATATCTATCCTCTGTAAAATAAGAACAATACTAACAGCAGGAAAGATTTCTTTTTTTGTTATTATCAATATTTTTATATCTTTACTGAATAATCAAGTAACTCTAAATCTCCAAGAAGTTTCTACCTCCATATAAGTGCCTTAAACATGAACTAAAACCTTTATAAAAATTTATTAAAACTGGTGTCATGATTAATAGGCTAGTGTCTATTATGAAATATCATCTCGAAGACTGCATTGATTTCAGTGAAATAACCACGTGTCTTCTTGGTGCCTGAGACTTCAGAAATACCACCTGTGAATTCATCACATTTGCAGCAGTTCAAAAAAAGTCTGGAGTTAGTGGCTTTGGTTTGAATGCCACTAACTGGGCATGCACAAGTGTGGCCAGTAGGTCGAGAGAGGTCATCCTCCCCCTCTACTCTGCCCTGGTGAGGCCACATCTGGAATACTGCATCCAGTTCTGGGCTCCACAGTTCAAGAGAGACAGGGAACTACTGGAGAGAGTCCAGCAGAGGGCAACAAAGATGACTGGGGGACTGGAGCACCTCCCTTATGAGGAAAGGCTGAGAGAGCTGGGACTGTTTAGCCTGGAGAAGTGAAGGCTGAGGGGCGACCTTATTAATGCCCACAAGTATCTAAAGGGTGTGTGCAAGGAGGATGGAGCCAGACTCTTTTCAGTAGTTCCCAGTGACAGGACAAGGGGCAATGGGCGTAAGCTGGGATACAGGAAGTTTCATTTAAATATGAGGAAAAACTTATTTATGGTGAGGGTGACAGAGCCCTGGAACAGACTGCCCAGGGAGGTTGTGAAGTCAAGGCTCTAGAGATACTCAAAACCCTCCTGGATGCAGTCCCGTGTAATGTGTTCTAGGGGATCCTGCTTTAGCAGGGGAGTTGGACTAGATGATCAGTAGAGGTGTCTTCCAACTCTTGACAGCTCTGTGATTTTGTGAATAACAGTCTGATGGTGTCGCCCCATATTTCTTCTTGTCTCACAAAAAGTTATGGGCATACATCAGAACACTGCCAACTATTTTAGTCCGTGTCTCCAAAAACACAGGCAAGGTAATCTCCTTTTTGTTGCTGAGAAACCCACTTTTGACACTACTTTGACTTCTGGATCTCTCAATTGTAGAAAACATCATAACTCTGGTAAAAAATATGCAAATATTTATAGTGCTCATGTAAATCTTTCCTTATTATTTTTTTTCTTTGTTCTGTAACTGGCTATTAACACAGCAGATCTACAAAAGCAGTCTGAGAATTTTCTTTAATCTGGTACTCTTGCCATTGTTGAACTAATCTGACAGCAGCAAAGACCCTTTTCCAGGGGAATTTCCTATGCTGAAATCTGCACATGGCATTTTTTTTCCAGAAAGGTTCAGCTGAGATGGTACAAGTGCTTCCTCAAAAACCCATCAGGCAATGGACAAAAAGAAGGTCCTCAATAGGGCAGCTAATCCTACTTACCTGACACTTACCTGAGAACAAGAAGAATCACCTGGTGGAGCTGCTTCTTTCTCTTTACAGACTCAGTGGGCTCCCAGAGGACTAATTTTAATCAGATGTTTCATTTTTGGAAGGGAGCCAAAGAAGAATCCCTTCTAGACCCTTTAAATCCAAGTTCTCACCTGAAGAGAACGTGAAAAAAAAAGACATTTTAAGATTTTGTGTCTATATGTTAGGAACCTGTATCTTCATCAAGTCAAATGTTATCAAGACGGTTAGATGATCAGTTCCAGAGAGGTAGTTGGTTGCATTAAATCAATCAAGAAACACTGAGTGGCAACCAACAGACAAAACACTCTTGGCAATGTATTGATTTGCTGTGTTTTTGATGGAGCTATGGTGGGTTTCCTACAGAAAACATGCAAAAATCTACTCAGAGTAGACCATTCTAAACATTCCTACTGGAATAATAAAAATAAAAAATCATGGAGTTTGTTTTCTACATAACAAACATTCAGATGTCAACGCATCCTGTTCACGTGTCAGTTGTTTCTTCCTTTTTTAAAGGAGGAAATGTAAAGAAAAAAAAGAAAAAAATACAAAAACAAAACAACAAACCCAAGGTTCAAATGTTCTCAGCATTTTTTTGCAGAGTGAATTAAAAAAAAAAAAAAATTAAATACAAGACTGTGATGTATCTCAACTACAATTGGAGGGACACTTTGGGTGTTAATACAGCCCAATGGAAAGATATTCTTTCAATCTGTCTTCATGCTACAACGATGCTGGGTATAATCATTTTATTAGGCTGCTTTTTGTTGTTGTTGTTCATTTTTAAGCAGCAACTTCTAGAGTGGAGAAAAGCATGGGTTTTATTTTAAGAAAAAAGGAGGGGGGGTTGGCACTATGAATGCAGTGGTCCCTTTTATGGAAGAAAAGAAGCCAACTCTGATAAAGCAGTGAAATTTGACCCTTTGCCCACAGGAAAACTCTGCAAAAATCAGATAAGATACAAATTAAAGAAAACTTAGCTAATCCAGATGATAGAAAAGGCTAGAGACACAGATAATGTAAAACAATGCTAAGTAAGATAAGAGAAAATTAGTTTGAACTTTCAGATTGGACAGGAAACACGAATCTCATTTTGGAAACCTGATAAATCCATGGTCTTACCAAGCTTTCAGCAGTCAGTATTAATAAGACCCTGACATCTGGGTATGGTGCTTGTACCTTTTTCAGTAGTAGCAACACTAAACCATAAGAGACAGCTACTGCTAAAGCACAGAAAACCTTTGTTAAGAAGAGGGGTTTTTTCCCCCTCTTATTAGCTAGGTCCTGTGGTTCTGAATGTAAAATACAATGGGGAAAGAGGCAGAAATTTATTTCCTTCAAAAAATCAGGCAATTTCAAAATAATTCAGATTTTTTTAGCATAGCAGCACTGTAAACATTAGCATTTTATTGTTGAACTAGATTTAATTATGGTATTAATGGTTTACTCATCTACTCTGCTTGTTTTAACAGGTTTAGAGTATGCTTGGTGGTTTTATCAATGTTTTAGGACTTTTTTGAGTCCTGCAAGCTTTGCATCATCTATTAAAAATATTAATTTTCTTCATCATTAGAAAAAGAAACAATCACAATTATTTTATTTCTCCTACCATTATTACAGTTTTACTTTTGACAAATATCAGCTCAAATCTTCAGATACCTAGTCAGCCTTAATCTCTGCAAGTATTCTCAGTGGAAATGACATGTAGGATCTACAGTATACTGAGTTGCATTACAGCAATCTTCTCATTGACTTCAAAAAAATTCAGACCAGTCATCACAAGAAAAACTGGGGACAAGAAGGAGTTCCTCAATCATTTGCATTTCTTACAAATTCTGTGTCAAGTACAGTTCCACAGAGAGGAAAAACACACCTGTAAATGAAGCTTTCTTGGAAAGGTAGACTGGGGTCACTAATAAGTCATCTGAAATTCATAAAACCATAGAATTATAGGATGGGTTGAGTTAGAAGGGAACATCTAATTCCAACCCCGCTGCCATGGGCAGGTACACATCCCACTAGACGAGGTTGCTCAAAGCCCCATCCAAGCTGGCCTTGAACAATTTGAGGGAGGAGGCATCCACAGCTTACTTGGACAACCTGTGCCAGTGTCTCACCACCCTCATGGTGAAGAATTTCTTCCAAATGTCTAAACTAAATATACTTTCTGCCAGTTTAAAACCATTCCCCCTCATCCTAACACTACATGCCCCTTCAGGTACTGGAAGGCTGCTATAAGGTCTCCCCAGACCTTTCTCTTCTCCAGGCTGAACATCCCCAACTCTCTCAGCCTGTCTCCATAGGAGAGGTGCTCCAGCCCTCTGGTCATCTTGGTGGCCCTCCTCTGGATTCACTCCAGGGCTCCAGAACAAGACACAATACTCCAGGTGGGGTCTCATGAGGGCAGAGTAGAGGGGAAGAATCACCTCCCTTGACCTGCTGGCCACGCTTCTTTTGATGCAGCCCAGGACACAGTTGGCTTTCTGGGCTGTGAGCGCACATTGCTGGGTCATTGAGCTTCTCAACCAGCAACACCCCCAAGTTCTCCTCCTCAGTGAACAACTAGAGATGAGCCTAAGGGAGGAATTTAGTCTGTGTCTCAATTGAGGTGGGAGATGTTGTGGAAACAAAAACACAGGGCTCACTAATAGGTTAGTAACCATGGAAGTGGCTGAGAATGGTTAGACAGCAATTAGGAATTCTCTCCCCAAAGTGGTGACAGGATCGTTAGCCCAGCTGAAGTGCATCTACACCAATACAGGCAGCATGGGCCATAAACAGGAGGAACTGGAGGGCATTGTGCAGCAAGAAAACTATGACATAGTTTTCCATCACGGAAACCTGGTGGGTTGACTCATGCAACTGGAGTGCTGCAATCAATGGCTACCAACTCTTCAGAAGGGATAGGTAGAGGCAGAAGAAGAGGCAGTGGGGTGGCCCTCTATATCAGAGGGACATAGGAATGCCTAAAAATTAATGAAAGTGATGATAGGGTTGAGTATTAAAGGCCTAGGAGGAGGCTGTCCCCATGTGATGAAAGACAAGTCGTCAGGGAAGAAGACCAGCCTGGTTGAACAGAAAGATTTGGCTGGAACTCAGGAATAAATCAAGAGTTTATGGCCTCTGGAAGAGAGGACAGGCCTCTCATCAGGAATACAGAGATGTAGTAAGGCAAAGCAGGGAGAAAATTAGGAGGGCCCAAGCCCAACTTGAACTCAACTTGGCTACTGCTGTCAAAGACAATAAAATATCTTTCTAGAAATACAATAATAACAAAAGGAGGACTAGGGAGAATCTCCATCCTTTATTGGATGTAGGGGGAAATACAGTGACAAAGGATGAGGAAAAGGAAGAGGTGCTACCTGCCTTCTTTGCCTTAGTCTTTAGCAGTCAAACTGGTTGTTCCCTAGATACCCAATCCCCTGAGCTGGAAAACGGGGAGGTGGGGCAGAATGAGACCTTGATAATCCAAGAGAAAATGGTCAATGACCTGCTACATCACCTAAACATCCATAAGTCTACGGGGATGGATGGGTTGCACCCAAGAGTACTGAAGGAGTTGGCGGGTGCACTTACCAAGCCTCTTTCCATTATTTACTAGCAGTCCTGGCTAACTGGGGTGGGGGGATCCCAGTGGACTGAAAGGTAGCAAGTGTGGTACCCATCCACAAGAAAGGCCAAAAGGAGGATCCAGGGAACTACAGACCTGTCTGGGCCAGGGAAGGTCCTGGAGCAGTTCATCTTGAGTGCCATTATGCCCCATATACAGAGCAACCAGGTGATCAGGTCCAGTCAGCACGGGTTTATGAAAAGAAGGTCCTGCTTGATGAACCTGATCTCCTTCTATGACAACATGACCCGCCTGGTCGATGAGGAAAAGGTTGTGGATGGTGTCTACGTGGACTTCCATAAGGCCTTTGACACTGCCTCCCATAGCATTCTGATGAAAAACCTGGCTGCTCATGACTTGGATGGTCAGTTGTATCAAGTTCAACAAGGCCAAGTGCCGGGCCCTGCACTTGGGCCACAACAAGCCCATGAAACGCTACAGGCCTGGGAAGAGTGGCTGGAAAGCTGCCCAGCAGAAAGAGACCTGGTGGTTCTGATTGATAGGCAGCTGAATATGAGCCAGCAGTGTGCCCAGGTGGCCAAGACGGCCAGTGGCATCCTGGTCTGTGTTAGAAATAGTGTGGCAAGCAGGACCAGGGAGGTGATTGTCCCTCTGTACTCAGCAGTGGTGAGGCTGCACCTTGAATATTGCATCCAGTTTTGGGCACCTCAGTACAAGAAAAAGAATGAGGTTCTGGGAGCGTGTCCTAAGAAGGGTAATGAAGCTGGTGCAGGGCCTTAAGAATGTCCTGTGATTCCATGATTCTATGAATCTCAGGGCTGTTTTCAATCCAGTCTCCACCTGTGTTTGTACTTGGGATTGCTCCAACCCAGGTGCAGGATCTTGCACCTGCCATTATTGAATTTCAGTAGGTTTGCACATGCCCACTTCTCAAGCCTGTCCAGGTTCCTCTGTATGGCCTCCTTCCAGCATGTCAGCATCACCACACAGCTTGGTATTGTCAGCAAACTTGCTGAGGGTGCACTCAGTTCCACTGTCCATGTCACCAGCAAAGATGTTAAATAGCACCAGTCCCAGTACTAACCCCTGAGGAATGTCACTTGTCACTGGTGTCCATTTGAACTTGGAGCCGTTGACCATCCAGCTGTGGTCCATCCATCAAATCCACACCTTTCCAATTTCAGAGATCAGGGTGTCATGTGAGACAGTGTGGAATGCTTTGCAGAAATCCAGGTAGATTATATAAATTCATCTTCCCTTGAGCACTGATGCTATGATCCCATTGTAAATAGCCAGCAAATTTGCCAGGCACAATTTGTCCTTGGTGAAGCCATGCTTGTTACCACCAGCCTCCTCAGCATTTTTCATGTGCCTTAGCAGAGCCTTCAGGAGGATCTGCTTTATGACCTTGATGGGCACCGAGGTGAGACTGACTGGCCTGTAGTTCCCTGGTTCTTCTTTTTTTCCATTTTTGAAAATAGGAGTTACAATTTAATGTTTTGGATTGTTGGGGTTTTTTTGCCTTTGTATAATGCAAAGAGGATATTGAGCATCATGCAGCTGCCTTCTTTTCTTTTCTTTCTTTTTTTTTTTCCTCTCCTTTTATCACAGTTCCTTGCTAGGGACCCAGAACACACAGCACCACAGCTACCAGCCTGTTTGCATCGCTAGTGCTGAATGTATTTATCCTGAAAAACCCTGAGCTGAGACAGAAGCTTCACTCAGCACCCCTGAGCCATCCCTTGGCTGCAGGAAGACAGCCACAACCAGCCTGTGCTGTCTCAGATAGCAACACTCATTCTGGAGAAGGAGGGCCTCGGCTTTTTTTTGACGCATCCAATTGCCTGCTGATCCTTGAAGAAGCTGGTATTGATTCAACCTGCTGTCAGCCCAACATCCAGCTTCTCAGCCCTAAGCAAGCAGAAACAGAAATGAGGCAAAGGCTAACTACACTCTTGGTGTAAGTTATAACCTGAAATCAGTCAGTTGTGGGTGAGGTACAAGGTATAATGAGAACAGCCACAGCACTGCCTATGATTGATCGACTGCTGTCAATACTGTTTCCATCTGCTGAGATCTCTCTGCAGCACTTGGCAGCCTCAGGTATGAGATATAGTGGTGCCAGCTGACAGCAGGGCTCAAGAAACAGTTTAGATCAGCCCTGAAGAACAGTAAAAGGAGATTCACCTCTCTTTAGGATGTCTTCCTATGTTTACTTCCACTCTTTCCATGTTCAACATTTAGTTACAACTAGTAGCTGAACAATCAAGTTAATAGAAAAGCAAGGAACATTCTGAAACGTCAGCAGAATAAAGGTTCACAGCTACAAAGGTAAATTCAAGTCCTCACCCTGTTTTCTTTATGAGCTCTCTCACAGTAGCTTTCCTAAGAAATCAAGTAATTCTTTAAGGTTAGGAGATTGCATTCTGTATTCTGTTGGTTTTTCCTTTCCTATAAATGCCTTTATCAATGCCATAGGGACAAAAGCAATGAAATAACCTAGACTTCAACTAATACAGAATATTCAGCATGAACCTTCAACAAAGCAGCATCCTAGGAGGATATAGAACCATTTTTCTTCTTGCTGCATTGACTTGCCAGAAAATATTAAATGAGACTCGAATTCTTGCACTTCCTCTTAAAGGCTCCCCTCTTCAGACCTGACTACAAAGCTGACAGTTCTGTTCTGCTGGCATAATGCTCTTTGCCATTATAAGTGTGTAGCTTTCCTGTTTCAGACAAGCAGACAAGCAGCTTTCTCAAGGGCCTGGATGACGCAGGACTGCAGACTGAACTCACATGGCAACTAAAGACTGTCACAAAACTCAGTATCTTCAGCTGCTTGGATGTCTCTTTTGTTAACACAAACAGAGGTTGATGTGCAAAGCAGAAGAGAGTCTCCAAAAGCATCTCACCCAACATAAACAAACCAGTGCACATTTTGTTATTTTCCCAGGAAGAAAATGCAAGTAAAAATAATATTGGTATGACAGATGTTAAATGTGCTGTTTAATGCACCCCAGAAGAAGTGCTGGACATTGTGGCAGTGAGGCAGGTACAAAGAATAGGACAGGATGGAACCGAATAGAATAGAATTAAACCTTAAAGGACTGAAAATCTGTAAGTGCTTAGGATTCTCCAGTTGTTTGTTAGCTGCATTTCAGCTTAAAAGAGTAGTGAATTTTAATCACTGAAGAAATGTTTGAACCATTGTACTACTTAAGCCTCTTCTTTTAATTCTTCTTAAAATTGGAGAGTGTGCCTTTCATATAACTCAAATGTTACCAGAAATGTTAAAAAAAAAAAAAAAGATGGTAGATGTTGAAGTTAAGCATTATTAAGAAAACATAACAATTTGTTCTAACTTTAGCCAGTTGCTTTTTTTTTATCACATTAGCTGATCGTAACTTACCTGAAATATGGAAGGCCAATACAGCCTGGCAGGCTGTGTACATTATCAGCATTAATAGTGGGCATCCTATTGTAATGTATGTGGCACATCATAGTATGGTGAGTTAAAATACAGTTCCTTTACAAGTGCATAAGAAACAAGTACATAGCTGAAGTGAACTTCATTAGAGTCCAGTCAGAGGGGGGATACAGGGCCACTTTCAGGACTGATGAGACACCAGTTGGGTCTCAACCATGCAACAAGGTTAAACTTGGGTCCATATCATCTACTTTTGCACTTCACCCCTTTCTCAGTGGGAAGGCATTTTAGTGGTCAAGCAGGGATGGAACAGTTGTGTATCCTGATAGATCTCCCAGTCTGACAACTGGGGTCCCAGGATCCCAGGGAACACTATATGCAGTACAACAATCTGCATCTCACACAACTACAGTGACTGATGAGTATTATAGAAAATTCATCTTTAAGGGCCATTATCATTAACCGTCACCAACTTTTTAAAGCAATGTTAGAGAACTCAGCTGCATTGCCTTTTTTGAGAGGCTGGCCATACTCTCTTGCACAGCCAAATTGCCTGTGCATACTCTAACACACCATATTGTGTAACTTCTAAGCACTATGCATATGTTACACTAGATAAATTTTAACTAGCTAATATTAAGTTTGTCATTAGAGAAAATGAGTAACCGAGTTTTGAGATACAAAAGCTCTTCTAAGTAAGCAATTTTGGAGAGCGATTTTGCCGCTTACCAAAGCATGCTGAAATACTAATCAACGAACCACAATTAGAGACTGGCACTGTTGATAGGATTTGGAGAGCTATAAAAAGCAGAGTTAAACTCTTCCTTGTTTATTGGGCTACTTAATCCTTTGGCAGTCTGATATGTGTTAAAATGTATGAGTTTATTAAAAAGAATTGCAATTACACATATGCTGTGCAGCCCAGATGAATTTGACTGGTTTTTTATCTCAGTTCATATGCTAAAGGAGTATCAGAGGAATCATTGTAAGGAAAATACCATTCATATTTATTTCTCTGGTACATTGGTTCCCCATTGAGAATGGGGCTTACTGGACATCATGTTTTAGAGTTCAGACATTCACACTATGAAATGTTTCCAAACCCAACCTTAGCCTCAGCTGAATGTTCCTTTTTTTATCGTTTCCTTTTTATTTATGATTCACCACATTTATTAAGATGAAAGCTTGCACTGCAGAAATGGTCTAAAGTATACCCCCTACATACAAACTGATCTCCAGATTACTAGGAAAATTGCTGCCTTTGTATACTTATGGGCTGACGTGATAACTGAAAATAACTTCCATTAGCACTATAAAAACTCCAGCTGATACCAAATGAATTTCATTTAATACCAGCAGAGAAAAATATTGGCTACTGAGATCTTCTTTGTTCATGGTTATTTACAGTAAGCTAGAATCCTTGTACCATTCAGGAATCAGAAGTCTCCAGATGTTTTTCTTTACATCAGGTTCTTTAACACAAGCTTTTCCCTCTATGACTACCTAATGTTCATATATTTATAATAAATTCTTCTCTCTCGGTCAATATGTCTTGTGTCTTCGATTCATTGGGGGAAAAAAAAAAAAAGAAAGTGTTGAAAAGGGGCTATAGGAGCTGGGCTACCACCTAGTTTGATTTTATCTTACTTCTGCAGAATTTGCTAAAAGGTTGCTCTTTCAAGGAAGGCAGTGGGAGGCAGAGGCAGCCAGTTTTACAGGCAAGGGTGAAATTATTTTTTTTCTTAGTATCTTGCCAAACCATGTTACACATGCAGAACCAAGCACTTTTGTACCAAGACAAGCAAATATTTAATGCCACTGCATCCCTAAATGAACGATTGTGTACATCATCTGCTGAAGAACAAGTCACAGAGATTGTTGGAGCATTTCAACTGATCTACAAAAGAGAGGATATTGATGGATAGTTTGAATGTTCTGGTGTTGTTGGATAGATCCAGTTGCTTTCTTCCAAAGAACAGGGAGGCTTTTTGCTTGTCATAAAAATACCACTGTGAAGCAATGCTGCTTAGATCCAGATGCAGATTGCTTTCTGTTTGTCTTTGCTGTGCAATTACTGACAGAAAACTAAACAAAACAAACCCAAACCACACCAGAACCAACCAAAACCACAACAACTGAGCAAAGGAAAATTCAACCTAAAAACATAATCAAAAGCCATAATCAAAATTTGTTGGCTATCTGTTTCTTCATGGAAGAATAAGGTCATGAAGGGAGAGGTCAGTGGATTGCTTAAATGCAAGGTTCTTGTTTGCAGAATGGATACACTAAAAATGCATTTTTTTTAGCTGTTCACTGAGTGCTTCTTGGTTTTGTTCTTAAATTTATGTATAATTAAGAACTGTATTTCTACAATGACCCTTTACATAGGATTCATTTTGTCTAAATCTCTTGTGTTTCTGTACTTTTTATTTTCTGTGTATTTACATATTTTCCAAGGTCATTTATTTTTCTGTTTTATTCTGTCTATCTCTAACTGGTAAAAAGTAGCCTTCAAATGTAACCAAATTATTTAAGCCTTCCCTATAGTCAGAGAAGAAATAAAGACAGTTTCAAACAGAAGCTTACCCCATGTAAAGGCTGATACCTAATACATGGGGATATGGATACCACTGGAAGGTATGTCTTTGCTGGCTGTTGCATGAGCCTAAGAGATTAGCTCCTAGCAAACATCTAACTTTTCAGTGGTTCCTGGTGGATGAGATAAATTCCATTTGTGGTACAGTTTCTGTCATGCTTTTTTGCCAACAGTCCCAGTGATAATTAAAATTGTATCCTTTAAGCTTAGTTGCCCAAATATAAACATGTCATGAATTGATGTTTATGGCAGTATCTGCTAGCTCCTTATGAGTTAACGTTCGTATTTACAGAACCAGTAGATCCTAAATTGTGGATTTGTTTTTTCCTTCTGTCTTACCTATAGTTGTTTTTTTTTAAATAATGCTAGATACATAACCATATTTATGTCACACTTAATCCCAGCTTTGTGAGGCCCCTTTTCCAGGGTGTGTTCTCAATTGTTGCTTCCCGTAAAATCGGCAAAGTTTGAATATATTTTAATTTTCTGAAAATCAAGCCAGCAAATATGCCTAGAGACTTCTTTCCAGTTTTTTGGGGTTTGTTTTGTTTTTTAACTTTTATACTCACTTTCAGGTATCTAGGTCTGAATAAGCTTGGTGCTGCTTCTGAAGGCTGCTAAGGCCGTAGATGACAGTTTTGTAGCATGGCTGTGGTCATCACAGATGCCTTCCTACTGTGCAAGGCAAGAGGATGTCTCTGCTGTGGGATGGAATACAGAGTTATTCAGCAAGCTGCTACATCCATATGACAACCCAGCACCAACACCATTTGAATCCCAAGAAGAATGCAGAGCCAGACCCAGCTAGCCCTGTGCCTCTTGATCATGGCAGTGCTGGGGTTTGGAGTTAGCAGTTAGCTAAAGGATTCATTCACCATACCTCAGTGAGCTCAAATGCATTTCTGGTTCTAAGCCCATTTCTGCTATTTCCAGCTTAGATGTACTGGGTGCTCCTAGGTACTACTCACCACAAGTAAGGAATGTGTGTGTGGGAAGTTTTCCCATGGAGAAAGAATTATGGAAGGAGAATTCTCAGTCATTAGAAAAGCTCACTACTGCAAAAATATACTGAAACATCAGCTACTTTCATACATGCATGTCCAGCAATCCTTACTATTTTAGGAAAAATATGTTTGAGATAAAACTGTAAACTCATCCAACAATAATCAATATTTTTAACTCAGCATTAACAAATGTTACCTGGAGTACATTAGATGGCAGATAACTTCCCATTATCTTTGTTTAAACTCCTTCTGAAGGAATTTTCAAAACTTTTTTCTGTCTTCTTCATTGGGACACTCCTCCAAACAAAGTGTCTCCAGTGCCTCTTACTATAAAATCCTCATAGCTGTTTAAATATTTGTGGTTTGGCTTTGTTTTGGGGTTACAAGAAAATCTTTCCAATACAAACTTCTTGACCACCCAGAAATAACAGAGGGATTGCTTATTACAAACTCGGAAAATAAATAAATTTTACAATTTCTTTACCTCTAGGAATATTTCTAGGATATTTATTTCTCCAATCTCCAGGTTCCCCACTTAGATCTACCATGGCAAATACTTGCTCTGGTACTTTCTGCTGAAACATCTCCTGCATGTAGTTTTAATGGTAGAAGAAGTTGGATTATTTTTTTTTTGTTTTGTTGGGGGTTTTTTTGTGTTTGGTTGTTGTTTGGGTTTTTTTTAAATAATACTAAAACGTGGAACAAATGGAAATAGGCAGCTTGAATATTTGCAGATTTTTAGGCTTGATCTAGCTGTTATGATTTAAGAAATGAGATTTTGTTTTGGTCAGTGAGTGACTCAGTAGAGTCTGCTGCCTCATAGAGCTCTACCTGCTAGAGACTGTCAATAAAGCATTTCTAATAATGACAACTTAAGACCTTGCAACTTGTCTCATGAATTTTGCTTCCATGGTGTTCAGGGAACTGGATGCAGTGAGGTTTTCCTCCTAGAGGCTTGTAACAGGAAACTGTGATAGCAAAATAGCATCAATTAGCACAAGTGAAACTGGTTTTGAGAATAATGTGGTGAAGTCCAAAAAGCAGAACAGGGCTGAGCTGTCATAGCCTTGAAGAGAAACTGAGTAAGGTTGAATTTATTGATCTAATTTAGCATTGAAAATGGACCGTGTAAAAAAAGAGATGAGGCATAAATCATAATTAAGGATGCATAATCTTTGGTTTACAAGTAAAATAAATGTGCGATGATTTTGATGATCTCAAAGGTAGAATGAGATTCATCCCTGATGTATATTTTTTCCAGAGTCTGTCAATGTTTGTGTTGGCAAAACCTCTGTATGGAGCCCCTCAATGACCTTCAAAATGCCTGGTATCAGGGTCCATTCAGCTGACAGCTGCTCAATTTTCAAAGGTAATGACAGTGGAGAAGCAGGAATAGATATTGTCTGTAAGGCAGCTTAAGCTATACTTACTGCTGAATAAGTGTTTTGTTTCTATGGAAAGAACAGAATGTGAGTCCTTTAAACCCAGATTAGATTGACAGATTGGAAACATAATGCTGAAAGATAGCTTTCCCTGCAGCCAAGCCTGTACTTTTAAAATGAGGTTACACACCAAAAAAATTACTGAATAAATGGCCCAATTTTTATTTTATTATTTATTTGGATTTATGAGTATATAAAAAGAGGGTAAACTGTGTTTTGACATTTTAAAACCCCCACAAATCAAACTACAAAGGGAAAACCAGCAACAAATACCATTATGTACCAGAAAGCAGTAAGGAGGCAATCCTCACAAAAGATTACAGAGTATCTTATTTTCTGGCTTTTCCAGACTCAATCACTCTTGAAACCTTGGGGAAAATCATTAGTTCTGTGGCACACTATGAGGGTAAGACTCTTTTCTTATGGACCTAGAGTACATTCACAGTTGCTCCCCTCTCCTGCCTTTCCTAGTGTCTTTGCTGAAAGCAGCTGTAGCATTTGTTTTCACAATTCTCTGTCAATACAGGAACAGCTCATGCTGATTTTGCTCATTATTAAAATTCCATTCAGATCTTGCCAGACAAGCCAGCATCTTTCTAACTTGTGCAGCCACAGCAAGACAAACATCACCAAGCATAGCAGGTGATGCTGGAAAATAATTAATGATTCTGTTGAAGGTGGACATGCCCCAGGGAATGTGAGCTCCCACTCACATGGTTGCTTTGGCTCTGCAGTGTTAACAGTATAATGCACTCCTGGTTAATATGAAAATAAAATAGATAAGAGCAGCCTGAATAAGCCTCGTTTCTCACCATCACCACTCTCCAGAGAAATATCTTCTCTGCCACAAAACCTAAACAGTAGAAGATAACTACACAGGTCTCTAAGAGAGAATTCAAATTGATCAGCATTTTATGGATTACCAACTTTGGTTCTGGGCATTCTTCATTTACCAGAAAAACAGAGATCTCAACTTTTTACAGAGTAACATCTCCTTTCTAGGTCCTTCCTCAATCCAGATTTCTCTATACAAACACGGAGTACTACCAAGAGATGTAATTCGCAGAAACAATCATTTGACGTCTTAAAACTAGTGCTTTATGAAAACCTAAGAGCCATTTTCATACTGCTTGTTATAGATACCCAAATTAATCATCTTGGCAACTGGCAGCAGTATCTAAGCTTAAGAGGTCAGTAAGTGATTCAGATAGAAAAACATTCAGGGCTACTAAAGTCAGTCCTTTAGGTGGCCAAGGAAGATAAGTAGTTTTGATGCCAGTTGGACATTTGAAGTCACTGACTCAGGTAAGTTCATAATTGTTTCTCTCTGCTGTCCATATAAGCCAGAGCAGGTAAGGTCTCCTAGTCATGAGTGACAGGTACCTCTCCTCCACCTCTTCAACTCTGCCTAACAGCAACAATTCCAGTAGTGAAGATCGCTATTTAATTTTGACTGATTACTCATTAGATATCTATACTAGGATGACCATGTAATCAGTGGAGGCAACAGGCACCTTCAAAGGCCAGGTCTTCTCGCTTACCTCAGGTGTTTTCAGTATCTGTCTTACCTGAGATGAAAACAATACAGAAGTGTTCCTCTCTCTCCAGGAACTACAGAGAGACAACTGGTTTAGTCCACACCTTATCCTTGGACAGACAAGGTGATTTTATCATTACACCAGCCCTGTTAACAACAATTCTACCAAGTTAATTTATTTACTCAGACAGTTAGTAGATACATTTGTTCTCATGCCAGGATTAAATTGTTATAATATCAATACACTGGAACAGGATTCCCTAGTACTTGCTTCTAGAGACCTCGTTTTAATCTATTCAGTTATTGATTGGTGGATGTTCACAGGGGGCCACTAAAGTCAATGAAAATTCAAATCAGCAGGCCTGCATCAAGCCTTGCACAGCTTTGCCTTTCACTGTCCACATACAGCAAAACATCAGTCATACATACAGTCTGTTTTACCATATCCTAATCCCAGTGCTAATGAATGCAAAAGATATCAGTTAGCTGGTCAAAAAGATGCTTAAGTCTATTCTTGCTTCTGGGAGCCTCCCATGTAGGGTGAGTTCTATGGAATGGCAAGTTCTGTAATACACACTTCACTTTAAGCTCATACTCTTTGCAGTGGAAAAGAGACAAATAACATTTTTAAAAATCCACACAGTAAATAATACCACAGGTCTATAGGATACGTTGTGTTCAGATACTATATTTGGGCATGAAAACTCCCAAACTATTTACTGGACTTCAAAAAATAGTTCACAAATAAATTCAGTATTTCTTTGATATAGCTGTCTTGCTTAGGAAAATATCCATGATTCTTGCATACGCCATAAAATCTGGACTTATTAAGGGCTCAACAGCTTTTCCTCAGGATGGTAGTCCTATGAAGATTAGAAGATCCCACTACATTTGCTGGACCTTGTAAGACAATTTGTAGGATAAATGATTTTTCTAAAATTATTATTATTTTTCTAAATTTCATACAACGCAATTATTCACTTTGTCTCCTTGTGCTGCTGCACTAATTTTTCTGGTCATCTAGAGTTCTCTTTTGAGGAAATTTCTTAATCTCTTCTCTTTTTCACATCTATCACCTACTGTCATTGGGGATCTGCTTTTCAGCCTCCCTTGAAGTCTAGCCAGCCTTTGCCACCCTCTATATCCCACTTGCTCATCCCATTCCCCTCCCCCATTTTTGGCCCTTGCCAAGCCACCAACTCTACTGTCTTTTTGCTCAGAGCACAGTGTGGCCCTGAAACAGGAAGGTAGTCCAGTAATACAAGTGTAAAATCTAAAAGTAACTGTCTAGAGTCAGCTCACCACCTCTCTCCATCACTTTCTCTGTATGCAAGCTAATATCCCCTGAATGCAAAAAACCTGGATCCTTATGGAACAATATGGTGTCTGGCCCAAAACAACAGTTGCTGCACTTGCACAGACAGGCAACATAATGCCTGTGCTCCTTGTTGATGCAATAGAGAAAAAGAACATAATTTTCCACAGTCTGTATATTTTTGGCACCTAATTTAGGTATATCTCAGAAGTAGCTGTGGCTCTTAGTGCTCAGGGAGAGGGGATGCTCTTTCTACCCAACACAGCCGTGAAGACACTTGGAAAACACCTTTCATGTATTTATTTCTCACATAAACAAATAAAGTACTTGAGATTCATTTCTGGTAAATATTTAATGCTTCCATTGATAGTACAAGAAAACAACAGGAATATTGAGCTTTATATCAGGACATGGCTGTGTCCACCTATGCTCCTGAGAATAAGCACCTACCAGTGTTGCCCTGGGATGATCTGAGATAGACAAAGAGCCAGGAGACTGTCAGCAGTAAGCCACCTCCTCTCCAGCCTTCTCTGCCTGTCCCAGCAATGGCTGCAGAGGCACAAGCCTTCATCTGAGCTTGCCTTGGGCCTTTTGATCATTCTTTTTGAGTTTCTCCCACTCTGGTTGAGTGCTCCAGCTGCTAGACATTGAGGTGCATGAGGTGAGAGATGTTCTGACATGGTCAAGTTAGACCTGAAATTATCCAGTTTTTTGTTGTTCTCCAGGAATTTCAGTGAGTTCCTACCCAAAAAGTAGAAGCTACATAGCTTTAGGAAAAAAAGTAGGTACCATCTCTCAAAGAAAAGTCATTACAGGGTAACTGAAATTCACAGACAAATAATAATAAGCACCAGAGAGGTTAGAGTGCTGAAGTATATAAAAAGGTGTCAAGCAAAGTGAGAGAACCAGGTTACTGTCTCACCCTAGGATATGTTTTAATCACTGCTACTGAGTATTGTTTCCTCCAAAGTCAAAAATGCCAGGACAGAGTTTTATTCATGACTGCCTCTCACATCCAAAGTGAACATATCTGCATATCATTTTCAAACACAGGACAGGTCCTGACCGCTTGACTACTTGCTGATTGCTGCAACTTCCATGAAACTTGGTGGACTCAGGTAACAAGGGAAAAGTAAGCTTTTTGGAGGAAGAATTATTTTGCTAGCAGACAGAAAGCATCATTTTCCTACCAACTCTTTACCCAACCCCAAGGCTGGTCAATGAATGCATTTGCAGCACATCACAAGTATGTCCTTAACCACAGCATATGGATGTTAAAACACTCCCTTGAATAGCTGGAAAATGTGTTTACTTCGCAGTGTCAGGACACTAAACTACTTAACACCTCAACTTATTTAAATGTCGACACCCACATCTTGTGTACTTAACCCCAGATGTTGCAGAATTATGATCTGCAAGGTAGTGACAGCATATTTAGAGGCTAGATAACATAGCAAAAAAACTTTTCTTTCCAAGCAAGTTCCTTTTTTTTTCTTGTTTGTTTTCATGTTAGCTGCTTTTGTTTCTAAGTTGGAAGAAGGCTAATCTCCTCTAACTAAAGCCCACTGGCACTGTGAGATACACAACAGTACAGCACCCTGTCTCTGCTGCAGCACGACGCCAAATGAACCCACAATGGAATTCATCTTTTCCATACAGAGAGAAGTATGTATGCTTTGTTCACTGTCCTACACCCAAAATTCACGTGGAGAGAGAAGGCACTTCTCACCATGTGGAAACTGTTAGGAGGATGTGAAAACAAATGTTTTTAATTGAAATTGTCATTGCTGAGCCAGACTGCTGTCTGGGGTATCTTGCTGAAAAGTGACAGCAGCAGCAGGGAAACAATGTAAGAGACTGTAAAAACAGTTTCCATTCTGCACTAATTCAGGGACCACATATGGGATGCTATAATGTTGTTTATTTTAATACCTAACACTAAGGGTGGAAAGCCTCTTGGTGGTGCGAGGCTGAGAGCTGGGGAGGAAGTGCAGTCAGGGTCAGAGCCTGAAGATCTGTGTCCCTTCATTGCTGACCTGTGCCACTCACGTCATCCCCCCTTCCTGTGTATCCTCTCAGGATCTGTGATTACTGTCTCTTGATGTCTTTGTTTCCCTGGGGACAGCAAAATTTTTTTGTAATGCATTCTTAAGTACCAATGCAACAACACAGTGAACAATAACAAGTAATAGTTTGCACCAGTATGTTGGCTGTGGCTACCTCTGTTTCTCACTGGCGTATTTAGAGCCAAAGTATGATTTGTAAAAACACGTATCTAAAGCTGAGCCTGCTATGTGGATGTCAAGCACAAAGCTGAGAGCTGATTCATGTGTGCCTACTCTCTGGCAGCTCCCTTCAGCTCCTGCTTAAGGCTTTTAAGTACCCATGAAAAGCAATGTCTTCTGGTTTTCATCTGGTTTTCTTATGATTTTGCACAAAAGGCTCTGGGTAGACCTCATAGCAGCATGCCAGTACCTGAAGGGCCTACAGGAAAGCTGGGGAGGAGCTTTTTACAAGGGTGTGTGGTGTTAAGACTTCAAACTGGAAGAGGGTAGATTTAGATTAGACATTAGGAAGAAATTCTTCACTGTGAGGCTGGTGAGACATTGGAACATGTTGCCCAGGGAAGTTGTGGATGCCCCCTCCTTGGAAGTGTTCAGGGCCAGACTGGATGGGGCTTTGAACAATCTGGTCTAGTGGGAGGTGTCACTGCCCATGCAGGGGGGTTTGGAACTAGGTGATCTTTAAGGTCCCTTCCAACCCAAACTATTCTACGATTCTGTGAAATTTACCCAGCAAAGTGTGAAGGAAGGTGAATCCCAGAAGAACAATTTTGGTATTTCACTTCTATGAATGAGATAGAAAAGCTTTCCTTCTTTCACAGGAGGCAGGGAAAGCAACTCTTGCTAAGCCAGACTGATCCTTCTGAGCTCAGAAGACAGAATATTGCCAGTTCTGTCAAAATGGTTTCAGTTACATGAATAAACCTGATAATACATTCAGGCAGGCCAAAACTATTTGCAAAAAGCTTCTACATCAATTCACAGCATGAACAAACTACAAGCAAGCCTTTTCTGCTTCAGACAAAGTGGAATGGAAATCAAAGAATTAGTGCAATTTTATATTCCGATTCAGAGAATTATACAATGCTCACACTACCACGGAATCCATAAATAGCCTTACTCCTCCTGCATGCTCTCTCCTCCCTAGTTCTTGAAATATTAAACCCTTTTTGATAATAACCTTTGGATTCTTGGTTTAAACACGGCATGAGCAAATTAGGTTGTGTATATATGTGAAATGTAATGTTCACTTGAGGCACATCTTCATTTTGCATATGTGCATCTTTGATATGGAAATGGGAATGTGGGCATGTCACATTCTGCAGACTGTTCTGGACTCACACGCCTACAGTAAGGAGCTGACTGCTGCATCTTCCTCCTAGGATGGGGAAGCACATTTCAATGCCCTGCTCAAGGTGTGCACTCTGGACATGTACCACGTTGTGGGTTGCAGCCAAAACCCAACTAAACGCTATCTCTCTTATCCCCCATGTCTGGATTCTACTGGAAGGGAAACTGGAACCCTGAAAATAGAAAGGGTCACACACAGCTTTCATAGTGGAAGTTACTACAGAAGCAGGACATGGTGCAGCTCACCCTTGCACAGCTGCTTAAACGTATTGAGAGTCTGTTCAGCATTGCAACCACTCCCCCCAGTAACAGGCTATACTTGATGCCCTAAGCAGTCTCTTCTGTCTTTGTCCCTCAAGTCACATTTTAAGCACATATCCTGCTGCCTTCTAAGGATGCTTCCAGTTCTAATTCTAAAGCCATTTTCCCTTGGCACAGATTTGTGTGTCCGCACTTTTGTGATGGAAAATTATGAGCCGAAATAAATAATCATGAGCCTGTGGTAGCAGAAAGAATTATGTCCCCTAAAGGAAGGAATCCTCAGCAATTTCAGCTGTCTGCATAATTAATGTTTTCTGTCCATTATTTGGAGTCTCTGTCACACTTTTCAAATCCACACCAGGGCACTGCAGCTATTGCTTTTGGGCACAAGACATTTATATTCTCCAAGTTCCATTTTGGAAACCTCAGTCCCACTGAGTACATATTATACATTCAAGGAATCTCACTGAAACCAAAATGACTGTATGAGTGCAACTCACAGTATCAGTAAGCTACATGACCTACTAGCTAAATTAATATTGCTTTGCAAATGCATTGCAAAGTAATGCAAAGGCTGTGTATTGCTTTGCAGAAGAACTGGGTTGAATCACCTGAGATCCTTGCCTTACAGGTGCTTAGGTGGGAGAGGAGGGCTCCTTTTGGTCTGATTTTTCAAAAGATTTGCATGGTTCAAACAGAAAACACAAACATATTGGGGAATGACAGACAAGGTTCTGAGTGCAGGAAGCTGGACTGAGAAATCGTAAGACAAGTAAATGACAAGTAGGTGTGATCTTCACACAGCTTGTCTCATTCTTCCAGTTCATATGCATATTACTGTTAATACTAATTTCAGTGTAAAACTCAGCACTAGACATTAAATGTTAAGCACGACATGGAAATTATACATCTTGTGTGCATTGTTGAAAAGTCAGTAAAATTCACTCACTTCTGAAGACACCTTTCAGCCTTTCCACTGCTTCCACAAGTGTCTGTAGTATGTTAATTATTCACATATTCACATTATGCTATTCCCTACTTACTAACAGCAAATGCAGCATCCACAGGCTGACGTTATTCTCATTACTTGTATCCCATTCAGAAACAGCTCAAATTATTTTGAACTATATTTTCTATGACCTACATTACTTTGTGAGTTCATATCTATGAAGTATGTCATTTTTGCCATGACTGTCACACAACACTCCTCATCTTTTTTCCATAGCATCTGTTCTACATAAAACATGAAGAAATTGGTTTGGTTTTGTTTTCATTTGACTTGTTTTGTATTGCTGGTTTCATTCTTTTTTTAAAGTCAGAACATACAATGTACCTTTGGGTCAGGACAATAAGTGCCCTTGCTGCCCTTCCTCTGAAACAAGTTTTATTAACCTAGAGCCTCCTCTAAATTTAATTTTAGTTTCCCTAAAGCTACTTGTATGCTCTCCCTCCTTTTAGACTGACCTCACTGAACACAGCTGTCATGTCTTTTGCATTATCTTTTACTAGAGCTCAGGCTTATTTAAACAGCAGAAAGAAATCACTGCCTCTACTTTTCTTCCCTTGAGATGACACTCTGCTCCATAATTATGAGTAATCCCCCTAACAAGGCTGATGTGATTGGATTAGCAACTAAACTACTTGAGGAAAGATAACCTGGGTTGATTTAAAAAAATAATACTTGAATAGATTTTAAGGCCACATAGGTTGCTGTGATGGGTTAGATGGGGATTAGATGGGTTAAATTCCTACAAACCAGCAGGCTAATTCCTGGGTGAGCTAAATAATATATTTTTTAAGTCAATTCAGTTTTGAATTAAAGATACATCCCTTGGAAATTTGCTCCAATGATTAATTACCTTGGCTATTTGAAACTGCAACCCCCCCGTTGAAATGTCAAGCCTCAGCTGGTTATCTGAACACATAGACAAACTCCTGCTTCTTCCACAGGGTTAAAGAGTGCTCTAGTGTCAGATACTCCCACCCTCTCTAGGGGTGTTCAAAGGCAGCTCTCAGCTCAGCTTAGGATCTTCTTTTTGTATTCTTTTTTTACAGACTGAAGGAGCATCTCCCACAAGACCCTTACAGTAGAGTTTATTTTCCGTCGTTGTTCCTTTCTAAAATCCCTTTAGATGTCTAAAATCATCCTTTTTAAAACCTTTCCAGTTTTCATTGTGTCTTTTTTTTCTCTCCTCTTTTAAGCCTGGCACTAGCATAGGACACAGTATTCTGCAAACTCTCCTGCTGGTACTGTAAGGTAGGGCAATACAACCTCCTGCTCCTGCCTAGCCCCCTGCTGTTTACACCTCCTTGGCTCTCATCCATGCTCTTAGCCAGCACATCTCAGTGGGAGCTCATGTTCTGTTTGTTAACCAGTGAGACTGGCCAAAAAACCTTAAAATACAATCATTTTGGTTTTATTTTAAGACTACTTTTCCTGCTTTCTGTCATGCTGCAACTCACACACATATGTATAAGACCCAGCAAAGCAAATGCTTCGATCAAGACTTGCTGCCCCTTGGGTACAACAGCTTCCCTTCTCCCTCAGCTCCTCAGTGGGTAAAGCTTCCCAGTCAGGCTGAGAAAGGAGATAAAAGTGGAACCAGGATGGCAAGGAACAGAGCCTTCTCCCCAGCAAGGCGCCAGTGCTGAGCTCCTGCCATGTGCGTGTCCTGGTGACATGAGGAATAGCAGTGGCACAGCATGGCATTGGCAGACCTGATACACAGAGAAGCTCGACTGCATCAGTCACCCAAAACTCAAAAGCCATGGTGCTCTGCAGCTAGGTCTTTGTACTAGGCTTTTCAATCTTAAATCACAGTAGTTCAGGTTGCCCAGAGTCAGATGCTCCCACCAAAACCTTCCCCAATTCAAGAACATGTCTACCGCTGTGCTTCTGATACTCTTCAGTCTCCATTGCCCAGCATGCAATCCCTACTTCTCCATCCACCATCCATGCACAACCCTTCTGAGATGTGGTTACAGATTGGGAAATCAGCGTTTGAGTTGCACACACAAAGTGCTGGGTAGCAGACTTCTTCAGACCAGCCAAGCACAGTCACTGCACAAAACCTCTCCAGGGACATCTGCCCTGGGATAAGGTGCAGAGAGGCAACCAACCTACCCTGCCCAGCAGCCCTTCTTATAGAAGGCTATTGCACCATGGGCAACCTTAAGAGCTACACAGACAGTTAATACTCTCTGTGGTCACGTTTTCATGCCCATACTTCAAAGTCTCTTTAATTTGCTCTCCTCTACCTGTCACACCTCTGAGAGAAATGCTGCTACAGGGACATCTGAAGGCATCAAGTCACAACTCTCTGCTTTCTCTTTCTCCCAGTCCTGTTTGTTTGTGTTTGTTTTTTTTATTTCAGCTGAGCTAACATTTTTATCCCAGTATGCTCACTTCAAATTTGACTGGTTGTTTATTCTTTGAGTCTCTCTTTTTCTTTTTTTTTTTTTTTCCACACGCTTTCTTCACAGCTCCTTATCTCTTTGAGATTAAAAGTATGTGTCTTCATGCCCACTATGAGTTATGAAATAACTACCAAAAAGCTGTTGGTTCATGTCAAGTCAGCCATGCTGCACTGATTCAGTGTGCACACACTGTGTAAACTGAAAAAAACCTCCTACTATGTGTATTATAAGACATCACCTTTTTGATTGTCACACTCTGGAAGGTATGATATGGGAAGTTAACTTTCAGAGGAAACCAACAAAAAATGACAGTTCAGTACATTTTCAGACAAAATTGCTCTGTTTTTATTCCTCTCTTTGCATAACTTGTCAGAATTTTCTCTCTTTTTTTCATATTTCTATTTCTGGTAAAGTTTTGCATATAACCAATAAAAGAGATGCATTAAAAGAAAAAAAAATGAAAAAGTCAGAAAGAAGTAGGCAATTATTTCTGACTCTAACAACTAGGTATCAATCTATGTGCTACTTTGCCCAGTGAGTCAATATGGCCCTGACTCAGCAAAGTTCACAAACACACACTTAACTGTAAGCCTGCGAATAGTCTTGTTGACTTTACTTGGCCCTATGTTCAAGTTTGACTAAATCTAGACCTCTAACAGATGCACACAAGTTGTATTAAGTGCAAAACTTAGGCAAATAAGGTGCCTGGCTTTCTGAAGAGTCTGAAAATCAGTCAGGAACATGAAAAAGTTTATTCATATTTGTGAGGTGCAGTGTGGAGATCAACCAAAAAAAAGTTGACATTTTCTTCCAGTACTCCTCTCCCTTCCTTCCAGATGTTACTGCCTTGGAGAAAGGCAAACCCAGGTTCATATTATGCTGGCTTGGTTTTGCAAAAGCTGAGACAAAAGGCTTTGCAAAATCAAAGCTATACTCAGCACATAGTGTGTCTAAGACTAAAAAAGGGTGGTAGAAAGAAGCTTGGACTTTTTAACTTATGTTCCATTGATCCCTATCCCCTGCCATCAGCTTTCACTTGTAGCCTGTCTCAAGTCAGCCCAGACTTTTCATAATTATGTCTCCAAAGGTTTGATTTCAGTAGAGGACCTTCACTTGTCATTCCTCCTTTATTCATCTCTTCAGTAAAGTGGGAGGTGTCCTCTTCAGCTAGAACCACATTCAGCTCCACTTCCTAGAAGAAATCAAAATATGACATAAGAACATCAAGTGTGGAAAAGGGCAGAAGAATGTAGATATTCACTGAAGATGTGTTATCTTTTAAAAAAGGTAGCTGAATTTCCTTGTTTTGTGGCTCTGGTCCCTAGTATGCTACATGGAAAAATGAGGACTTAAAATAATAAAGCTAGAACTGTGAAATCAGAGCACCAAGTTTTGTACTGCTTAATACCCCCGTTCATCTGACCTGACCTCACACTGGCTGGGAAGCCAGCTGAGAAAATGAAGACCAGGAAGCATTTCGTCACTTCAACCTGAAACAGTGGGCTGCCTGACTGTGGCATCTTGAATAACCTCTAGTTTCATAATTACAGTTCAAGGGTGGCCAAAATAAAGAGAATTACATCAATCAGCAGCTGCTAATGGACACCAGCAAGTCTTCCATTTCAGTGAGACTACAGCTTCATAAAGATTAATTGTATTGTACAGCAGAGGGTTACAGCTCCATAATTACTGGAAATGTTGCCTGACAATGGCGAAAGCAGCGAGACTTGGAGATTTTTCTGTACCCAGAACTTGGAGAGCAACCATAGCAGGGAGAGTCAGGCCTGGGACAGCCTTCTGAGCACCACCAGTGATCTCAGGAGAGATGCCCCAGTGTACTGGGGATGCTTGTGTTTGTGCCATGGATTAAGTTCCTCTTCAGCTGAGCCAGTGATGTCCAGACAGCCTTTCAGCATCATTTGCAAGGGTTAGACAAATAGCTCTTTGCATCTCTCACACTCTATCAACCAGGTGCCTGATTTAGTTGCTCACATTTAGGCACCTGGTATCATTTTCAGGTGCTGAGAGATATCCTCTTTGTCACTGAGCAGACACATAAAATGCAACAAGTTGTATGATATACCTGGTATCTGCAGAGAAGTATGTTGGATACTCTGTGACATCTCAGAAAACACGAATCACCTACAGCTGGCTGGTCAACTAACCTGCACTGACTGCAGCAGGAGCTTGTACTCACACCTCACATGTAGACACTGACATACAGACACCTGAATTTGGGTGTCTTTATCATTGAGCTGAATCCCATTCTTGCTGATGCAGTAGCCTTCATCTATCATGCCCAGAACACACATCCAGTAAAAGATCCATGCTCACTGGCTTTTTCTTACATTTCAGATTCATAGAACCATATAATCATCAAATCATAGAAGTGTTTGGGTTGGAAAGGACCTTCCAGACCATCTAGTTTCAACCCCCTTGCATGGACAGGGACACCTCTCACTAGGTCAGGTTTCTCAGAGCCCAATCCAGCCTGGCCTTCAACATACTCACAGAGTTCCTTGCAGCTCCTTTCATTTTCCTCTTTTTCTCTGTCCTCTAGTCCTCGTGTGCCACCAGTTATTTCAACCCCTTTCCTTCTTCCTTTTCCACATCCTTTATCCACTGCTCTCTGTACACAGGATGCCCATCTTCCTTGAGTTCCTCCATCCTGAATCGTGTCACAGTCTTTAGAAATTATCGAGGCTGCCTCGTCTCTGTGACACGGCAATGCACCACATCAAGGACCACTGATCAGAACATCTACCACAGTACTGAGGTCCTTGTTTTGACAGCAGGCTGGTATAGGACAGACATTCCCCTGGTTGAGGAGCACCTTCAGCCTTAGTCTGGGTTAAGCACTGTTAAAATGCTCTAAACAAGAGGCCACACAAGTGAAAAAGCAGCAGCCAAGATTTTGAAGCATGATGAAATTCAGATATCTCAGCTCTCAGCATTTCCTTTCAGCTAATTCTAGACTCTCCTCTCTCTCTGTGCCAGCTGGTTTTTATGCCATCTGGAGGCAGCAAACTTGGGTACATTCAAATGGTGTGATACCATGCTGTGAAGGTACCTGAGCAATCTTTGGGCCAGGTAGCTTAAGTGTGTGCCACTGTAATTCTCTTCTAGGGTAAATTGATCTGTTGAGAAAAAATACACAGGAGGCCTGGAATACATGTTTCAAAGGTTGTATGTAAGTTCTGAATAACTTACTCAGTTCTTCTAGGAATTTCTGCCTTCACTGGATATTAAAACTATGTGTAGATTAAGAGGCTGGACCATTTCCTGGTTTTTAGGTACCTGTCCCAGCAGCGTGCCAGCTCCAGAAAGGTCAAGAGCCATCTCAGTTTCCACAGGAAGCAAACAAATATCTGTGCATTAGAAGGGAAATACACAGTCCAGAAAACAATGGGCGAGGATGCACCCAACCAGTAATCCAGAAACCCACATTCAGCCTGTCTCTCCTAAAACTTTTGATTGTGCCTGATTTTTGGTCCCCGAGATCAAAAGGTCTCACAGGCAGAGAGCACGCTGCTCTGTGTGCACAGCACAGAGCAAGCTGTCAGCACTGAGCAAATAATACATAACGAGTTTTATAACCAGAGTTTAAAGCCCCTAACAGTTCTCTTGTGGCTGCTGTATATTTGCTTACTGTGGGAGCTGAATGACATTTGAATGCATGCATCCAGGCAGCTGGTTGGTCTGAGGAGCTGAGTCATCCCTCTGGCCAGCTCCCGGCTCTAGCGTCTGATCCGTGACAGAAGGGTGACATTTGATTCCAGCTCCAAACAAATCACAACAGAAGCATCGATTGACCTTTTCAGAGGAATTTCTAGGGGTGCATGAGAAGCTGCTTTCCAGAGCTTTAGCAGCTCTGAATACACCAGAGGTTCTGCTGCACCATTGTCCCTGGGGAAACAGCACCCTTTTGCCAGGTTTGTCCCGCATGTGTAGAGGAGAGGAGGCTTGCCTGTCCCTGAATCCCCCTCTCTGGAACCTGAGAGAGTTATAAAAACAGGGACGTTTCGAACCAGTTCTCATTTGTAGTTCTCACTGATATTATTCATGGCATTTTCATTCAAACTGGAGGATGTAGACATGGCCAAATACTTCACCTGGTTTTGTTTGGTTTTAAAGCAAAAAAAACCTTTTGTCATAGGAGTACAGACTTAGAAGGAACCTCCCACACCATTAAATCCTGTTTCATGCTGCCTCTTTCTATCACATCACTTATCCCTTTCTTCAGCTGATCGTGCTCTGTCTTAAGTTTACTCAGACCTCTTGCAGCCCCTGCTCCTACTGGGAAGCAGCTCCAGCGCCTCATTCTTCCTCTGCTTAGAAACCTATTAATTTGCAGATGACATATAGTGCCAGCCTGCTTATATTACTTAATTCTTTTCTCTGCCTTGTCTTCTGCTTTACAGAGTCCTATTTTCCCTGAGGTTCTTTAAGGGAGCAATCAGTCTGATTCTCTTGGCTAAAGAAGCTGAGCCCTAGCTTCTCTTTCATCTTGTCTTTAGCAAAATCATTTCCAACAAAAAGATGGCCAAGAAATTCTGTTCCATCTATGCCCCTTGGGAATTTCTACTTGGGAAGGAAAGCCATCTTTCAGCCATTTTCACTTGCCTGTCCAAGGGAGGGGTGTCAATCACCTGAAGATGTAATGAAAATCAGGGCTTGCAACAGTGCAGAAAAGACAGGGTGCAGGTCCATCCCACACATTTCTCACTACCCTATCCATTTTCTCTGTGATTCTATTCTAATCTTGACTCTTTCATCTCATTACCTGTATAGAATTATCCCCTGCAAAGGGGCTCCATGCACTACTTATTATTCCCATAGAGGAAATCAGGTCTTACTGCCTGAAGCCCCAACAGAAGAGTCCCTCTGCTTGCCCCAGTATAAAGGTTTATGTGCTGCCTGCCCTTTGCACCAGATTGAAATGAGAAGGTTTTCCCCTGCACCCTCTCTATCTGCACACAAACCAGTGGGAGCCTTTGTAGGCTTTAGCATGTGATTAGACTGGCACAGAGTACGAGCGCTAGAAGATGAACCCTTCTGCTGCAGGCTTTAACCTTGCCTTTTTCAACATACAGAGAGAATATATCTGTGGATTCAATGTTCATTATAAGGACATGACAGCCACCGTTTCATTCTCCAAGAAAAATACAATTAGGACTTATTTTAGAATGCTCTTTTTAATGGGTTGTCACAGATAACGATTCAACCATAGGAGGTTGTTAAAAATCCATGTCGCTCTAGACCCTTCAACCTACACCAGGTTTTCTACAATTCATGTTCTGATTGGAAAGTTTGCTCATTATTAGCTGCCCATAGATGAACAGGTTTATTTTGCATATTTACCTGGCAGTCTTCAGGTTTGTGCTTCTCTTCTCTTCCAATTAAATCTTTCTCCTTTTCATTTTCTTGGGATTTGGGGTTTTTTTTCCAAACAGTTAAAGTGCAACTGCTAGTGGGGGGGAGGGGGTGGGGGGGGGAAGAAAAAGAAAAAAAAAAAGAAAAAAAAAAGGAAAGAGGAAAAAAAAAGAAAAAAAAAAGAAAAGATCCCCTTACTCATAAGTGATAAAAATTCATAGTAAAGTCACAGATGTAGCAGAGTGAGAATTACTGAAGCAGCAGGAAAAAAAAGATAAAAGAGGATTACATAGGATGAAATGTAGTAATAGACTAGAAGTCACTGAAAAATACCAGATGGATGTCTCTGTTCCACACAGCTCTAATATGCCTGTAGACTTATTGAGCTTCACTTGAGCTTTGCTTTTAGTATTTTCCTGAGTACAATTGAAGTTTATTGATAAGCAATTATGGGCCAGTTTATATGTGACCATAAAAAAATACAATTTGAAGCCCCTGTACAACCAGGAACACTGCACTATGGTGCTCAGCTGAAGACAGACACATTAATGACTGCACTAAGATAAATTCTAGTTTCCTCCCTTAGACCTTTGCATAGCGTATGAACAGTAAATGCTTCACACAGCATTTAAATTGCAGGAGCATTTTCAGTGAGGGATGGCTGCATAAAAAGATCAGGCATGTAATTTCAGATACTGCCAAAAGAAGCTTATATGGGATTTTGATTCTGGTTTTGTGTATAAAGAAAACAAATCTACATACTATAATGACTTACCAGAGCCAGTTTGGAGCTTTGCTTAGTTATCAAAAATTTATTTTTCTATTTAATTCAGCACTAAGGGCAGGGAAGGAAGGAAATATTTGAATTTTGCTCTTCTTAATCTACTTCCACCTGGCAGGTGGTTGAAATAAAAGGACACCAAGGATAGTGCTCTCTCTCTTCTGATTGAGTTAGAGGGTCCTGCTACTTTCCCAATTCAGCTGGCGAGATGATGCCTCAGTGATCAGGAAGCTGCTATTAGCAAATTCAGCTGGTACCTAACTAAAAAGTCTTTGCCTTTCTGTCAAAGGATTAGATCTTCACTCATTGGAAGTAAAGATGCCTCAACTGAGAGACCCTCTGTGGCTGGATTTTCATAGTGGAATGAATCGTGGTTTCTTGGGTAGGTGAAACCAACTCCTAAATCTGCATCTTCTGCAATCCTCCACCACAGAGCACCATTTTGCCTTATCTCTTCTAAAAAAGAATTTGGGAGACTGGAGCACCTAAACAATGGATTTGCACAGACTTGTCATCAGGAGAGGGAAGGGGATAAGCCATCAAGAAGTGGAACAGACCCGAACACTGCACCTCAAAATACCAAAATGCAGGGAGTTCCCAGGCACTGGTCACAAGCTGAGCTAGGACCTCAGTCCAAGCTCAGGACTGAGGAAACACAGCCGCTGCAAAGATGCAGGTGTGTCACCTTGAGGGCAGTCATACGATGACAAGAGGAAATCAGCCCAGAGAGCCTGAGTGCTGGGATGCCAGATCAGATGATCCTGGCTGACTAGCCAGAGACAAGTCCCATGCATGATGGTCAGCTGTGAGCCCTGTCCTGGGGCCCACTTGTCCACTGGGTCAGGAGTACTCTCTTCTCCTCATCACCAGCATCATCCTCATCGTCCATTTCTCTGTCTCATGTTGCATCTCCAGCTTCTCCACCTGTGGCCCTTGGCCCAAGCATCACAATGTCAGCTCAGAGGCACACAGGTTTAAAAAGTAACACCTCAGAGTGCCAGCGCTCCAGGCTGCTCCCCATTGCCCTGCAGAAGAGCAGCTGGGGAGACAGGGCACAGGAAAGAGGCAGCACCAACAGGCTCACACGGGAGCCAGTGGGCAGGGTGCAGGGCAAGCAGCTTCTGGCATCTGCTGGCCACAATCTGGGGAACAGCACTGCAGCACCAGCACTGCCAGACATGCCAGCAAACCCTGACACAGCTACAGATACCTGTCTCTTTCTGTTCATAATTAATTCCTCTAAATCACCAAAGCTGCATCACTTGCTAGCTTTCCCTTCCTGATGCAGAGGCTTGCACATGTGCTCTGCCTCCACTCAGCCTTCCAGCACCTGAAGGGCCTACAGGAAAACCAGGGAGGGACTTTTTAACAAAGGCATGTGGTGATAGGACAAGGGGTAATGGCTTTAAACTGAAGAGGGGAGATTTAGGTTAGACATGAGGAGGAAATTCTTTAGCGTGAGGATGTTGAGACATGGGCAGAGGCTGCCCAGAGAAATTGTGGCTGTCCCCTCCCTGGAAGTGTTCAAGGCCGATTTGGATGGGTTTGGAGCAACCTGGTCTAGCAGGAGGTGTCCCTGCCCATGGCAGGGGGTTGGAGCTAGAGAATCTTTAAGGTCCCTTCCAACCCAAACCATTCTATGATTCTATGACAACTTTCATCCAAAAGAGCAAAATCTAGGTGCTTCTCGCTCTCTTGTAACCTGCCTCAGATATTTTTTCTTAACACATTCATTTAACTATGCTTTGACTGTCAGACATTATGTTAGCCAGTTTACTCACACAGGAAAGAAAGCACCACAATTGCTTCGTTTTAATTTTCATGTATTGATTTTCTTTCCTCCTTGCAAAGACTCTTCCTCCATTTGAACCCTGGCAGAGAAGGCAGGATTGCCAGGCAGCGTAGCCCTGCTCTGCCGTGTATGCACATGCTCAAAATCCCACAAAAACCATCCTTCCCTCCCCCCCCCTGCAGTTTTCGCTTTCCCTGTTTCCACACCCAGTCAGCAGGGTCAACAGAACAACATATGCAACAGAACCCATGCCTATGGTTGACTTGACTACTCTGATGAGCTCCTAACACCCAACATGTCACTGACCAAATCAGGGTGCGCTGTGGCTGTGGCCACTGACATCAAGTCACTAATTAAAATTTTGCACTTACTGTGGAGATGATGATGTGCCTTCTTTGATGTAGTTTTTAATCATCCTTCAGCAAACAGCAGAATCTTTTTGTTGTTTCTTCTGCAGTAAGTGTTAGATTGTACCCAGCAAGTGTGTGGTAATTCAGTACTTAGTCATTTTTAGGCATTAAATTGTGGGAGGCTGTCGCATACACTTGCCCTTAAAACTATTTGGATAAAGTTATATTTATATAATTCAAAATAATTGTACTGTACTAGGACACATGTAATTTTATTTGTTTAAATAAGATCTCTATAGGAAAAATGTGTTGATCTAGTTTTGACATTGTCCAGACTGTGCATGTTGCCCCTAGACACTCTTGAAGGTACAAATGCATTATAGTATATGGGCTTTGTTTCCACTACAGGTATTTTTGTAGAGAATACAACCAGAAATGCCATTATAGAAAACAGTAAAAAGAAGTTTGTGAGTACGTAACTTCAAGCAACTTTTTTCAAAATATTTCAAAATACTTTTTCTTACCCCAATTCTAGAAAATGAAATCAGGGCAATTTTCTAACCAAATTGCATTTACAATACATAAAGCCTAGTATTGGTCTTAGCAAATAAGGAAAATCAAGTATTTATATTATTCATATTTTATTTTGTGAGATTTTTTTTAAATAAAATTTCTTAGTGACAGTGAAGAAACCTTGTAAAATTGTTTGATGGTGTACAATATACACCATAGTTTTAGAGGGGATTCTGCTACTTACAGGAAAACTGTGGTGTAAATCAACTATACTGTCTACAATTTTCACATGCAACAAAATGTCCACGCCATGTTTTTTCCCCTGAACAAACATTAGCCTTGTCTTTTGGTCTTTAGCATCTACTTCTCATGCACATAGCACTATTTTCCTATTGTTCCTCTAACTTCAGTTTCCTGTTCAACAGGACGCAGATTTGAGAAAACACTATTTGCATTGATGGCAGTAAATTAAAAGCTGTCACAAGAGAGCATATAAATAGATTAAATGCACGGTTCAACATTTGAAGATGAAACTGCAAACACCAACAAGCTGTCACTTTGACATTTTCTCGCATTCATCTAGAAGACTATTTAACTTTCTTTGACTGTGTGCTGCAGTGTAATGCCATTGCCTTTCTCCAGAAGGATACTTTTAAAATAACTTGTAGAAAGGGAGCAGAAGAAAAATTGTTCAACTAATATGCACCTTCATTGAAAACAGGAAATTATATTCAGTAAAGATACATGTAAAGAAGTATTTATGAGAACCTTAGTATAAAAATCACCCTTTGTAAGGGATAAAGGGCTAAACTGGAGCAACATTAATATGTCAGATGTTTACCGGGTCGTTACAGGGCATGGGAAATAAAAGCATCCTCCGTCATTTTTCTTAACCTTTACACATATATGAGTTCCTACGTACTTACATACAACACCACACTATCTGATAAACTGTAGAATGGGTGGTTGACACCAGTTTTAATTATTCCCCAATGCCAGTCCCAGCTGCAGCAGGTATTTGCTCATTAGCATGCTGCCCTACTGCCAAAGGACAGATGAGATAAAAGCAGATGCAAGGGAAGAGATAAAAGGAGACGAATGGGGGGAAAGGCCTTTTAACTGTCTGTCTCTCTTCTCTCTGAGGATCTCTCTCCCAAACTACCTTAAGTCAAGCAGCTGACATCTGGGTTGTAGTGCTGGTAGAGGTGCAGTTCATCATTCTCAAGTGCAGTTATTTGGTGCTTTTCACTTTCTCTTTGCCTTCCACAATGGTAACAAGAAGCCAGATTATTTCAAGTATCCCCACAATTACAGCAGAAATAATGTATCTTGTTGCTAATAATAGAAATCCTCATTTTTCCAAGTTCTGCATTTTATTCAGAGTCATTTCTCTCAATTTTAATAACATCACATTTTCAGAAATGAATATAATTAGCTTTTTCTTGGCTCAAGTAAAATAAGCAAAATTATTCTCTCGTCGATCAAAAGGAAGCCAGTGAAGAGAAGGCTGGTTACAATGTACACATGTTAACATCTAATGTAATATTCCACTTTATGAGGGACAGAAGATTCAGACATAAACTTTATATCATAATCATATCAAATAAATACTTTCCTACTGTCTTCTCTGTCATGCTGCAGCTGAGCTGGGATGACAGATCCAGTATTTATGAAGTCTGACGGAGCACAGCTGAAGGGGTTTTGATAGATGCTGGCACAAATATGTCCTTTTTATTTTATTTTGCTGCTTGGATCAGACAGAAATTTATCACTCTGATTAGTAAGTATTTATGTCAGAAAATTCATAATGCTATAAAGCATTTATCTTCCAACCTTTCCTGGTTTCACAGCTTTGGAGATTTGCAGAGAAAGAGGGGAAAGCCTGAAGGATACTCACATTTCATAGCAGACATGATTTTCCTCAAGAACTGTAGGTAAAAAAACAACTTACAAACTACTAACCACCATTTAAACAGGCTTGAAGCTCATTTAAAGCAGAGGGACTTTTTTTTTTTTTTTTACTGTAACCATAAATAGCTCACTACCTAGTAATACAATTCTGCCTAGATGTCTCACTGTGGGGATAACAGAGGGGCTGCCTCTTTATGGAACTCTCTCTAAGCAATTTTGCATCTCTATGTAGAAGAAGACAGCTTCAGAGCACTTACCTCAGAGCATTTACTCCCATAAATGTCCAATCCCCATCATGAGCATAATCAAGTCTTCTAATAACTATCAGCAGAATGCTGCTGCTTGGGAGATATTTATAGTGAGATCGTCTAAAGGGTTTCATTCTCCTGATGTATGGTGTCATAAACAACCCATCTGTGAAATGCATCATTAGAGCACCAGTCCTTATAATTATATACAGCAGATGTAGGAGCAATGCAATAGTGACTCTTCCCAATTCAGGACACACCAGTTGTTCCCCCTTGTTTTTAAATGTACTTTTAGCAACACAGAGGGCTCGCATTTTACACCTCACTGCAGTTTTGGCCTGCCTAGTACTTCAGCACTGATCAGATCATGTTACTGGTATGGTTCTTCAGTTGGCCTACAATTTGACTAACAGCTTCACAGACTAGAGATGAACTGATGAATAGATGCACATTTTTTAATGTTGGCTGCAAAGTGGCCTTTCACTCATAGAGAATAAGTAATTCCACAGGCATCAGAGGTGACAAAGCCTCTGTTTCTTGCCATTTGTTTCCTCTGATATTATTTTTGTTTGCCAAATTACACAACAACTTTCCATTAGCACCACAAATACGTGCAACATCTTCCCACAGAATATATTGGCAGTGGTCCTTGGGCTGGCGTGCTCAGCAATGCCAATAAGCCAGAGGGATCAGACATAAGCCAGGAGTGAATTTGCAAGTGTTCATACTCCCATTTCTCATCTACCCAACTGCTTGTTTTTTATAAAACTGGTAAAAACATAATTACTTTTGAGACCTCTGCCTCTCTGTCAAAACTGGCTGGAAATAGCTACTAAGTTAAGGAGTTATTAAGAGTGAGGAGAGAGACCCGCAGGCTGCAGTAAGGATCATCCCAGGCTTGTTTCCATGGGAAATCAAGATACAAATGTTCAGGAAAAAAAAAAAAAAGTGGGGTTTAGCACAGTCTGCAGCCTGTGTGAGAAGAGCTGGGAGTGAGCCAGCCTCACTCCAATGGGGAAAGCTGTCAGGGTTGCTGGGAAAGGGAATAGTGTAGGGGAGATGCTCAGGGTCAGCCAGGAGAAGGAGAACTGCTGGAATTCCCAAAGCAGGATCAGCTATTTGCAGCTGAACTCTGCTACACTGCCCAGACTAATAAAACCCTTCACAGCAGTTGCTGGCAATGCAGAGAGGGACTCCAAAACCTTCTGGCTCAGCTTGGCTGCCGGCAGCAGATGCCCTGGAAATCAGCCGTTCTCAGTAGCACGCCCTGTATTCCAAAAGGAAAAAGGGAAAGGGCTCCTGTGCCATCCTCCTCTTGCTCAGCAATCCCCAAGCACTCAGTAGCCATACCATTGATCTTCAAAATGATTTTTCACTGTGTAGCTTTGCAGATACTCTCTGCAGAGCACAGACAGATGTCTCCTCATAGGCAGGGCTTCTCTTTGTGTGCATTTTGTAGCCTCCAAGGAAGTGTAAGCTCTAAATAAATCTTTTCCCTCTTGTAGGGGGTCTTAACAGACATCTCTCTGAGGTGGTGCCTCTGGTATCCAGTAAAATGAGAAATTATGTCAGAGCTTTCCTTTAGAGAGAACTCAGGAACTTTACTATTTTTGGGACTTCCAGTCTTCATACTGGGTTGCATTCAGCCACAGACGGTTTACACAGACCTTGCTTTTTTAGAAAGTAAAGCTAAAAATGTAGAAATCTCCTCTGATTTAGATAGCTTTATAGTAACTCTCCTGATGCTTCCTACTAAAAGCCTGAAGAATTATCTATCTGATTTCAGACTAAGTCTGTATAACTCACAATGCATAATCTGTCTGAGTTTTTTTTTATAACGGCTTGACTTTTAGTTTGAGATTTTAGAGAAAGATTTTGCAAGGAAAAAAAGAACCTTCTGTGCCTGTCTTCTTTCCAAAGTTAATAATATACATTATAATAAATTAACAAAGAGTGTAGGATATCTTTGTAGATTCAATTTTGAATCTGCTATTTTTCTGCTAATTAAAACCATTAATTCAAAGAGATTATTGTGGACAGTAAATCTTTTCTGCATGAATATGCTTTTTTGATAATAAATTGCCTGTTACCTGAAAATCTATCCTGTGCTGTTTTGTTTTTCAGTTCAGTACAGCAGCTTGAATATTACATCCACTTTTTCTAATTAATCTTCTGTACAGAATGCATTTCCCCCAGACTTTTAGAAGTGCCTCTGTCAACTATGGCCCTTCTGTCCTGATCAAGCCTTTGATGAGGCTGTGCATGACACTCTGAGTGTGCTCATTACACAGCAAGGGGAATTGCAGGCAAGATAAGCCTGGATTGAAAACAGTAAATTTTTAAATCACATATGTCACGGCACCAGTTAAAAGTGAAGTAGGGGAAATGTAGTGCAGCCTGCAGGTTGTCTTGTTTATACGTTCATTCTACTGAAGGTACAACTTCTTGGCTGTCTGCTGCTGAATATCCTTTCACCTCTGTGTCTCCTGCCTAGTGACGTGTGCTAAGAGACTTAATCAGTCCTGTCCAGATGGATGCTAATGAAGGCGACATTATACAAAACACTATTATAAATTCTTATTCAAATCCCATTTTCTTCTGTCTCACTCTATTTTTAGAGCAGATTTCTGGAGGTGTAATTACAATCCCAATATTTATCAAGCAGGCAACATCAGAAGGTGTCATTTCATGTCCACCCAGACCAATTTTTATTTACCAATGGCTGATGAACAAGTCCTACACATATTATTCATCTACCGCATAATAATGTTGACCTTGTGTGACATTCAAATACCAAAACCATGTTATGATTTTAGATATCTGATAAAAATGGGCTTTTGTCTACATATGAGGACAGCCATTTTTTAGAGATTATTTGAATTCACACATGGGCAGCAGCAGCACATAAATATTCAGGACAGTGACTAGAAGCATTTCAGGTTCCAATTTTAGGAGACATTAGGAAGGAACAAGTGGTTCTGTGAGATGCTAATAAAGTCTGATTACTGTCACACTTGAATATTGTAGCTGACAGACTTTTGTCCCTAAGAAGTTGCAAGCACCAGTGAAACTGTTGTCAAAACTGGGACGTTTATAGTTCAGCTCTCCTGTTGAATTTCTATGGTGTCAGTAAAGGAAAATGTCACACTTTTAGGACCTCAACAGGACTTATCTCACTAGCACCCACCCTCACGAAGTTCAGAGAAATGCAACTACCTTTGGGATGTCTATCCTTTTGTGAAGTGACTGAAGCTGCCAAAGGTATCCAGAAATAATTAATAGAGAAAACAGGCAACCAGATGGGCTCCCACACAAAGATTTGTCAGCTTTGCACAAAACCATGAAACTGAGGCAAAGTGTAACTAGTAAAGCCAGGTCACACCACACTTCCAAGCAGGGTACTCATGCTTCTTTGACTAACACAAACTGTTTAAATTTTGGGCTTACTTCTGATTCAAAAGATAACATTTTCTACAAAAGAAGGCTTGCTCTTCTCACCCTAGGATATCTTTTCATTGTTGACTTAGAAATACAGGTATACCTCTTGATAAAGGCAAAAACTTGTATTTTGTGGTGCTTTAACTGCTCAAACTGGAAAGGAAGGAAGAGGGCTGGGTGTGACAGCTGCTGTGCTCCTGTAACTGTAAAGAAAAAAATACATGCTTTTTTTTTTGAGAAAAATTGCCTGTGATGTTCTGAGGAAAGAGAAATGGGACTACAGGCAATGCTAGTAACAAAACCTTGAGTTAAGGTTTCCTGAGAATTATGTTTTTGTTTCCCAGTTGCTTAAAACTTTGCCAGACTCAAACTTTGGGGGCTGGACATTTCGTTATCCAGTATCTACTTCTGTGGACTTGCCATCATACCACACGCAGTGTCCATCATACCTGCCTGTCTCAAGAGCCAGGTAGACACGAAGAATGATACCACCTCCAACTTTTTACTTTAGGGTATCCATGTGCATGTGTCACTGAGGGTGCTTAGTGCCCCATACCTTGAAAGAGGGCTTAACATTATCAAGGAAATTATCTTCTTGGGAGTGATGTGACACTGAAAACTGCCCCATTTTTGGCCATGTAACAAGTGGATAAATCTTCTCTTGCCTTCATGGCTCCTTTCAAACGGGCTTACACTCTCCTGAATCAGCAAAAAGTGTCCCCCTTTCTCTTTTGGGCTTGCTATTTGTTAGCTGCTAGCACCATTGATTTATTATTATTATTTCTTCCCAACATTTGTGCTCCACTGGGTGCTGAAAAAGCACAGACTACAGTCAACCCCCCTCCCTGGAAGAGCTGCCAGTCTGACGAGTACAAGAAGACTACCAGACTAGCTAATATCAGGCTAGGGAATGGTTCTCTTGGAACCTGTAAATTATTCACAAGCACTCTTTGTAAATTATTAAGTTCCCTGTTCTTAGATTTAGCTCTTTCAGTTTACAGGATACAGTTTCAGATGCTTACATCTGTAGCTGGCTCCTGTTCATCTCACTCAGAGGATGGCAGCGGAGCCCTTCACAGTTAAGCATCCTAATTTTGCTTTCTTGTTATCATTTTCTTTTGGTTTCACTGCTCTTTAAAAGGACGACTACCAAAGGCACAGAAAGGAAAGGAAGGGCAAAACACTTATATTGACATTTCACCATGCCATTCTTCCACTCATCCCAAGGGTCTGCACAATCCTCTACTGCTCAATAGCAACTATTTCAGCAGCTCCAGTGCAAATAAATAGAAAAATTCAATTTGGCTCTTATCCAGGAGTCACCTGTGCTGGGATACTTTCACCCTCTCATGCTCAGTGTCTGCAGGCCCAGGGCCAGAGACACCAGCTTCTACCCCTGAAGTTACCCAGTAAGAACAGCACCTGCGAAGTGTTCATGTCCCTTATCCTCTTTTTTTCTGCCACCAGTGATATCTGTTCTCAGCCCCACCCTGGTGACTGCTGTCCTGAAGGCAGGTGTTAATCAACAAATAGCAAAATGTTGGCGCACTGCTTACCTGCATTGTTTAGTCAGTATTGCAATGCACCTGAAGGGTCACTGGGGATTATTGTCCCTGTTAAGGAGACACCAATAGATTCATGCCAGCATTTAAAGTGGGGATGTCACAAGTCATCTCATATTTCATTGAATGATGTTTTGGAATCTCTTTTTGCTGATAACAGTAAGGGCAACCATGTCATCCTTCACAAAAATACTGTGAAGAAAGATTATTCTCTGTCAGCTCCTCACATCTCAGGTCTCCTTTTGAAGCAAACAGCACTGACAATAGAGAAGGGTATCACAGTGAGTTAGGTGAATTGGAAGTCTGACCTGGCTTGGTGTTTCCTGTCCTCCTTCTTTTCCAGAGGCACTGAGTATCCACAGCATCCATGCAGGTACTCAGAATTTTCTCATGCTCACCAGGAGGACATATGCAATGCAACACAACCAAGCAGTGAAAGACCTTCATCTAGAATTATCAGGAATGAGATCCTGAAACCCAGCAAATTACTGCCTAAAACTAAGCAATGCTGCCTCTATTTTCAGAATAAGTTTGCATTTCCCTCTGTCACACTTGTACCATGTACACTCCCCTGACTGTGAAAACCACAGCTTTTTCCTTCTCCCATTCTAGTTGTCTGTTGCACAGTGGGCTTCCTTGGCATATTTATGCTCTTGTCTTCCTCTATGAATGCTGTGGATTTACTAACAGCATACCTGAAACTTGTTCCTTACCATAAGCTTGCCTCTCTCTGCCTCTTGTCATACGTATTTTCCTTTCCTTTTTCTGGCTTTGGCTCCTTATAGCTACTCTTGTAGGTGTTGGCTAGCATTCCCCAGGCCTTGTAAGTTTATTCTCCCACTCAAACTCATCCTACATGGCCTTTGTATTCCTTTAGCACGTGTCATATGGTTCAACTTACTTTATAAACTGTGATAAGAAACATTTGGAAACCTGCTGTGAAAAGTTATTAACCCAAAACCAGAGCTCCCAAACTGAAACTCTGGCTATACTGTCGTGTTACCTCCCTTATCTTTTCAGTGTATTAATGCCACAAACAGGTTTTTTTCCTATTTGTTTCAGATCCCTGAGAATTCCAACCCACTACCTACAGCTATAAGCTGGATCCCTGTAGCTGTGGCTGGCCTAAGAGAGACAGAGTTCATGGCCAAGCAGTTTCAGCAATGCTGACTTCAATCCTGAAGGAGCTGAGGAGCAATACGAATGATACAGTAAAAATTTGGAGCAGGACTTCCTTCTCCACTATTTAAAAAAATATTTTTGAGGTTGTCTTTTGGCCCTGCCCCAGGGACAGAAATCTTCATTCTGGACCACTAGAAATATTTTCCCTGCACCACCTAAAGAGGCTGCATCTGCCTGTGGACACATCCTCAGCAGGTCCCAGCTGTGCTAAGTGAAGGGCTCACCCTCCCTTGCATGCACCCAGTTGCTTGCCATTATTATTTGATGGATGTGCTGATATTGCTTAAACAAGATGTGTGTCCTCAGCCTCAGTGATACCTCATTAGAGAGAGGCAAAGCTTTGGGGCAAACCCACTGTTTCTCCTCATCTTCAGACTTATTAGTGAAGCTGCAGCCTGCTAAAGAGAGCCAGTCTATGCTGTACATTTGCAAGGAAGCTGCAGTCCTCCCACTCTTCCAACCAACAGAGTCAGTTAACATTTCCTCTCCAGGGCTGCTAGGAGTATTTCTGATTGTTTGTACAACAGTAAACAGTCTGAAAACCAGAAAACAACGTTGTCATGTCAGTCAAAAGCTAGCACCAGCAAACTGGTTGCTCACATCTAAGCAAAGCCTTTTTAGGGCCTAACTAAATTGTATTGTTTGTTTCAATTTATTTCCCACAGCTTTCCATTTTTTACATGCTGATGGACAGAGGCAGAAGTAAAAAAAAAAAAAAGTCACATTTTCAGTCCTAGAAAGGCACAGAAAACAGAAAGGAGAAGGAGGTGCTTCTGAAAATGCCTCATTTCACATTTTCACACACACAGCCATTTCAGACATGCATTAGTGCCTCCATTGGACCATAATCAGAAAAACCTCTTATTATATACATTGCCAGAAGAGATCAGGAATAATCAGAAGACTAGCGATTATAGCACAAAAATACCTGGATTATGAAAACATCTCATGTCCAGCCACTTGTGTTTGTGTCATGATCTCATTCTGCAAAATGCTCAGCTCCCTCCACTTCTACTGAAATTGTTAAGCACTGCAGCAGATTCACGTACCACCTTGAAGAGCAAAGACATTTGGCTTTTCTTGCTTTTTTGTTATTTGGCACAGGAATCTTCTGCAGAGATGTGAATTGATCCCACTCAGACTCTGACCTTCACTTTGTTCAGATGACCAGGAAGAGGAATAAATCTACAGGAGAAACATAAACTAAATGACTTTTATTTTCTTCCGGGTGACAGAGTTCATAGATATTGTTTATTTCCACCTTCAGGCTACACACAGAAAGCCATTGCCAGGCAGACAGCCAGAAAATCTGTGTGCTTCCTAGCAGAAAAGCACCCAGGGGAGATGCTCTCAGCCCTCCTGAGATATTCCCTCCACTGTGACAGGTAACTGCCTGTATTTCCAAAATAAGAGTGTGAATGAATTTTCTGCTCTTAAGCCAGACCCTACAGCTCCAGACTGACCAGACAGGAGTGCAGTGGGTTTAACATCCAATTGAGAGTACACCAGAGACCAGTTTATGTGCAAGATAGCATGCTGAGGTTAAAGCAGAGCAAAAGACAGCAAGTTCAGGTAGTCCTGCTAAATTTACAGTGATTCAGGTTCGAGGCTCATTTTTGTGAGGCAAAAAATGGGAAGTATTAGGTAGCTGAAAGTCCAGTCCCTTCATACTTTCACATAACTGCTCTCAGCCTCACTTCCTCAGTGGAACAGAGAGAGGTTTGGTAACACCTGGCATGATCAGTACATACACTGGCAGAGCCAAAAGAAATATCTGCCTCCAAGTTCTTGCAGAGCCCATTGCAGTGTTAAAAAAATGACTTTTCAAAGCTGTGAATTAAGTCGCTCCTACTTGTTGCTGTAATACCATACAGGCAGGCTTAGGACAGAGTGCTGTTTCATTTCCTAACCTAAGGCTTTGTGGTACATATCTAAGGGGTTATCTGTGGGTTACATATGGCCACTGTAAATGAGACTAGGAGGGAGTATGACTTCAGAGCTGTGAGGAAAGGGAGAGAGGTCATGAGGGTCTCTCGAGAGGGTTTGGGGTGGGGAGTTCCACCATTACCACAGTAAGCTGGAAATGTGAAATCTCTGCAAGAAAGCCTTTCTCAGGTTTTTGATGGTGGCTTCTAGGAACAGAAGAAGTTTGAGAAAAGTGACCCTTAAACAGGCAAAATTTGAAATACTATCTTCTTGCTTTTACAGACCTAAGTAACAGAGGTTGTGTAAAATCTCCTCCTCATCCTTTGTCTTCTAGTGGATGAAAAACAGGAAGTCATTAGAGATACTGGCAGAAGGCCTGAGCCCAGAGCAGTTGTAGGTTGCATGGAGGCTGATACTTGTTTGAACTACCTCTTTTTTATGTTATTACTGAATTTAGACAAGATATTAAAGAAAAAATTCAAGCAGGAACAATCAATTTGTCTGACCTTTTCTTTCAAGATCTGGTAATTTTTCTGTTCCAGGCTTTTATTTACCTTAAAAGATAGAGGCATTTAGGAGTGTTAGCTAAAAAAAAATAAAAATCAATGTGCCAAGAAAACTGAGGAAGGGATCATGCTGCTGTGGCAAACACATCTTTCTGTGCCTGAGATTGTAGATATAGTTCAGGTTAATTCTTTTCTATTCTTGTCAGGTCTACCACAGTTTCTTCATCTTTGGCTACTTGGCCTCTCTTTTTACTTAGGCTACTAATTTTACAGATTGGCTAAAAATAGTTTCCTTTTGGACTCATGACACTGTCATATTCAGAGGGAAAAAAAAAATCTTTCTAATGGTGCATTATTTCCTTCCTGTAGAAAAAAAAAATGAAAGACAGCCATCATAGTTATCTTAAAGCCTGAAATTTGATCAACAAAACCTCAAGCCATCCATTCTCACACAGTGCAGGGTAATGGCAGTACCTTTGCTACCTGGCCAGTGGCAATTCTGATTCCTGGTGACAGCTTCCCTCTGCTGTCAGCTTGAGTGACAATAATGTTATCATATGCTGTAGCTTGAGAGAACAACAAAGTGTATTTATTGCAAAAACAGAAAGATTACTGATTATATTAAAATTAAATTTATGGTAGTTTGTTTTTTTTTTTTCCCAGACACCAAAAGTCCCATCTATAATATTCCATAATAAGGAATGCAAATTGCCTATGGATGCCATTTATGTTCCTGTATTAACCTACCTGGTCATTCAGATGCATTACTGAGTCTCCCAGGTGTTGTGTATGGCCCAGAGTCCCGTTTGGTGAAGTAATTAAATTTTTTTGTAATGGATAATCCTATTTTTACAAGCTATGGAGGAAGACTATTCATAGACTAAAGCTTGAAATCAATTCCAAAAGTAAGTTGAGTGAGGAAATTGACAAAGAATGGTTTTAGGACAGCTGGTTTACAAGATTTTCAGACAGGAGAATCCCCTAGAAGATTTTTTTTCCTGAAGGTGAGTGGAGTCATCTGCAGTAATAGTGCCTCAGTGGAGTAAAATATATCTTCTAAATAACAGTGATAAATGCAAAAGAAAAAGTATCAGCAGAAGGCTGCTTGACAAATAGTATGAGAAACTGGTAGTTTTCTATTTCTTCTCCAAGTGCAAACAAAGACCAAATATATTTGTATACCTGGAAACAACATCTCTCCTGTCCCTTGTCTCCCACTTATTCTACTTTCTGAGCTTGTATTCTGCTGTTTTATCTGCCTGTTTTTCTGGTAGCAGGGACTGTGTTCTAAAATTTAGTATTTTATACACAATAGTACAGAAGAGGCATAAGATGCTGCAATAATGGCACAAAATTAAGACAAATGTAATTAACCTAGTAAGCCAGGCTTGGGGTAATCCAAGCAGATAGGCTTGTTTCACTGAGACTTGTAGTGAACATTGTTGTCAATTGTGCTTACCAGAAGATGAGAAGAACAAAACCCCCAGAGATACTCAGCTGGCCTCTGAGTGTCTTGCTTGCTTGCCTACTTGCTTTTTATTGTGGGGGAAGAAGAGATATTTGAAGCAAAGAGAACACAAGGAGAGTAACTCCAAAAGTGACACATTTTGTTTCTTTACTTAAATAAGGGGCAGCTGATCATCAACAGGTCTTCTATGAAGCAGAAAATAAATGGGAGAAATGAATGGCTTTCTTAGCTGTAGCATGATAGTTCCAGGGTGTTCAAATCTGAAGTAGATTGAAATTTCAATCAAGCCACAAATGAACTCCAGTCACATTCTATACTGCAATATTGCAATGCTCTTTATTTAATACCATCAGATAAATAGGACTGATAACCCAGCTGCACATGTTGGATATTAGCAGAAAAAATAATGAATGTGCCAATATGGAAACAGAAACAGCAGCTATGTTGATTCTATTAGTCACACATAGGCAGGGAACAGTGCCAGGACTCGTACAGCCAAAATTACCTACTCATCTTGTCTCAACAGCTATGGGCGTTTGGGTGTGTATACTTTTCTGTTTCAAAGCCAGCCAGCTTTTCATCATGAAGTAAACTGGTAAGCTTTTGGAAAGATCTAATCAACACAAACCCCACAGTTCCGTTCTGTCTATCAAAAAAAAGATAGAAAAAGTAGAACTGAATCCTTATTAAATTTGCTGGGGCAAAGTGCCTAATTTGAAACAACAGAGGAACTTCCATTATTTTACTGCACGTCTTCGGCTACCTGGACCGGCCTGCCAGCTGATTACTGATTAGTCCACCTTTTGTCCTGAATCCAGCTGTGTACCTCACACTCTGTAAACTACCATTAAAAAAGGATTAATCTTCCTTGATTAAATTTATCAACCCTGCTGAAAGGTTCATCAAAGCCAGAGACTCACCTGGAAGGTGTTCTTCCAGCTAGGTAAGAAAAAAAAGTTCTGAATTCATCTGATTGGACTTTGCAACTTAGTAGCTGTATAATGCATCCTCCTTTGGGTTATTCCTTCACTCTAGCAGTAAAAGTAATCATATTTACGCTACAGATAACTGCCAAGCATTAAAGGAGACTTAATTTTTCCATTTTTACTTAGGTGGTTCCCCTCTTGCACCAGCGGGTGCTGAAGCTGACTGTGATTACCCTGGTGGCTGGGCTGAGCCTCCTTCTAGCTTGGAAGAATTAGGGGTACCTGAGGCTTAATATTATCAGTCTTTCTCAACAAAAGAATAGCTCACACCGATAGCTGAGCTATTGTGGGTTTAACTTTCCTTGATGTGTCACACAAAGGATGCTGAGATAGCCTTAAATGCATAAGGTTTTATTTGTGTGGTCTTTAGCTGGTCACATACACTGACTTCAAGGTCAACACCAAACAAAACATGTTGGTGACAATTTTCCACCAGGGTTTTCCCATAATCCTGAATAATAATAATCCTGAATACTTTTCACCAGGACATCTCATGACTGTTCCCACTACTAGTACTGACTGGAGCACATTTTGACCTGCTGCAGGTGCTGCCTAATTGTTTGTTGTCAATTTCTGTGCACGTAATTGAGTATTACTCATTGGCTATTCAGTTACTTTGCTACTCCCTGAGTTCTGGTTTTCCTCTGATGCAAACTAAAAGCTTCAAAACAAGGACTAAGAGAATGTGGGTAACAAAGGTCCAATTCACATGCAGGTGGCAATTGCTTCACGTCAGACATCTGACATAGTAATAGCACTGGGGGCTGCAGGTGAGAATAACACCACAAGTGTGAGAACTATACTGGAAAACATTGCCACAGCATCTTACATAAAAGGCTACAGATTGCATGTAAAAGGCAGACTACAGGGCTACAAAGAGAAGACTTTTAGCATTTCAAAGATGAAGTACCAATGGTGTTCATAGCCAGAACAAAGTGGACTTCACAAGTGCTGATTTACTTAGCTATAAGACAGCTGAGAAGTTCCAGAGAAGCAAACCTTAGGAAACTTCTTCCATTAGTTTGCCATGGTATTTATTTCATTATATCTGTTCTTCACTGAGTCCACTTACAAAACATTAAAAGATGAACACGACCTGGGCTACTTGAAGAAATGGCAAGTTGACCCAAATCTAATCCAGCTGAGCTGGAAATTCTAATCCAGTGCTGGAAATTCTGCTCTGCCCTTGCAGAAAATAAGTGGGTAGTTGTTCATTCATGGCCCTGAATCCTTGAAAATCATCAATCAATTCAGGGAATGTACCCGTACAGAAAGTTGGTTCTCATCACACAAAACCCCCACATTTTGCTCAGAAAAGGCACCAAAAGAAATGCTACAGCAGGATCAGAACATTGTGCACTGGCACTATGGCAAGCCATGAATGTAAAGGAAAGTGGAAAATAACCTTTCTATCCTGCCTCCAAAACTCACTGTCCCTGCAGCAGATGGCTGAGTGCATGCACCATTGGACTGCCACTTTCTAATATTTTTTCTCTCCATCCATTTTATAGCAAATGATAGTTATTTCAGCCTTTTTAACATGTCTGGTTTTGCATAAGAAAAAGATCCAGGCTATATTTACTGAGATCCTTCATGGGTTTACTAATCCAAGTGAAAACTTTTTTCAATGGCTTTTGGGGCCATTGCCACAATTGTCATGGACCACAAGAGCAAGGACAAACGTGGTGTGGAATTTGTAGATGGCCAGAGTGCCAGCTCTTCTTGGCCGATGTAAAGCACAAAGCAGAATAGTGTTTTTAGTAAGTGTTGTTAAAGCCTTAAGAGACTAATCAAAGTGTGTGTATGTCTGTGCAAGCAGAATAAAAACAGAAATCTGATTTTGTGGCAAACTGAAAGCACGCATTAGAGGAACAACTAATTCGTTCCTTTCATCCTTCAAGAGCCTGGCTTTTCCATTAGCATTTCTGTCAGATACCCCAGCAATTTACACTAATTACAGCAATTGCCATCCACTATAGTAAGAGTAACAACTGAACACACCTATGCATGCAAACTGTAATCAGAATAAATGAAAAAAGATAATACTTAGAATCACAGAATCACAGAATGGCTAAGGTTGGAAGGGACCTTTCAGATCAACAGGATCCAACCTCCCTGCCATGATCAGGGACATCTCACACTAGACCAGGCTGCACAAAGCCTCATCCAGCCTGGCCTTAAACACCTCCAGGGAAGGGGCTTCCACAACCTCCCTGGTCAACCTATTCCAGGGCCTTACTACCTTCGGTGAAGAATTCCTTCCTCATCTCTAACCTAAATCTCTCCTCTTTCAGTTTAAAACCATTACCCCTTCTCCTATTACTGCCCTCTCTGGTGAAAAGCCCCTCCCCAGCTTTCATATAGGCCCCCTTCAGGTACTGGAAGGTGCTATAAGGTCTCCCTGGAGCCTTCTCTTCTCTAGACTGAACAGCCCCAACTCTCTCAGCCTGTCTTCATAGCAGAGGTGCTCCAGCCCTTTGATCATCTTGGTGGCCCTTCTCTGGACCCTCTCCAACAGCTCCATGTCTTTCCTGTGATGAGAGCTCCAGAGCTGTATGCAGTACTTCCTCCCACAGAGACAAAAATTAATCTTATGAGGCTGAATGCAAACCATAGACAGAGTTTGTACAGCCTTTTTGCTATAAATGAGGTATCACTGAAATTGATGGAATTACAATAGCATGAAATCAGTACAGAAGTAATATCAAGCCTTAAGTGTGTAATCCATAATACACTAATGATGGCATTACTATATAGGATCACAGGCTACATAAAGAGTATGCCATCATACGCAAACATTGCACCATTCACAGATGCGCCTGGTGCAATGTGATATACTGATATCTAAGTCAAAAGCAGAACATTTTCTTCTATCATCATCCTTATGCCAGAGATATCATCCATGCCTAGCTTTTTGAACATTCAGCAATTGAAGATCTTACAGCATTTTGAAAATATTTTGAAAACGTTCTCTAATTAAGCATCACAGTGCCCCAGTACAGCAGGTAAAAGTTGTCATCACCATTTGTAGTGGTTGGAAAACTATGACACAGATGTTTAATGAGTTGCCCCACCAAGGTGACCCTGGGAGTTGCAAATACTCTATACTATGAGCAGCCAAACCTCAAGAGAATTAAAGTGAAGAACCCTTTAGATAAAGAGCTTAGCACTAATTTTATTCGATTGTATTTGGAGCTGAAGTTGTTTGCATTCTACACATGACTGAAATAGACTCTAATTCCTCACTCTGGGTGCAGTGCTCACAAGACCATGCCTTTTCAAAGCCTCTTCATCAGTGGAAATACTTATTAAAGTCTACATTTTGGCAAATTGAAAATCGTTCTCATTCCGTCAATGATTTGCCTGTGCTGTGACCACTCTAAAATTGATGAAGCCCTTCCCTATGGTGTATTTCACAGGAGTGGCACAAAAAATGCTCCCTGAATTTAAAATATTCAGAGATTTGCTGAGAGCTCTGAATGTAAAAGATAAATTCCTAATAGAAGAGGAAACCCTCATTGCCATAGTCTCACTGCTGCTGAATCTGCAGGAGTAGAGCCCTGATGTAATCAGATGAAGTGACTTGGCCATTCAGTGCCATGACACTGAAAAACATAAATGCTTGTTAGCTCCTCCAGTCTCTCAAGACTACAGAGTCTCACACTTTCAGGCTCTCATATTACTCACTTCAATGGATGAAGAAATGAAGATATCACTCTAGTTATTCACTTCTAATTACTCAGGTGCTTGGCTCAGTAAGAGTGATTTCCTTAAGAGCCAGATGTGAGTGGCTCAAGCAGAACAGTCAGGATCAGCAGGCTGCTGCCATGGAACTGATGTGGAAGAGGAATGATGAAGAAGATGAGGAACACATGGCCCACTGAGGTCCTTTAGCATTCTTTCTCTAAGTTTACTCTCTCAACTGGCGGCAGAAAATACTGTAATTAGCCATCAATACTCACCCTGGAATGCTTGCTTGCATCCTCTTGTTTTGTAGGCTTGCACAGAGAATGCAAAGTCTTTCCGGGGTGGACTTCAAAGGCAGGAATTCAGGGAAAACAGCTGTAAGCAATTTGCAAGGAAACGATGTGCAAGCATCTTGATTTTAACTGTCTGTCTTTCACCCTGCTCAGCTCAGGACTCTGGTTTTGGGTAACCAGCAGCACCAGGATCATGCTGAGAAGGGTAGAAGAGGCTTCACTTTTCCACAAAGTGCTCTGAGATTTCCCAAATAGCCCTTCTGCACCACATCTCAGACAGATGCTCAAATGAAGGGCTCTCTGAAAAGTGGAAGGGAGAAAACATCGCAAACAGCCTTCATTTAAAAACTGTGCAGCACTTGAGTGATTTCCAGTATTCTGTATTGCTATAATTTCCAGCCCCAAGCTAGTAGTTCAGAATATTTTTATTTGAGAGGATTTTATTTATTTGTTTATTTATTTATTTTTGCTTGATTTGTTGCTTATTTTTTGTTTGGTTTGATTTTTTTACAACAAGAAATAGCAAAAAAATTATAGCATATACACCCTTCCAACAATTTTGCTTCTTACTAGTCTAAGAATGTATGTGTTTCTTTGCATGTTCAGCAATACCTGGGAAGATTAATTGAGGCTTTTAAACCACATCAGGGGTACCTAAGAAGGCCATGGGTTTCCTTAAGGAGAGTTGCCGGAAAACCCATAGGCAACCCGAAAGTAATTTTCTTTCCTTTCAAGATCTACCAGCAAATCCTTTACCATGTTGAGAAACCATTCCCATTGTCTGGCAGAAATATTAATGCTTAGTTCAAAACTACCTGATTTGATTTCTGTCACCTCAGGAGCTTAACACTGAGAATGTAAACATGAATCGGGGAAACAAATTGTTATGCTACCTCCCTTTCTCTACCATACCAGTCCTTCTAAATAGTCCTCATGTTCCCTGTGAAGATATCTAGAATATTACTGCTGGAAACATCTTTTTTCTAGACACCTTCTTCCTTAATCCAAGTATTGATGGCAGAATGAAATATTAGACAATAGCACTTGAGTACATAAAAAACCCACGAGATTTTAATTGTTCTTTTTTTTTTTTTTTCCAAACTTAGACTGCACATTCCAGTTTATGAAAAACAACTTGGGACAAAAGGGAGAAATGGCTTTGTCTCAGCATGGTAGGTAATGATGGAAAACAAGCATAGCTCCTTCTCCTTCACATCTAAATATCGTCTAGACCTGCCTAAGATGATCAAAACATGTTTGTTTCTTTTATGATTTATGCTCATATGGTTGCATGCTATACAGATTCACATCATGTATAAATTATAGACAGCCAATTACATATACTCTCCCGTTCCTCTGCTGCAGCATGGTTAACGGTTACAGCTTGGGAAATATTTTTCTCTCTTCAACTGATTTTGCCAAAAAAGCATACTTTTTTGGTAGAGCAATTCATCCTTGACTTTTCCAGCCTTGATTTTAAATGTCAAGAGAGAAAGAAATCAGCGATGAAAGAAAGAGAACAAGAATGAAAAGGCAGAAGGGAATATCTTTCTCCGGCTTCTGTATCAGTGTTCCTGACTAGTGAGTAGTTTGAAACAGCTCCACCAGTTTCTTTCTTACCACCATCGTGTTTCGCCCATCTCTTTTGTGTTCCACACGTTCACCTAATTCTTCCTTTCTGTTTTAGAGATTCTCAGAAATAAAAGCAAAATATAAATCTGTTGAGCAGCTAAATCAGAAAAATGAAGGTGGAAGGCTGGACTGTGACCCCTACCTTTTCTGCTCTTTCTAAATTTGTTTTTCATCAATATGGCTTACTGTTCTTTTAAATTCCTGAAGATGCTTGTTTTCTTCTTGTGTTCATCCATAGAAACAGGATAGAGGTTACATGCATCACCTGTTCTACAGGCTGCATCCTGATTCTCATTTATAAAACTTAAAATGAAATGTCTTGAATGAAAAGTCTTCCAGTGTTTGACTCTAACAGCTATGTTACCCATTTGAGGTATTTAACCTTTGTTTCAGACAGGTATGTAACCTCCTCCCTCTGTCATACAGTAATTGTTCAAAGCCAAGGAATAGCTCAATCATGAATAGTTCATGAAACACATGCAAAGAGAGTAAAACCCTTCATAAACAAAGGAAGCCTAGAGCTTCCAGTAGAGCAGAAGCTGTGGGACACAGAGAAAGGCTGCTGGGGTGTACCCATAGTAATGCAAAAGATCTTGCAACAGCAAGAAATGTGGAGTCATTCCAGTGACAAAGGTGTGCTCTTCAAGCAGTGGTTTTGACCTGCCATTTCTCTTGTGGGTCAGTTTTCAGCTCTTCACCCTTAGAAATCATAGAATGATAGAATAGCTTTAGTTAGAAGGGCCTTAAAGGTCACCTAGTTCCAACCCCCCTGTGTGGGCAGGGACGCCTCCCACTAAAGCAGGTTGGGCAGGGCCCCATCCAGCCTAGTCTTGAACACTTCCAGGGGTTGGGCTTCCACACTTTCCCTGGGCAACATGTTTCAGTGTCTCACCACCCTGACAGTAAAGGATTTCCTCCTCATGTCTAACAGAATTCTCCACCCAGTGAAACCACTGAGAACCACGCAGCTTCCTCCAGCAACTTTAGTGTTATTTTGGTTTGGAGAAACAGAGGAAAACATACAGTATCATCAATTGCTGTCTTTTATACTGCTAGTTTAACACACCCACAATCACAAAATACTTTGTGTTCACAGACTGAAACATATCCAGTTCTGGCATTACGATCCCAATTCCATACTACTGGAATATCATTATAATGGAATTATTATAATCACCATGTTTTGAAATATAGCTAGAAGAATCAGAGGCAAAATGTCTCCATCCCAATTCCACTGTGAAGGGTTCCCAGCCTCATTGCACAAATTTGAGACCATCTGATATTTTAGAAAATACCTGAAAACACGGAAGGCTTGAAATGCACAACAAAACCTTTAAAATCACACAAGTTTGAATAAGCCAGAAAAACTGAAAAAATAAAATTGCAAGGTCTACAGAGGTAGAATTTGGATGCATACTAACTGAATTCGTGCATCTCAAGAGTTTGTGGCACTATTCGTCTGCATCCTGACCAATACGGTTCAAGAGTAACCCTTAGGAAGCCTCTTTCAGATATCAGAAGAGATCTTTCACATCTCTTCTGAAAACGAGACAAAACCATCAGTCCTTCACTCCAAGTCCTGTATCTTAACTGAAAATCCTTCCCGGAACAGCCCTGGAAGGGCTGAAGAGGGATCATTTGCACAATGCTGGGAGTGGATATTGGGCAGTAACTGCAAAACTGAAGGCAAGTACAGAGCTGACTAAAACCACATAGTGTCCTAAACAAAAAAAATCTAACTTTCTTTGTGGGAGGCTTTTGAAGGCTGTTGTTGTAGCCTTCTCATTTGGCTGGTTTTGGTTTTTTTCCAATAGCTATTGCAACTACTCATATTAGATATTAGAAAAAACTTCTTCAGTGAAAGGGTAATTAAACACTGGAACAGCCTGCCCAGGCAAGTGGTTGAATCACCATCCCTGGAGGTGTTTAAAAGATATATAGATGTGGCGCTTAGGAACATGGTTTAAGCACTGGACTTGTCAGAGTTAGGTTAATGGTCGGTAGAGTTAGGTTACTGTTGGACTCGATGATCTTAAAGGTCTTTTCCAACCAGAATGATTCTGTGATTCTGTGATCCTGTCTATAATTTAATCAATGATGAAGTGGAACAGGCTCACACATCAAAGTACGTGATTCTCAGTATAAATTATCTCCTGGTTTTTAGCATTTTTAATAATAAATGAAATAAATAAATAAATAGAATAATTAATAACTTAATCCATTGTTCCTAGCTCTTTAAGTTTTCCCACCAGACAGTTGCCTTATTTGTTTGGGTTGTTTTCTTCTGGGTAGATAGAAATTGCAACCACTATGAATACTGTCCAGCCTCTGGGAAGGGAGTAAGCACCTCTTCTCTCCCTCTTTGTGTCTGGAGTTTTCTTGGGATCAGGGCTGCTAGCCATCATTCCAGACAACATGATAGAGTTTGTTTGTCTTTCTATCGCCCTTACAACTCTCTAGCTTACAAATTCATGCAGGGGGTTACCAGCATTTACTGAAGTGCATGAGGGTTAAATGCCATATACCACAGCTTTAGTTTTAATAACAATGGTTATAGTAAGCTCATTTTTATTATAAACAACTACGTCCTCCCAGCAGAGGGTTTTCAGTTGCCTTTCAGCCAGCGTCTCTCAGCAAGGTCCGTAGTCTGAGCCTATTTCACTTATGAAATTCAGGACTTGGAAATAAGCATCAACAAGTATCACAAATTTTTAAATCTACAAACGGTAGCCTGAACTGGGTATGAGGTGCTTTGGTACAAGTAGCTTCTTACAACATGCTTCTCACAAGTAACTGGTGATAGAACAAGAGTGAATGGCCTCAAGCTGCATCAGGGGAAGTTTAGACTTTAGGAGGAACTTTTTCACCAAAAGGGTTGTCAGACAGTGGAACATGCTGCCCAGGGAGGTGGTTGAGTCACCACCCCTGGATGTGTTTAAAAGTCATCTAGATGTGGCATTTGGGGACGTGGCCTAGTGCTGGACTTGTCAGAGTAGGGTTAATGGTTGGACTGGATGATCTTGAAGGTCTTTTGCAACCTAGGTGGTTCTGTGATTCTGTGATAAGGAGGCAGGCAGAAATCTGCTTCCAGTCCATGAAACAAGGTTTGGCATACATGGAGCATAGCAAACAAATACACTTGTAAAGGTCTGTATCTCTAGAATACAAGAAAGGCTTAGCAGTAATTAACTGTTTATCACATAGCAGCCAGGGTTATTATCGAGCACCAGTTCTACCATAAGCATTCATACAGGCTTTCTGAAATCTCACAAAGTCACCTTGGGTTCAGAAGCAAATTGCTGTTATACATCACCAAAGACAGGATGTCAAGTGCCGTATTTATGTGTGAAGTGGAAAAGAATTAATGAACATAAGCAGAATTCAGAAAGTGTATGTTCTCTGGAGCAATACAAATGAATTATGTCTTGCAACAGTTATTGAGCCAGATCTACTCAGAGTAGCCAGATCTACTAACATATTAACATGTTAATTGTTTTGTTAACCATCATGACTATAAAGTGCGTAACAAAAATTTTGCATTATTTTTTCTGAGGTTTTAAACAAAGTTTGTCAAGGGGTGTTCAGTTATCACAGGCATTATACACAGTGCTTTACCTTTGTACAGATAATACAAAATCTAATTTTACACAACATGTATCTGAGTACTGTGCATCAGGCTGAGATAAATAATTAATTGCTGAATGTTTGATAGTGAGTACCCATGGCACCTAGTCATTAGTATCTGGTTGGTGCAGCCAACTGATTTTTTTTCCTCTGAATAACCTGTTCTTTACTGCAGAACAGATTTTGTCATCCTTGCCCATACTGGTAGAGTTATCTATATAGATAAGCTTAATCAGTATCAGCAATGCACCAGGAAAATTAGGAAGAAGACAGGAAACATGAATAATCACTGTAAGAAAGGTCCTGGTAAACTCTGACACCAAACTAGCTTAGAATTTGGAAAAACAATTTGCAGGTTTAGGAACATACTTTCAAAATAGGTAGCAGAGGGTCTTCTCTCTAGTGCTGTCCCAAGGAGAATAAATTTTATCAAGAGAAAGAAAAATCCTGTGCAGGGCAAAACATTGATTTTGGTTGGTTTTTTTGTTGGTTTGTTGTTGCTTTTTTTCCATTGAGAAATGAGAACTTTTATCCAGAGCTAAATTACCAATCAGTCCTGGAGCAACTGACCAGTAGAGGAGAAAGCTGTGTGTTAGAAGGGGGTACCATGCAGTATCAAGCCACTTGTGCGGATGTTATTATAGTTTCCCTCTGTTTCTCTTATTTCCTCAACTGCAACTGCTCGTTTGAGTGAGATAAACAGGTGGCACTGGCATTTATGCTGAGATAAGAAAAAAACCTATGCTGTGCTTTTGTGAAATGACATGTGAAAAATCAAAAGACCAGGTTTTTAAAGTCATTTTGTATGAGGCAAAGATGAGATTTTTATATAATATAATCAGGAAGCCAGGTATAAAGAAAAAACAGACATAATAGAACTGATTTCCTCTAGAACAATGGAGCAGTAGGTGTTTTGGAAGTAAAGAATGTAATACATTTTTATATTCCATTGAATAAAAGTTGAGACTGCAGCCATTCACACATGAGGAAACATAGTAAAATATTGTGTAGCCACCTCCCACCTCTCAAATCACTGTTTGAGGCAAACAGCTCCAGCCAACCTGAACTTTTGTGCAGATGTGGGAATACTTGTGCATTGTGTGAGAAGTTTATGAGAGAGATTCTGGAATAAATTAGTGTCTTAACTTCCTCAGATTTGCCTTCATGCACCTCCAAGGTAATGAAGCGTGAGTTCAAAAGGTTAGATTTCATACAAGTCAGCATGGAAGCAAAGGGGGAAAATTCACATTTGAAGCTGTATTTTAGAGCTGGTTTTGTACTAATTATTCCAAGGACAATAAACAAAAAATTCCAGCTTAATGTTTCGTGAAGGTCATCAACAATTGCTGCAACTGAAGACATATCGAACGCCGTTTACCTGCACACATTTTCAAGTATAAACTGTGTTTCTGCTTGCTACCTGGTATTTCATCCCCTGGATGTGTACAAATACGACTTTTTGGTGAAACATCCTTCCTGAGACAGACAAAAGTGAGAATCAATCCTTCAACAGACTGTAAAAAAATCAATAACTCTCAACAAATCTGACACTTATTTATGGAGCTGTAAAAGGATTAAAGAAACTGTAATATTTTTCTTGACTTATTCGTGACTTCCATGAGTCCTAAAGTATAGAACTGCTATGTCCATGGTTCCAAACACTCTGCCAGCAAAAAATTCCTTAATATTTAGGATTCTTTCCAAAAATTAAAATGCCTTTTTTGCTCTCAGGAATTATTTTATTTGCCAGGCAATCTTTCCTCCCTGTCTTCATGAAGTGTTCACTCCGTCTGTAATATTAATGGGATTCTTTTGTATCTTCTTCGCAAAAACTGGAAAGAAAGAAAAATTCTACCCTAACCTTTTTGGCACCTGAATATTTAATTAAAAGTCTATTGTATCTCTCAACAAAACATAAGCTTTGGGAGATGATCCCAGGACGGTCAGGAAATCATAAAGAAATACCTTACTGCAGATATCTGTTTAATAAAACTAGAAGGGCATACCTCACAATCTTGATTATTCTTGGTTTTCAGTGTTTTTTACACTTTCCACTGCTACAAAACAGGGATCTGAGCTGTTGTATATGGCTATGTGATAGATTTCCCCAACTGCCATAAGCAGCACACATAGTTGATAATACGATGGAACTGGAATCTTCCTCTGATCTAGTTGTCTAAGCTGTCAATATAATAAATAAACATGAATAAAGCCCTGGAGTCTGAGTGATGATTAAGTTCCGTGACTGCTGATGCATTGCTGAATGGTTTTGGGAGACAGGCTCTACTGTCAGTTTTAACTTCATGTTTACTCTTGCTTCATGCTATTTAAGAATGGGTGCCAACTGTCATAGAAAGCATTTGATAGGTTATCACTATTATGATTATGGCTTGGGTTGACATTAAACTCTATATGAGTCAACAATGTGCCCTGGTGGTCACAAGGGCCAGCTATACCCTGAGGTGTAGTAAACACAGTATAGCTAACCAGCCAAAAGAAGTGACTGTCCCACTATACTCAGCAGTGATGCGATCTTACCACAAGGGCTGTGTGCAGGTTTGGGCTCCTCAGTACAAGGAGGATAGCAAAATACTAGAATGTGTCCAAAGAAGGGCAAGGAACATGATGAAAGGACTAGAGGGCCTGACTTTTCAGAAGCTGAGGACACTTGTCTTGTTCAGCTTAGAAGAGAGAAGACTGAGGGGGTGACCTCATTGCTCTCTACATCTTACCTAATGAGGGGGAGTGGAGCAGGAGGTGCTGAAATCTTCTCCCTCATGTTCAGTGACAGGATGTGAGGGAATGGCTTACAACTGCCTCAGGGGAAATTCAGGTTGAATATTAGGAAAAACTTCTTCACTGAGAGGGCGGTCAAGCACTCAAAGAAGTTCCCCAGGGAAATGGTCATGGCACAAAGCCTGTGAGTGTTCAAGTGTTCAGACAATACTTAGATACACGGCTTAACTTCTAGATTGCCTTGGCTTGAATCAGGAGTTGAACTTGATGGTCCTCATGGGTTCCTTCCAACTCAAGATATTCTATGATATTTAGACTTTATTCCAGCAAAAGTCTCTTCATTTTAGTAGAGTAGTGATGGCAAGACCTCAGCCAAAACTGTTTGTTCTCCTGAACTAATTGCAAATTTATCTCCATTTCAGTTACAAAATCAAGAGTAAGTGAATCCGTGGAAGTGTCTTCATTTCGCTTTCTATACAATTTGGCCTGTCAACCTACTTGAACTTGTGCACCACTGTGAATCATTATTGGCAACTACATTGAAATAAATAATTTTCAAATCAGTGGCAAAGCTTCTGCATAAAAACTGTATCCAAGGAGGTCATTGCCTATCCCACTGTAATAAGAAATAGATCTAAACTCAGTGGAGAAGCTTTTCTGATGAGATCTGACATCCCTCTGTGCATTTCCACTGACACCAAATGGGGATGAATAGCATTCTTCAGTAAGTGTTTGTGAGAATGTGACCTTTTCAGATGGAGGAACTTCAGGGGCAGGTTGGTCACAAAGATTCTAAAAGCTGGATATGCACATTCAGAGGCAGGTAGCATCCTGAGCAGAAGTCAGCAGATGTTTCATTAGAACATTTTTTTCTTTGTTGTATTTTCCACAAGGAAGTGGGGCATGTAAGGAGTTAAATTATCTTGCTCTCCACTCCTTACTTAACTTTTTAAAAAGTTTTTTAACTGCAAGTATGAATTTTCCATTATGCTGAGTCCTTCCTACAATAAAGACTTATGCTAATAACAAAAGAAGACTCAAGGGACAATGTTTCCTATAGACTAATCATAACCTCAGGGAATTGGCATATCTATCTTGCATTCTGCTATGCCCCACAGATGCAATTATCTCACTCCAGCTTCACAATTTATTGTGACTGTTAATGAAGGACTAATACATGTGCAGAATTACACAGTTAAATCCAGAAGTAGAATCACACACAATAAAAGAGCAACCACATTCAAAACATACTATTCTGTAGACCTGGTGGCCTCACATTTGCAATGAAAGATTATACTTTTATAATATTACTTGTATAAGCAAGGTTACAGGATCAGGTCCTGAGTAACCAACTTGAAGCACCAACTCTAGCAGTGTGCAGAAGTTGCAGTTTAATGAAGTGTCAGTTATGAACTGCCAATTTTAAATGGATTAGATAGTCACATTAAAAATAAAAATCCCCTTTGGAGACAATCTTGGCCTATTTAATTCAGAGGCATAGAGATAATTTCATTGTAGAGTAACTTTACATGGAGAATTCATGGGATAAATATTTCTGCATTTTTTCCTTAAAATATTAGAAGTTTAATTTTAAAAAACATGTTAGATAATTACAAAACCTGGAGAAGTACTGAAGTATTATGGTAATATACAATAAAAACAGTTTAAGATGCCAATACATAGCTTTTCTAACAAAAGGAAAGTATGCAAAGTTACCATGAGCACCACCTACCACTGCCTTCTTGGCCTCCAACCTTTCCCTTGGCTTTTAAATTTCCTTAGTCTAATTGTTCTTCTTCTGTTCTCTCTTCTCCTCCTGTCTTCCAAAATTCCAGTAATGACCTGTATGCTTCCCTATGACATCTACTTCTTTTCTACAATAACGAAGTAATTAAAATAAGTATTAATTTTTTTACAAGTACTGGTGAGAGGAGGCAACATAACCTAAATTAAATAAATGTACTATCTCCAGTCTGCATGAACTGGCACACATATATATACATGTACATACACATGCATATATGACCAAAGAATGTCAAAGCCAGAAAATTGATTCAAAAACACTGTGGCACCTGAAAAGTCAGTTATGTTGCTTTGGCACTTGAGTGTTTCAAATGCCTCTACCAGAAAATAAAAAAATAAAAGCCTAAAATGCTCCTGATGTTAACGAATATTTACAAATGTCAACATCTGCTTTTGGTAATACTCAAATAAAATTCTTGGACCACACAGTTTACCTAAAAATATGAGCACAGTCCAATTTATGCAAATGATTTTCCCAATGTGTAAAAAGTGCAAGAAATTTGTAACATAATAAATAAAGATTTAGTAATCTCAAGCTGCCACCTCCTTTATTTTATTTTAACTTAATTTAATTTAATTTAATTTAATTTAATTTTTGTTATTTATTTCCCCATGGCTCATTTATTATAGACTTCTGGTCTGTGATAGATTTCATAGACTACACATGTAGACTTCACAGACTTCAAGACTATCATACGCATCAGGAGCAAGCTTTGTAAAATCTATGGCATTTGATGTTTTTCACTGCAGGCTATCCTTCGTCCTGGAAATGAGTGTGGATAAATGTCAAAAGTCCTTCACAACATGATATTCAAACAGAATCCTAAAAACAAACAGTTTCTGAGTGGATCCTCTCTAGGCAGCCATTTTCAGATTTCTTCTTCAGTGAGATACTTGTTTCAATTACCCAACACAAGTGCAATGATCCTCACTTGCAGCAAAAATCTGTTGATTCTTTTTGAACTATTTAAGACACAAGATTTTTAACAGTTGGATTAATACAGAAGACAACAGCATCCTGAACAAAGATCCATGACCAGGAAAGTCATTTAGCATATGAAATACACATACTCACATCCATCCTGCTTTTGAATGGAGGAACTCCATATGCCTGGTCCCTCAGGCACAATTCAAATTACTACAGAGTTCTCTGAGTTGAGGAAATACACAGTAAAAATTCCTCATTTCTATCCCTGAAGATGTTCTAGTGTGTAGAAAAAAACCCTTGAATTTAGCAGGAAAAAGGGAGCATGATTCTCAGCCCCAGTGGAGGAATCCTGGTCTCCAATTTCTGTTTCACATACTGCTTTATTTGTCTGATTCAGCAGTTTCTTCAGGTAAGCTACAAAACAGGCTCTGTAATTTGCCTTTGTTTACACAGCATTGTTGAGCTCCCATTGTTTTATTGTAGGTAGATCTGACCTCATTAACACCCTTATTGTTTGTGTTGGCAAGTAGCTAATTTTCATGTTTTGTAAAACTTACCAGACTGCTCACCCAACTGTAAAAAAATGAAGAGTCAAAGCTATACTGAAAGTGTATAAAAAGGAAAGGAAAACAATACAATTAATTATCATTTCAGACCCTCTCTGACTAACTAAGAAGCAAATTACATTTGAATCTATATTTGGGATGTCAATGCTTTCCCTGGAAAACCTCTGTGATTTAGGAGAATTTTAAAACCCACAGAATTGCAATAAACATTGAAAAACTCCTCAGGAAGCCAGGACAGCTGTGCAGCTTCACAGCCAGAAAGGATAGGTCAAAGAGAATTTCATGAGCCAAATGAGCTATACCTTCCAAATGGAAGGTAAGGTTGATGGAAGCTGATGTCACTGGGAAAGAACAATGTCTATCCATGCATGTAAATTCCTAATATCTACAAAATTTTCAACATGCACCCCTTTGCCAGTGTGTTCTGCAATAGTGTTGATGCATGGTATCCTCTGGTTTATGAGGTATTGAAGGGCAAGAGGAAAAAATCCTTGTGGAAGTTAGTATCTTGCTTAAACCTTTCCAGAATTAATTTCTGGAATAAAACCCTGCAGTTTGCAAATTCCAGTCTTTCCCATCTTGGAAAAACAGGTAGCTTAGGAGAAGTTCATAGAATCATAGAATGATAGAATGTTTGGGGTTGGAAGGGACCTCTGGAGATCATCGAGTCCAACCCCCCTGCCAGAGCAGGGACACTCAAGGCAGGTCACAGAGAAACACATCCAGACGGGCCTTGAAGGTCTCCAGAGAAGGAGACTCCACAACCTCTCTGGGCAGCCTGTTCCAATGCTCTGTAACCCTTACAGTAAAGAAGTTTTTCCTCATGTTGAGATGGAAATTCCTGTGTTCCAGTTGTTTGTTGCCCCTTGTCCTATCACAGGGCACCATTGAAAAGAGATTGACCCACTCTTCTTGACATCCACCCTTCAGATATTTGTAAATGTTAATAAGATCCCCTCTCAGTCTTCTCTAGACTAAACAGCCATAGGTTTCTCTCATAAGGCAGATGTTCCAGTCCCTCAATCATCCTCTTAGCCCTCTGTTGGACTCTCTTAATCAAGTCCCTGTCCCTCTTGAACTGGGAAGCCCAGAACTGGACACAATACTCCAGATGTGGTCTCACTAGGGCAGAGTAGAGGGAGAGCATGACCTCCCTGACCTGTTGGACACACTCTTTTTAATGCATCCCAGGATCCCATTGGCCTTCTTGGCCACAGGAGAGCATTGCTGCCCCATGGATAACTTGGTGTCCACCAGGACTCCAAGGTCCTTCTCCATGGAGCTGTTTTCTAGCAGGCCAACCCCTAATCTGTAGTGGTGAATAATGTTATTCCTCCCCACGTGCAGAACTTCACATTTATTCTTATTGAACCTCATTAGTCTCCCCTTTGCCCAGTTCTCCAGCCTGTCCAGGTCTCGCTGAGTGGCCGCAAGGCCTTCAGGTGAATCAATCCTTCCAGCTTTGTATCATCAGCAAACTTGCTGAGGGTACACTCTGTCCCCTCATCCAGGTCACAGAGGAAGATGTTGAATAAGACTGGACCCAGTACTGACCTCTGAGGAACTCCACTAGTTGCTCCACTCGACTCTGCACCATTGATCACCACCCTCAAGGCTCTGTTGTTTAGCCAGTTCTCAAGCCATCTCACCATCCATTCTTCTAACCTGCACTTTCTGAGCTTACCCAAGAGGATGTTATGGGAGACAGTGTCAAAAGCCTTGCTAAAGTCAAGGTAGATTACATCCACTGCTCTCCCTGCATCTACCCATTCTGTCACACCGTCATAGAAGGCTATCAGGTTAGTCAAACACGAATTCATCTTGGTGAATCCATGCTGGCTACTCCTGACAATCTTGTTTTCTTCCAGAATTAGCTGCTCCATTATCTTTCCAGGGATGGAGGTGAGGCTTACTTGTTACGTTTGCAGTAATTACTGTTTTATAGAATCGTAGAACATCTCAAGTTGGAATGGACCCATAAGGGGTCCTCACAGGAGGGGTCTGAACAATAGCATCACAGAAATTCTCGAACACACACACTGTGGCCACTGTCAGGCTGATAATAACTTCTCAATCCAAACTGACCAAACAGGAGGTGACACCAGGCTGTCAGAGCTGGTTTCAGGCATAATGAGAGGTCTGCACCTTGTGCAGCAGGACCTGATACACTAATAAAAGAAATGGGTTTGAAAGTAGGGCAGGACTCATTACACAGGCTTGCTCAGGACAAATTATAGGCAATGTATCTACACAGTGAAACAAAGGATAGTGGAGAGATACCTGAACTAGCAATGACCTGCAGCAGTAAGTGGCAACTTTGCAACTGAACTCCTTGCAGACTCTTATAAAGCAGATCGGGACACACGTTCACTAGCATGCCAGTAGTGGGATGAATTCAACTGCATGTCATGCTGCAGCAGGTGGCTTCACTACCTCACATCTCCCTTAGCTCCAGCATCTCCATTTCATGTGTAGACTCAGGTGAAGCAATGAAATAACTATCGATTTAGACTTGCCTTCAGACATACAGCTCGTGTTCCTTTTCTGAAACTATGAGAATAATAAAACAAACAAATTCCGGGGAAAGAAAATTACTCAGAGGAATAATTATGGCAGCTTTCACCTCGACAGCTAGGTCACTGGTTCAAAATCATTCAAATCACTTGCGACTGAAAATCATTACTCCACTCAATGAGCTTTTGCTTCAGGTCAGAGTAATAATTACCACAGGACTAAAACCACCATTAGTGGCCCCATTAGTAAGGAGAGAAAGAGAGAGACAGAAACAAAGTAGCAGCCTCGCTCTCTTCAGTGCTGCTTCCCAGCCAAGGATGAGAGGACAACATAGTTTGAGGAATCCTGTACTGCTGAGGCCTGATTTAGCTGCCCAAGCAAAGCACCTTTTGAGATATCCGTTATTTGCAGTTATTCTGTCTCCAGAATGACACAGGTGTTCCTTGGGTCTTACCTGTCACACCTAAATTATTTCCTATTCACTGGTTTTGTCTTTGTTATGTCAATCAACAAGAAACATACAGATATATTGGGAAATGTTGTAAGAACATTTGCGTGTATAAATTATGAACACTAGGTCTCCAGCAGACATCCAGCTGGAGACCTATTTCTCTGGAGATTTCTTGTAGCCTGAATTCTGCCACAGTTTATTACCAGCGATCTACCTACATTTGGAGTGGGTTTTTCCTATAGAAAAGTGATATCTGTACATTTCAATGTCATAGAAATACACTGAAGAAGCTGAACTGAGGAGCTGCCCTAAGAAGAGCAGCCAAGCTAGGAGGAGGATTTACAACAGCTCTGTGTGGCTGGACATGCCAAGGGCTTTCTGGTATATGAGCTACAGTGCAATACAGCTGAGCTAGGACATTAAACCCACTGCTCTGCCAAGTCAAGGACAGACACAGATGAGGCTAGGTGAAAAAAAAAGTATAGATACACTACTTGCATCAGGTGAAAGGAAATTAATGGGGGAAAGTAAAACCTTTAAAAGAAGATATGTTTCTGATGTACTCTGAAGAAACCCTGTGAAAATGCCAAATACCATTAATCCAGAGGGCTGTGAAGGAACAGCACTGGTTTTAAAATGTGACAAATGCATTAATATTGTGTGTAAGGTTTATTATAAAGAATCTATCTTCATAGTAGTTTGTGATAGTTTTTAAAAATACATTTGCTTATATGACTGGATTCTTTATACCAAGATGCCCTCATAATAACATGTACTCATAATAATAGCATAGACTTATTAACATCCCATATTTAAAAGACCAGCTGACATGTTTAATTGGGTCTTTTAACATTGTAACAGTTTTCCTAATGCTTGCTAGTTTAATTTGGCTGTCTTTTTTAAAATATCTCTCTCTTAAATATTTATCTCTCTCTTTAAGCAGAGTGTTTTAACCCAACACCAACTCTGTAGATTTTAAGAAAAGGTTATTGCAACACATAAAACATATGGTCTCACTTCAGCTCCTAGTATACATAAAATTAGTCAAAACAAAACACTACCAAATCACTACTAAAACATGTGGTTCAGTCAGTAATTTTTGCTCAGAAGCATCTTGGGACTAATTTAGCATGAACAACACATTTTTATTTCTCACTTCACTCTTATCTCTGTAGGTCACATGGCAGCAGAAGGCAGAACTGCAAGATGAAGTTCACTCTGCTTCATTCTGTCCCTCACTTATATTTCATTCAAGGTTGTCTCCACTTCCAAGATAACAATTGCTTTCAGAGACTGGGAAATCCATTTTCAGAATTTATATTGCCTTTTGGAATTACAGAAACACATAAATCATGTCACACTGGTGGAAGCAAAAACTTCAAAGCAATATAGACATAGTATTGGAAACCTGAGATAATTCCAGGGTCTTCCTCACAATAAACGTGTTTTTTTTTTTTTCTGTTTCTAAGAAAAGGAAAAAAAGTCTACAGGAGCATCTAAGTTAACTGCTTGGCCTCCTGTTAGGAAAGGGACCACACCTGCTCTTCCAGGGAGGGAGTTCAAAGACTCAGCTTGGAACCAGCAGTGCCTGCCTCTCCTGCCTCTGCTTTGGGGCACTGGGCAACTGCTGCCTTCAAAGCAACACCCAGGCACAGTTCAAGTTATCATTTTCTCCCAGGACCACAAAAAGTATATATATAGATGACATAGGTAGGTTTTGCTGCCTTCTATTCATTGCAGCCTTCCATCACTACCCCTGCAGACTTTGCACTCTCAAGATCCTTACACCACATCCCAAGGAAGACAAAATATATCCTTGGTTTCATCCTGAGATGAAAAGCCAGCAGTGCAGCCTGACAAAGGAATGATCCTCACCTTGTCATCTACAGCAGCAGGAGCACAGACAGGGAAAGGAGCTCTGCCTTGGGGCTTTCACGTTAACCCCTTTTCTGGAGAGAGGGCTGCTGAAGCAGAGGTCACCAGCAGCTCTATAAATGATTGCTGTTCCTCAGGCTATCAGTCACTCAGTCACACTGACCAATATTAAAGGCAGCCAGATAAAGTATTATTTATCATTTCATTAGTTTGATTTACACCAGGATAATTATAATTGGGAAAACAGACCCATTCTCCACATTTGGACCTGACTTCAACAGGGGTGCAAGGCCCACAGTGGAAGAACATGCAACTGTCAGAGGTTTCAGACTAGGAAGCAGACTCAAATGCAGCTTTTAAATACAAAGATACAGCTAAAACATTTATGGTTTAAGAAGCAGAATTCCTGCTTAATGTACCAAGGCACCACAAGTGCCTATTAACTGGCCAAAGAGCCACAAAGGTGATTAAGGGAGTGGAACGTCTCCCTTATGAGGAAAGGTTGAGGGAGCTGGGTCTCTTTAGCTTGGAGGAGACTGAGGGGTGACCTCATCCACGTTTACAAATACGTTAAGGGTGAGTGTCAGGATGATGGAGCCAGGCTTTTTTCAGTGATGTCCAGTGATAGGACAAGGGGCAATGGGTGCAAACTGGAACATAGGAGGTTCCACGTGAACATCAGAAAAAACTTCTTTACTGTGAGAGTGACAGAGCACTGGAACAGGCTGCCCAGAGAGGTTGTGGAGTCTCCTTCACTGGAAACATTCAAAACCCACTTGGACACGTTCCTGTGTGATGTGCTCTAGGTGATCCTGCTCTGGCAGGGGGGTTGGACTAGATGATCTTTCGAGGTCCCTTCCAACCCCTAAGATTCTGTAATTCTGTGAACAGAATAAAACTGTAAAGGAAGATTGAACCTTGACAACCTTTGACATTCCTGACATAAGTCAGGAATTATAGTGTGAATCTGATATGAGAAAACCAAATGAAAGACGAGTCTTAACATGACCAGTTTTAAAAGAAAAACATGCTTTTATACACTATGTGTATGTTCTATTTACTCATATTTTTTCACAAGATTGTCTGAGTAAAAAGAATCCAGTGTTGCTGAGGAAACTAAAATAATGGTGTAATCTTCTGAGAAAGTGTGAAATATAGAATTAACACCACTGAATTGAATTTAATAACACTGTGCAACATCAAACCTACTCTTAAATCAATACTTCATTTTCTCAGTCATCTTACAGAGTCGTTGTAGCCATTATAGCTCCAGAGAATGTCAACCACCCTGTGGAGGGTCAACCTACTTAAGTAATATTTTGCAGGATCTTCTAGTGGACAGATGTCAAAATACTCATTAAGAGTGTATAACCTCAACTTTCATAAATAGTTTTTTCTATATTCTGGAGACATCTCTCATGTTTGTTGTAAATACTCCAGTTGGTTTTACCCACTACAGTTCAATGATACTTATGACATACTATACTTATTATTTCTAAACTGAGATGAAACATAACCCACTTTTAGAAGGCAATAAAAATAATAATCATCGATGTGACCACATGAAAATAAGTTTCTGCAACCACTGCTTTCCGAGAAAGCTAATTTCAAGTGCAAGTCAGAGCTGCACTCTAGATTACTTACAGCAAAATTCTGTAGCTTGAAATTCTTCATATTCTATTTTGAACCAGTTTTTACTTGGAAGTATTTCATAATCAGAAGCAAAATCAAATTAAGGAATTGGGTGTGTCGTAAAATGCACTTTCACCCTCAAATTGAAAAAAATTGTTTGTGAAAAGGCTTTGTCACAGCAGCAGAGATGCCACTCCTCGGATTACATTCTCCTGCTGGAGTGTACAGGTGTGGCAGAGACCATCATCATATACCAAGGGATCAGCAGACCACACAAGAAGGGATGCAACCATCATGTTGCTTAGTACACAGCTGCACACCAAACAGTCTGTCCAGGTGGGAACGGACATAAGGTTGGGCAAGGTGAGCTCTGCAGCATCTGAAGTTGAGCAGCTTGATGCTGGGAGTGGAATTTGCACTGCCAACAGCCCTCTCTGAATCCGAACAAAGCTGTTTCTTCTTGAGGGATTCATAGATTTACTAAATTATTCTTACATAGGCAAACATTTGTGCAGAATAAATGCTTGGTGCTGTAAGGAGCAATGATTTCATGCAGTAAATAACACTGCAAACTGACAGAAATAAGAATATAGGATTAGATAACATCATGCAGAAGATAAATTTTGTAGTTTTGCCTTTGGCAGTAGGCTGACTGTACACAGAACTAACCCACAATTTAATGTATTCTGTAACAGAAAAGGTGAAAAAGCCTGCTACAAAGTTAACACCTGTCATATAGGTTTGGCCAATGGCAAACAGCCAGCAGCAGATTCTTAGGAAGGTATTTAAGAAAGCATGTCAGAGAAGGATCCTTCCCTTTGAACAATTATACATGATCTCTAGCAATCAGTAATTTGTAAACTGCCTGATATAAATGTTTTAAGTCTAAACTGAACATCTACAGCCAGATATAGATGATTCGTGAACCCAAAAATCGGGGTTATAACAGAATGTTACATGGATCACTGGTGAACTTGTACAGGGAGACTGCATTGCACTTACTGGTCTATTTGTAATTATTGGATAGGCAGTTTAGACCCTTATTTCCATGAGCTATAATATTATCCTGGAAAAAAAGTATTCCAAATTGTCAATATAAAAAGATTTGGTCTTCCATCAGTTTGGCAAGAAAAGGAAAAGAGAAGAGAGAAGTAACAAAAGAGCAGATGGTAGATGAGATAAAGCAACATGTTGTATGTAACTGTGAAGGAAGACTGGGATCTTGTAGGAAAAAAAAAAAACAACATGCTTTATTTGCTTAAAAATTATAGGCAAAGGAGATTTTTAGTTCAATACATCAGCAAATATGAGCTTCCAGAACTGAGAAATAAGGGCATATTTTTCTGAATTTCTTTCTACTATTGAAAATTTTAAAAAATTATCACTAAAGCTCAGGCCCTTTGGCTCCAGTAAATGATTTAAATTACTCGTTCTACACTTACTTTTTAAATCCGATATTTAGCAAGCAATCTTTGAGAAGCCTGGGAGTAGCTGGTGATATTGCCACAACAAATCTGGGAGAGCTCCTACACCTTCAGGAGGCAGATAGCAGTCCTGGAAATAGCTATGCATAACGCAGGTAAGTGTGCATGGAAAAGTTTTGAAGACAAAGGCAAAGGATATCATGTGTTAAGTGCTTCAGGTAAGTCTAGGCTGAGGCATGTTCCTCTTTCATGTGCCTGGAATATTATATCCAAAGTCACCTGAATGCTAGCAACAGCTTTAGTGGAGAGCAGTCTTAATTTACTGTACTTAAATATTGTAGCTAAAGGATTTTTCTTAAATATACATAATTTTTTCAACGAAAACACTATTTACAGAATGCAATGGGGGTTCAGTGCCTTTAAGAATTTGTTTTTTTCCCAGCTATACTGTGCTGTATCTTGTGTGAAGTAAATGAATAATTTGTACAGCTTCAATCTTTAACATTTAAATGTTTGGAAGAAATTTAAAATCACAGAGCCTGTCATCCTGTTCTTAAGAGTCAAGATGCAAACTGTGTAAATGACACATGAGTAAAAGGGGGGTAGTGGCAGGTGTGGGTGTCCAGTGAGATTTGCAGAGTTCTCGCATTATCATATGGAAAGGACTTAACATATATCTTATAGTGCCAGGGATTACTTCTTGACTGAGGTAAAAAAAAAATGAGATTACATCCTGTTGAGTAGTCAAAGAAAAAAATAGTTTCTAGTGTGATTTAATTATGTTTGAATTTTTAGGTAATTTCTCTTTTACTTGTCTTGTTGACATTTTTAAGCCTAGATACAAATAGCGCTGCAGAGGAGAAGCAATTTCACAGCACTCAGCACTTCCAACACTAAATAGTTTTAAGTCAATATTCTTCCTTTGTAATGGGCATTAAACGTAAATGTATTATTTGAAAAAATACTGCAAACTACTGAATTTAATCTGTTCTACAGCAGATATGACTGGAAAAATGCCAACCTTCACCAAGACATTGTGGAGGACTGATCATTGTAGTTAATATATGACCTCAGCACCATTGACATATATAAGAACTATATCACTGTGAGACAAGGAATTTTATGATACTTTTGCATCCATATTAAATAATGAGAAGGCAAACTAAAGAAATAAACTAGGAAAAAAAAAATTCTTATTGTCCGTTATGTTTAATCCATAAAATAATAGAATGGTTTGGGTTGGAAGAGACCTTAAAGATCATCTAGTTCCAACACCCCTGCATGGGCAGAGACACCTCCCACTAAACCAGGTTGCTCAAAACACAGCACTCTGACCCCAAAACCCAAAGACTATGTGTCCTTGTTTGAGCCAGGATACAACCACTTTTCTTTTTGTAATTTTACTTTTCAGTTAAGTCTCTTCCAAGTAACTGCACTGGCTGAAATGAACAGCATGTTTTCCAGTCAGTGTCTGCTTCTAGGACTGATAACACTCCATGTTTATAGTTACTGCTGGAGAATGGTACTCAGAACCAAGGCCACTGCTTAGTTCTGGAAAACATCTGGAAACATCTGGAAAACAAAAGGGAGGAAAGGGGTCACACCTGAGATCTCCTGTGGGGAGGAGCAGACCAGACAGGTGACCAGAATTGATCAAATGAAGTATTCCATCCCATATGTGTCATACTCAGTATAAATCTGAGGGATAGTGAAGGTCAGGCTTTCCTCATCTGTATCTCATGTCCTGAGAGGATTCCATCCATTTGTCTGCCTTTGATCCTGATATGTGCATTCCTGAATCCATGTGTTCCTGCATCCACGTCCCATCTGCTGCTGCTTCCAAAAGTCAAGTCTGGGACTTTTCCTGGGCTGCTCTGCAGACTCAGTGGTGATGTGAGCATTAATGGGGGGAAGCACAACAGTTTTTATGTATTTGTATGTATTTCATTGGGGTTTTTTTTCAGCACTGCTGTTTCGTTAAGCTGCGTAGTTTAGTTTCCAACCCATGTCTCTCTCTTATTCTCTCTCCTGTTCCTATAGTACAAGGGAGAGGGGTTAATAGAGAGCATCTGTCATTAATTTAATTGCCAGTCCAGTGTTAAACCACAACATTATGCCAACCCAAAGCCATACAAATGTACCTGAATGTTTTTCAAAAAAATCCATCACAAACCACAACTTCTTGGTTTAATACTTTGATTGGAATAAAACTTCTCAGATATCTTTGAAAACAGACACTTGACTGTCTTATTTGAACATCTGAAAGCAATGTTCACAAACACAATATCTACCTGGACATTTTTATATTGAAAAGCCCTAATCAGATTACATGTTCTGACTGACTTTACTGTTTCTGGTTTTATCTGAACACACTCCTGTAGTTTTTCCAGACTGGAAATCAACAAGTCAAGAACTTAATTATAATAATAACTTGAAGGCATCTTTTGTTTATAAGGTAACATGCATAATCTAGACTAATAGATTCTGTGGCTGAAGGCCAGGGACTTTATTAGCCCAGGATATGGTTATTACAGGTTATTATGCTCAGTTTTTAATTAAATATTGAAATCTTGAAGGACAAAAGTGGGAGCAAAATTGCTTTCTTCCTTTATCCTCCTTCAGCCATGTCCTTTAGTCTCCCAAAGTACTTTTTTCTTTTTATACAGTGTCCAGTTTACTTTGCCCTCTGATCTTTTGTGCATAATTTCCTTTTATTTCCACATATTTTGATGACAACTGAATACAAAGTTCAGATTATACCTTTCAAAATGAAAAAAACTTTGAAAACTCAGAGCACAGTAGTTTTTTACCAGAATACTAACAAAAAATGGAGGTACATGCATATTCACAGTAAAATTACTGTAGAAAAATTATGTGATTTGAAGAGCTCAAGGAAGGAAAGAGGTAGCTTTGCCACTGAAGGTAGATGACATGCATCACCTAGTACCAGTCCTTACTAGTGAAGATAAAGGACACTTTATATAACTAGGTCTGACTGCTTTTCTGATTTTAGGAGGCCATCATTAGATGAGATTAATCCCATTCCCACTAAGAGTTCATTCCTGGACACTGTTTTTTTGAGCCGTAAAAAATGCAGTCTCAAATTCTCCCACAATATACAGTCAGCAAAGCATAGGTGACTCAACTGAGTGTGTTTAGCAGAACTGTCAAGTGGGTGGATGTATTGGAAACTGCTTAGGGAAATGTTATCAAGCATGAGAGAGCAACAGGCAATTTCAGGTGGATATATATGCAACAACATTGAGTGAATGTGGACAAAAGAGATAAAAGTCAGGTGGCAATTGTCCTCCTGATGACTAAGTTGCCAGAAGTGGTGGTATATGAAGAATAAAAATCTGGCACCAAAACCTGCTCTTTCTCCAGTTCTACAGGAACCTGAAAGTGAGTTTCTGTCCTCCCCTGCCAGTGACTCAGTAGGTTTTCCAGGCTGAAAAGTATTTTTGTATTCCTGTGATCCTTTGAGCACATGCTGATAGCCAGCTCAAGTCTCTGACAGCTGCAGAGGTTTAATAACTGGCAAGCTAATCGTTTCTTGTCAACAAAATCAGTTAATCATAACAGGAAGAAATGCCTTATAAATGCCATGGAAAACTGCATATTAATGGGAGTTATGGTCCCAAATAATTTCCAAAGTTGAGCTAATTCAGTCTCTAAAACAGCACAAGAAGAAGCAATTGCAAAGGCAGAAAGAATATTTCGGCTTACTTTCAGGGACACACACTCTTAACTCACACCCTGATGTAAGAGAAACTGTTCAAACACAACTGCAGTATTTGGATAATGCCTCGTGAATAGGAATTTGGTCTAATGTGAATAACGGCAACAGAACCTCAAAAACGATATGGATTTCACCTTGTGAAATTGTGATGGCACACATGGTGCATCACCACAATGTTTGTGTAACTGTAGTCTGGAAGATAAATGGAAAGCATGCAGGAACAAGTGCCAAGATTATTAAGACTCTTGGTAGTGCCACAACCAGGAAAGATCTGGAAATTAAGTTTTAGATTGACTCTAAAGAAGAGGCTAGGAGATGGAGATTGATTTTGCAAGTGAGGCTGCTGTCACAAAAGCCTTGAGTAAGCAAAAGCTTTGAAAACATGGAAAATGAAGCTTTAAGTTTGGAAGTGCTTATCAGTTGAAGTAAAAGAAAATTCTCACATTCAGATGGATCGTTAAATGGAAAATTTTTCCCAGATAGCAACTTCCCTAATTTATCTAAGGTGAAGGAGAATTTTAACAACTTCCTCAACTCCAAAGGGTTATTAGAATTCCACTGATGACAACGAAATTATCCCCTAGCCAATCCAGTCTGTAGATGAGTAGATTTTCCTTTTCCTTACATTCCCTGTTCTGTTTGCAGTACATCTATATCCAGATTTATTCTACATCTCTTCCTCCTCTTTCAGAGGACTGAAAAGCTCTCTGCAACTAACATTACTCACTGTACACATACGCCTTGACAGACGAGCTGGAAAGTAAAACTGTCTTGGCAGGAATCTTCCCAGATACCCACAGCTGTCACAAGTGTAAGTGAGCCTGTGCTTTTATATTGTTTCCTTTCCATTTGAGTGAGGAGCTTTACTCTGAACAGAGCACTTTCCACCTGACCCAGATTCACCCACACTGAGAGCTGCAATGTGCAGAGTATCCTAACAAAATATAGGAGCAATATGAGTGGAGTCATCATGGTTTTGTCCACCTGTCACTCTAATCCTAACAGTTTCCTGCTGCTTATTTTCCCTCTGGGTTTTCCATTTCTCCAGAGCGCTGCTGCTCAACCTATGACACTGCTGGTGAAGAGCAGGCTCTGCTGGGCCATCTACAGGCTCCCCAAGAAACTTAAAGTGAGGCAGGCAAACTTCCACCAGGGATCAGGGGTTGTAAGGTGAAAGGCAGTTGCCAAGGCAGTGGGATGATTTATAATTTTTTGTTTCAACACACATGTATTTCAAAGTCTACTCACTGGGTATTTGACCCACACGGGCAAGTATTCATGCAAAAAGAGACTATCAATTCTGTTGTTCATAAATTCTACTTGAGTAATTCTCAGAGCTCAAGCTGAGGGCCAGCTCATGTGCCTGGCAGCCAAAGACATTTAACTTCTGGTAGCAGAGCAGTTATTGTCTACAAAATCAATAATTCGTAGGGGAAAGAGAGGCTACATATAACTGAGAGTACAAGAAAACCAGTAAAATCTCAAATGCAGGAAATATATTTTTTTTCTATACTAGAAATTCAATTCAAAGATTCTTACATCCAGCAGTTTGTTTAATGGAAATAAACCACCAAGATTCTCTGTAGCATGCAAGTACTGAGGTCTTATCCAATTGCTTCAGCAAGCAGTTGTTCCGTGGGGGCAAATAAGTAGGTAAATAAGAAAGTTTAAAGACTGAAGATTACTTTGAGACTAAGTGATATAACCTCTATTTTCCTTGCCTTTACCTGACCCTGTCAATATCTCCACAGGAGACCTCTGATGTATTGACTGTGATCTTGTTTGTTTGGGTCAAACAACTTTCCCACTCAAAGATCACAGACAACAGCAGAGTGGACTGGTTTCAGGAAAGAAAGGCAGGGTGTAATGAAATTAGTACCGATGCCCAAGTTTTGAGCATGGAAAGCTCAAGCCCATTGTGACCTCACGGAAAGCTGGATTTGTGGAGCCCATAGCTCACAACAGCATTGCAAAGGTTTTTCCCATCCTACATTTCAGCTGAAAGATGTAGTGGAAGCTCCATAGGTGAAAAATCACCCTGCTTCTTCCTACTTTGAAAAGCTTTTTCTTCATATAAATAACAATGCAGCTCAGAGCTATGAATGATGGCAATGTGATCCTCAGAGTCTCACGTTCCATTTGAAATTTATTTTTCCAACATAATATGAAATTAAATAACATGAAAAATGAGCACTTTGGCAAAACTGCAGGCATGGAAACATTGTAAACTAATGACCCAGATTTCAGATGGTGAAAATCCAAACTATTCCATCCAGGAGGCTCCATGGAGGGAAGGGAAAGTAGACGGTCAATGGCAGATACTTGGCTATGCCTTATACCATCCCAGGTGTCAGCACCAAAGAAAAGGGGAGGATATGATTAATAGGAAAAGCTAGGGTATCCCTTCACTATGTTTGTCCTACATGGAATTTCTTGGCCCTTATTGTCTCCTCAAGCTGCATTACAATGAGAAACAATGGCAAAAATATGGTATAAAGGTGAATACAGGGCATATCACATATTACTTGAGCTCAATATCCTTTTTCACAAGATGCAGTGCTCTAATGTGTTAAGTATGAAACAGATTCAGGCACAGAATGGGCCAAAAACTACTTTCTTACCTCATGCAAGCAATTCTAAGTATCATCGGCTATGCTACCAGATGGTAGCAAGTCACAGAAACACAGTGTTATCTTTTACAGCATCCTGAAGAGGCAAAGCATCACCTCCAAAGGGTGAGACTCACACCCAAATATTTGTTTGCACTTGGGCATGTTCATACAAGTTACTTTCAGACTGGACATTGAGACCAAAACAAAGAGAGACACATCCATTTCAGAGGAACAGCTCTTATGAGTATAGTGAGCTGACTCGTTTTTGTCTGAAGTACATGAAGTTCTTTTTGCAGTATCACCAATGGGTTAGGCACCACACGGTATAAAAGAAAGGAACATAAAACCTCACAGTTCAAAGATGCTGTGGATGTAGAAGAGGCCTTCTGCAAGCAGAAATAATTTCTTAGTGATACAGCTTTTGTCCACTAGTTCTCTCCAGATCTCATTCATGCACTGTAACAAAGGGTCATCTGACAGTGAGGCATATAGCAGCAAGGGAAGGATTGTGGCCAAAGCAATCTGTTCTCTATCTTGGGCTGCAAAAAAAAAGACCTGGCGATTACTTATTATACTTAGCATGGCTCCAGGTTGTGCTAACATTGCACTGGTCCTTGCCAGCACCAAAATCTCACAGGTGCAAAAATAGTATAAGAGCATACCCAACTTTTCTTTTGCAAAACTTGGAATCAAAACTGGAAAAGAGAAAAGGGGGAAACATTGTCTATATACAGCACCCAGGTGATGACTGCACTTTCATAGAATAATAGAATGTTTTGAGTCAGAAGGGACATTAAAGATCACCTAGTTCCAACCCCTCTCCCACGGGCAGGGACACCTCCCACTAGGCCAGGTTGCATAAGGCCCCATCCAACCTGGCCTTGGACACTTCCAATGATGGAGCAGCCACAACTTCCCTGGGTGACGTGTTCCAGTGTCTCACTATTCTCACACTAAAGAATTTCTTCCTAATGACTAACCTAAATCTATAGCCTTTTATTTCTAAAGAAATATGTAAAGCTTATCCCAATTATTCACAGGAACTCTGTTCCTGTGCTGTCCTTACAGAGGTCATTTGACAGCAGCTTTAGAATTACATACAGTAGAAGGAGATTTCTTAAGTTACATAGCAAATGTCAGTGTATGAGGTAGACTTTCAGCAGTGGACACTATTTACAGTTAATGTAGTTTTATAGGAGTATGCTTTATTTGTCATATCTGAAAATACAAAAACTGCAGCTGCATGAGTCAACATAAATATTCAAGCTTTTAATGCATTAACACAAGTGACAGTACCGGATTGCAAAGCTTAGCATAAAATCACAAATATCTAAATATGGTGTATAGTGTTGCTTCTTCAAGCAATCAAAGACCTTGCATAATATTATAGTGCAGCTGGTTAGTAGCTAATGCCATGTAATTTAAGTGTCCTTAATGGATAAGTAGAACTTTAAAGCAGCCTCCAACGGAACATCACTTCTGCCCCAACAGTATCCTGAATAAGTTCTCTCTTATGTTTTCCCTGTTTCCAGGCATATTTATGACCATAAAAAAATGGCTTCTGTAAAGTATTATATGCCTTTTCACTTTTTTTCATACAATGTGAAAAATTAGTGCTATTCCATGCCCTTGTGCAGCTGTGCTGTGTACCGGATGGCATGTGAATATTATGAGCAAATTACAAGCAAATTACTAGCTTGCACATTCAGAGCAGTGTAAAAGAAAAGGACAATATAAGTTTCTCCATTTCAGCGATTAGACAATACTGGTACACTTGGCTTATTGTGAGAGGAGATACTCTCCTGGAAACAGCCTTATTATGTGTCACATTGCTATCCAGAATCATAAAACTCTCATCTCCTCCTGCAATTTCTGACATGCTCAATAGCCCTGGTAATTGAACTACAGTCCTAGGGCTTCTTCAGCATGCTGAGATACCTTACCAGCTAACTATCGGCAATTAAAATCTGTAATGTGAATAGAAAAAAACATGAATTAATCAGCAATATATTAGATAAGTAACAAATAACAAAAGCAGTGCTTTGGTGCAGAAGCCAAAATTTCAATCGTGCCATGTAATGCATGCTAAAATAATGGGATATAAAGAGCATTCTTAAAACTGGAGTCTGGTATGTATTCCCATACAGAAAATAAATCACCTTCCTAGCATTCAGATGTAAAAATCTGCCTGGAGCTATGATAGCTGAATGCTTCATTTTGTGAAGAATTAATATTTTCAGCAGCAGCAACCAGCACTTCATGGATATCAGATAAATCATTGCAATAAACATGAGCTATGGAAGAACAGACAGTGTGTTTTCTTAATTCATTCATTCATCTGTTCATAATATATATATTTTAAGATGTATAAAACATTGAAAGAAACAGACAAGTGTCTGGGACTGCAGAGCTTTTGGTTTTTTGTGACCACTAAATTCTAACAATAGATCCAAGATTAAATTATTCATTCCCATTTACACAAATATTATATGAAAATATTCTGTTCAGGAATGGAACATAAATAGTAAATTAATTGCTTCACCAAGTCATTGTGTAGCCTCTTTGAAAAACATGTTGAAGACATACACTATTCACAGGACACCCTGGAGATCAATGTGTTATGCTTAAGCAGTAATGAATTTTATGCTGGTCACTGCATTACCAGTCAGTTAAGTATTTTCTTAGTTATACCCTTGAGAAGTTAGCAAGTAATTAATGATTATGAAAGATGAGAAGATTCATTAGGGATAATACACATTTTTCCAAGATATGTCATTATCCAGGTTTGTCATAAAGCAGCACCTATTATATTAAACACTTACGCATTAAGGACTATAGGCTTAGGAAATAAATCTTTTCCAGAGGAGCTCTAATAGAAGAGCAAGCTGTCTAAAAAACAAGAAACAAATGGGATTAGACATGGCAATCTAAATTGGTTACAAGAGGTGTTGAAGAGGATAATGGACCTAAGCATCCTTAGCAATACTCTAAATACAAATTGGCGCAAGGTCTTGAATTCAGGACTGAGTGCATTTTATAAACAGGAGCAGCTACAACAGAAGAAACCAAATCCTGTCTCTACACTCTCACGCAGGGTGTGACCTTGGGGACAAATTCAGTCTATCCATATTTACCTAATGCTAACATCCCGCCACCCCACTTCCCCTTGTAAAACCATTACTTGATCACATTAGGCAGACAGATAGCCGACACTCTTCCTGCAATTGCCCCAACCTCACATCCCTGAGTTCAGATGACTTACAGAGAAAACGGGCACACCAGGTAGCAAGAAGACAAGGCCACATCACAACCCTATCACTCCCTTCCTCCTTCTTACCTTCCTTTGAAATAAGGTGCTCTCATTTTCTAACTCAGGAATTTAAGAGGCATACTTACTGGGTACACGATGCTATCATTCTTACATTTTATACTGTCTTGGTACACTTATCACAAAAAACACCCTTAAATTAGTCAGAATTTAAAAAAAAAAAAAAAGCCATTTTCTTTGCATTAAACAAAAGATATGTTGAAAACCCAAGAGAAGAACATGAAACTTTATAGGCAGCTGCTAGTTTCTTAAACTCAGCTTACCTTTTTGTGGGGCTGAAGTGATAATAACCCACAAAATACTATTAGTTTGAAGGTCATGCCTCCCATACATACAAAGCTGGATGAAATGAAATATGGAAGTGCAAGTAAAAGACTGTTTTCAGTCAGGGAAATGACTGTTGGAGAATTATATTCATTGCTTCCCCTGCTGCTGTCATGCTGACCCTTGAGAATCTGGACCATCATTCAAGCTGTGGGTTCTGCTGTGGTGTTTTGTAGAGTACCTCTGGGTTTGGTGAGAGCTGAGCTGGTTTTAGCCAAGTGCATGGAGTTGACAAAGAGCTGATTGTCTCCTGTTTGATGCTTATGATGGAAGTTATACAAAAAGATGATGTTTAGTAAGACAGCTCCTAAGAAATCAGTTCAGTCTAGAAAACTCATTTTTGTTATGCTTCAGTTACAACAGATAAATACTGGCATGTAGGCAATAAGAGCCACCTTCACAGAAACACCCTGCTAGCCTGACTGGGAATGGAGAAGATCATGAGCTCCTCACTCTACAGACATGGAAAGATATTCCCATGAAAATCAAGGTTCTCATTTGACGAAATCTTTGTAAACAGTCCAGATGTTGCATGTTCGTTTGATGACCCAGGCACAAATTTACAAAGATAACAACCACCTCACTTGGTTGCTTATAAATCTCTGATTATATTCACAAGCTGTTATCTATTGATTGGCACTATCCTGTCTTTCCAGGAGTGCTCACTGAGATAGTAGTGTTTGCTCCTACAGACAGCATCAGTGACATAAAATGGACCCAAACAAAAGGCCCACACTCTGTGCCATGAATAAGGATGAGAGGATTAGTCCTAAAGCCACTCTTCTGAGAAGGGCAGTCAGGGAGCAACAGTACAGGTGGGGGCTAAGCCAGCAACCAAGCAGGCCTCAGTGGCCAGTGTGAGTTGCTTCTTTGCTTTTTATACCTCCTTAGTGCCATATCACAATGAAAATCTACATATAGAAAACTTGGGAAATCCTACCACTCATTTTCATCAACCAGTTTATATATGCTTATGTTTTTTGTATTTAAAAGTACCCTTTGTATAGGCCAATTAAAAGATGACCAAGGTTTTAGAAGGAACCAAGGTCTAAGCAAAAACTTGAGTAATGGCTGGCCCAAAGCGGACATGAACACTAGAAGGAAGGATTTTGTTTTGGTAGAGAGCCCAGATGGCCTGTTAGATCTTTCCTTTACTTATCTCCTATGATTCTTCATACTTGGAAGGTGGTAGAGTGATACTTTACCATGTCACATTTATTGGCTTCCTTAAAAAAATATTGTATGCATAATGTCTGTGTTTTGCCTTGACTAACGGTCTGGAAAAGAGGCAGTGCATTGCCCTGCTGCCCTCTACATATCTCCTACTCTGAAGTTTTGTTCACCCTTTGCTGCCTGAAATAATTACAGCCTCTCTATACAAGAAAAACCTACAGATTAACAAAGATCATGCTTATGTTGTCGAAACCACAACAGCTAGATCCATGTTACAGCCTTGATTTTGACCAATAAACCTCTGCCAGGGCACCTATGTAGAAGAGAGGCCACACAGACACAAGTTTCTTCACAACCATCTACTTTGTCAAATACATTTCCTTATTTCTGTTCTGACAAGACACATTAATAAACCCCTTGTTTAGATTTGTTTACAACCTTTTGATCAATAACTATATTCAATGTGGTCATTCACTGCCAGCCAGCCATGGGATATATTAGAAGAGATAATATAAGTGCTTCTAATAAATTGCCTTGCAAATGGGAGTAATCTTGGGAATAGCTTTAAGAAATAATTTTCTTCTGTTTCTTAAGAATGTACCTTCTGTTGTATGTCAAAAAGGGAAAAATGTGAAATAGTGTAAAGCCATACATTTAAACTATATTTTATTAAAAGAAATTAAAAGAGTGCATATGACGTAGGCCACAAAAGAAGATTAGAAAAGGTGAGTTGTGAAAAATTAATACTTTTCATCATCCCGTAGGTACATGATGCAATATATTTTCACTTACTAGATCTGGTAACTTAGATTTCTCCTCTTTTCCTACTCCTCTTCTATCTGCAGTGTTAAGGCTTATTTTATAAGGTCAAATATGGCAAGGTACCAGCATATCTATGAAGGAAATACTTTACCATTCAAGTACTATGGATAGGTGGAAAAATACTCCTGTATTCCAGGCCATACAGTAAGAATTCTCACCCACTATATTTGTGAATAAGCACTACAGGGGCCGTTGTGAGGGCACAGGAAACTTAAAATAAACTAAAATTAAAGCATAAAGAGTTACAGTTTCTCTAAGAAAAGAAGAATCCAAGAAGTAAGAAAATGACTGGGGTTTTTTTTTGTGAGGGACTGCTCCACCAACTGAAACTAAACACAATCCCCCTTCTTCAAAATCAAGAATTGGAGAGACAAGTAAACTAATATAATTCAAACCAGTGGGCCAAGCTCCTATTGGCAACGGATCTGTATTGTGAGGAAGCCTGAACCTTTGATCCCAAGCAAGGATCCTGATTTTTGTGTGGAAAGTAGAGAAAGAGTCTGAGTCCTGGCAATTGCAATTTCACTGAATAAAGCATTTAAATTAATAATGTTGTACTCAGTTGTCCCTCAGCTCTTTAGTTAGGAGTTACAGAAGTTGCAGGTTTCCTTATTAACGTAATGTAAAAAGTCATTACTTAAATATTTAAGTAGATTTACATTTGAAGTTTTCACCTCCGGGTTTCAGCATCAGCCAGCCACTGAGATACAAGCAGAATTTACCTTTCTGAGCAACCATTTTGGACTCTTTCCTGCATCAGATTACAGATAAGTCATATTTTAAGGCCTTCTTTATCACCATAAATTGTCATTTTGCTATAATTCTCATAAATACTTCTTTTATTATTGATGGCAAAGTACTGTAGGGAATACTAAAGGATGAGCAGAGGAAATTTACGGTACTATCCATGTGGGAACAGGAAAGGAGAAGGGAACACCCTATAGGGGTAGGCACAGGGACTTGCAGAGATGGGTGAACTTTCTGTGGAGGGGATGAAGGGTGCAAATCTGTACAGAAGACTTCATTTTTTGGTTATTCAACCACTCGTTGGACAACTTTATCTGTAACCAGCAGAGACAGACTCAGAAGTCCACTCAAAGGTTCTCTGCTATCCGTTAGCTGGTGAAATAAAACATTGGTGCTCTCTTTTATCTGTAGGAAGGATGGGTTTGCCATTAAAGCCCTACACTAACTCCATGCTTAAGTTCCCAGCTGTACTACTGATTTTCTGTGAACAGGTAGCCCAAGCTTCATTATTTCACCTTTTCCCCAGTGTAGAAGGAGAAAAATGTTAGCTTAAACTCTTCTCTAAAAAGAAATATAATCTATTATATCCAATAGGATTAAATCATTTAACTTAAGCTATGTGCAAACTGCAACATAGTTAAGACATTAGGCCTGTATCAGCCAAGCCTGATCCAGGTCCAACTCACTCAAAATTAAGGCTGATGAAAATACTTTTAAAGTCCAAGAATAATGCTTGGTAAATCAGTGTCTATTTTGAAAAAGAAAATAAGAGCACTCCAAGTAAATCTCAAACATCATTTTTAATTTCTCTAACTGGAGTCAGAAGAAGTTAAAAAGTACATAAGGTAATAATAATTAAAAAAATTTCATTGAACCCAAACAAGGCATTTTCTCTCTATTATTGGTAAGGCTATTACTACTCTTAGTCAAAATACATTTTGTTAAAAGCAGTAGTGAAACATGGTTTGGAATACATAATTGAAACAGCATTTTGAAAACACCGGAACAAATCCTTTCGATTTTTCAGAATGACTCTACATTTCACAAACACTTTAAATCCAACCCAAACTGCAATTTTTTTCTGCAAAAACACTGCTTTCCTAGGAAATGCTCCCTACCTGCACTCAGGCCAGGCTGGTGAGAGGGAGCACTGCTGATCCTTCCATGGGGTAACAGGTGACATCGAGGTCCCTATGAGTTCCTCCCACCATGAAGAGGGGACAATGAAGCATTTTAGCTCTAGACCAGGCCTGTGCTTGAGAAACAAATTAGCATAACCTGCCCCTGGCCAACACCGTCCTGGCCTGCATCAGGAATGGTGTGACCAGCAGGACCAGGGAGGTGATCCTGCCCCTCTGCTCAGCCTTGGTGAGGCTGCACCTGGAGTCCTGTGTGCGGTTTTGGGCACCGCAGTATAGGAAGAACATTGAGGTGCTGGAGAGGGTGCAGGGAAGGGCAACTAGGCTGTTTAGGGGTCTGGAGAACAGGTCTTATGAGGAGAGGCTGAGGGAGCTGGGGCTGTTCAGCCTGGAGAAGAGGAGGCTGAGGGGAGACTCTATTGCTCTCTACAACTACCTGAGAAGTGGCTGTAGTGAGGCAGATGTTGGTCTCTTCTCCCTGGAGACCAGTGAAAGGACAAGAGGAAATGGGGTCAAGTTGTGCCAGGGGAGGTTCAGATTGGATATTAGGAAAAATTTATTCACAGGAAGAGTGGTGAGGCATTGGAACAGGCTGCCCAGGGAGGTGGTATAGGCACTGTCCCTGGAGGTGTTCAGAAAAGGGGTAGACATGGTGTTTCAGGAGATGGTTTAGTGGTTAGGGGTTGTAGGGTGGTTAATTGGACTTGATGATCTTGAAGGTCTTTTTCAACCTTGATGATGATTCTACGATTCTATGTTTTGTGTGCATAAGCATGTGCATGCTTCCACATACATGCGCACATATGTATCATAAATACACACACACATACTTGCACATAAAATGAGTGTTAGTGCTTTAGCCTTATTTGTAGCAAGAGCATGACAGAAGAATATAGTGCCAGGAAACATGGTGATATCTGAGAATAAAGTCCTCTCTACCACCAATAGCTGCAGCAGAAGTAGATTATCTCGAACGAGTTACCATGGTAAAATACATTAATGAAAAATGCCTCATTTATGAATTGCATCACAAGAGAGCAATTGTAATGGAAGTAACAATGAGATATATAGGTGATAATATTCTTCCTCCTCGATGCAGCAGAATGGGAGGAACATATCCCTGTTGTGCACTAAATGCCAATAGGTGTAGCCAAAGTGTTTATTGTTCTGAAGCCCTCAGGAAATCTGGGTAACAGCTAAAGCCAATTTTTCTATTGGATCATTCAGATAAATGAATGTTCATTATAACACAGAGAAATAAAACAATGTAAGGTCATTTTAAATTTAAATATATTTTAGCAAGTAGAGCAAGGACTGCCACATTATTCTCTCAGTAGGGTGTGAGCTGCTGTATCAGTTAGCATCTGTTCTTTGCAATTCCTCCGGTCAGAATGTGATGATTTAGTAAATACGCAAAAAGCCATACTTCTGCAAATTATAATTTTTCCTGAGGTGTTTGTTTCCAGTTCGTATGCAGTAGATGGCACTGGTGGAATAAAAAGTTACAATACATGGCAACTTGTAGAAGGTCTACAGCCTCCAGCATGTTCAGTCAGGCTTTGAATGTATGCAGGAATGGAGATCCCACAACCTAGCTGGGTAGCATGTCCCTGTGTTTGACCAGTCCTATAGGAAATCAGAGTTTTCTTACATTTCAACAGAATGAAAGAAATTGCTTTATTTTAATTTTTGTCCATTGTATCTTGTCACTGGACACCACAGGAACAAGCCTGGGTCTGCCTCCTTTGAACTTTCTGTTCTCCAGGATGAACAGCCCCAGTACTACCTCAGCTTCTTCTCACATGTCAGATGCTCTCACCCCTTAATCTTTGAGGCCTTTTGGTAGACTAACTTCAGTATGTCCATATGTCTCTTGTGCTGAGGAGCCCAGAACTAGACCTAGTGCTCCAGATGCTGACTAGAGGGGAGAGATTACCTCCTTAAATATGCTGCAAGGTTTGTTCCTGATGTAGCCCAGGGAGGTTTTGACTTTCTTTGTTGCAAGAACATATTGTCTTTCAGGACATCCAGGTCACTTTCTGCAAAGAACTTCACATTTGCCTTTGATAAACTTAAGAGATTCCATTTTGCCTGTTTCTCCAGCCCACTGAGGTCCTTCTGAATGGCAGCAAAACCATCACATCTAATAACCAACCCTCCGAGTTTTTTTATCATCTGCATATCTGCTGAGACTGAACTCTGTCCCACCATCCAGGCTGCTAATGAAGATGTTAAACAGTATTGGCCTCAGAACTGATGGTGGTACCTTGCTGGCCTCGAGGCAGATGCTGTACTGCTGATCACAATGCTTAGAGATTGGTATTTCAGCCAGGTTTCAGGCTACATTATTGATCATTTATCTAGTTTGCATTTAATATTTTTTTTTCTATGGGGGTGTTAGGAAATGTTTTCCAGGATTAATTACTCCAACACTTTCCTAGAGATTGAGATGAGGCCATGCAGCCTACAGTTCCTCGAATTTTCTTTCTTGACCTTCCTGAACACAGGAGTGACATTTGCTTTCTTCCAGTCCTCAGGAACCTGGAAAAAAACTGGGGAAGAAACCTTGGGAACTCTATCATCTCGCAAGCTAAGGCATCCCCTCATCTTCACATCCCCAAGCAATTCTTCATTGTTTGTGAATATCAAATCCAGCAGAGCATCTCTTCTTGTCATATTCATGACACATTGTCACATTGTGCACAAGCAGAATTTTTCATCAGTGCACTCCAGAAACCTTCAAGATTGCTTATGCCCTGCTGTGTTGCCCTCCCAGCAGATATTAGAATGTTTAAATTTCCCAGTGAGAATCCAGGCCAGTAAACATGAGGTTTATTGCAGCTGTCTGAAGTAAGTCTCATCTACTTCTTCCTTATCTATAACAGACACCCACCACAATGTCACCCATGTTGGTCTGCTTACTAATCCTGACCTGCCATCTGGCTTTCACCATCTATTCCAAGGCAGAGCTCTGTGCCCTCCTGCTGCTCTCACATAAACGGCATCTCCCCTTCCTTGCTATCCTGGCCTTTACTTTCTGAAGAGCATCCATCCATCCATTGCATCCACTGCATCCAGTCAAGTGAGCTATCCCACAACATCTCCACGATTGCAATGAGGCCATAGTGCTGCAACTGTATATAAACCTATAAATCCTCCCATTCCCCATGCCACTTGCATTTAGCATACAGGTCATGCTGATTTCCCCAGGATAAGTGTGAGAGGCTGCCCCCTTCCCTCCAGTGACATCTGGGAGAGGCTGTCGGACATCACTGCAAGGAGGTCTTACCCAGGGATGTCCCCCTCCCCTGGCAGCTGAGCCCTGGCTGGGCTGCAGCCCCTGTCACACCACCACCATGCCCCTGTCTGGCCAAAGGCCCCACCAGGCTGGACGTGGACCCAGACCTGGACCCTGACCTGCGGATCTACTTCCCAGCTTGACCTTGTACCTGCCTCATCCTGGCAGCCCACCAGGCTGCCCCACTCCCTGCCTGAGGTGATGGGACAGGTCCCAGCTGGAGGGACTGCAACCTGTCAGCCCCATGGAGAGCCCCCCTCACCTTCCAGGTCCTCAGCACCCATAGAGCCTCTGGCCTGCAAGATGCCCTGACATGCTGAAGAACTGATTTTCATGCAGCTTACGTTGGGCAAAATAGATTACACCTTTCTTCTGAATTAGTGCAGACACCTTTTCCCTTCCACTTAGATGCAACATCTCAAAATTAAAACAATACATGTTTCTTTATTTTTAACATACATTCGTCATTTCACCATGCAGGAAGGACAAAATATTTACTAAAAGAGCACTCAGAATTTTTTACACTACTGGGAGATTGCTGGAGCATTGATACAGTTTGAGTGATCACAGCTGAGGGAAATGTGATGTATGTTTTAGAAGGAACATGCTAGGGTGGCTTCAGAACTATGGTTTGTCAGGTAGGCACAAGAGCTTCCCCAGGGTGGCTTGTATTTTATTTATTTTAATGCCTTTGTGCTGATAAGGACTGCCACTGGCCAAAAGCTACAAAGACAAAGCTACAAAAATCAAGGAAAAATCTGAAACCCAAACTGCTGAGTAAAAAAAAAAATATGGCCAACGCCTTCACAAGGGTATAAAAAGGAGGGATATGAAATTCATTAATGTACTGAGACAGAAGAAAAAACACGGATAGTGAATCTCCTTCAGCATCACTCTGAAGCTATAAGACTTTTTGGTGTTAAGGAAGCATGCTGGAGATCTCAAATTTTATTTAATTTTATTTATTTGGCTTTTTTGAGAAGGGATTTTTCCTTTAGTAGACAAGGTAAATGCCCAGAGCTGCTAGGTAAGGTTAGCCACTGCTTGGAAACATCTTCACACTCACCCTGGGCATTAAATCCTAATTCTGAATTTTCCAGATTTTATTAGCACTTTAAATGTTACAGCCCAACTGATTTGTTTTTATTCCAGATTTAGATTTAATAGTGGTGTTAAAAATGTGAAGCCAAATGGAACCTTTTCTTTCCAAGTACACTTAAAAGTATTTTGGTAGAAGAACAAGTTGCAACTTTCTATTCTGACATATCACATGTGAATAAAAGGACAGAGCCAGAGCGATTTCCTAGCTACCTGGATTAAACATGGCTATGATTGTCAAATGTTCTTAAGAGTAAGAAGTTCATAGTCAGCCTGGGGAAGCAGAAAAAGAGCACTCTTCTGTACCAAAGAACAACTGGTAATTCTTATGCATACACTAACACTTTGAAGTTTTTTTTTTCTGTGTTATACATGCAGGACAGTAGCTTGGAATAATTTCCATTCAGCTTTTGCACGGGATGCTTAGTTGACACGTTTGGGAAATTATTCCTAGGTCTATTCTCTGCTGGACTTTGGGACTGCACAGTCTCATCCTCCACTTCCTTGTATGTCACTGTGTTGAGTGAAGAAGTGGGCAACCTATTGGCTTCCCAAATACTCTGATGCCAAGTAACACGTGTTGTTTCCCCAAACACAGTTTTGGCAGTTACTTCATGAACATCTGCTGCCCACAGCCAGAAACAACCTAGCTTCCCCTGCAATGGATGACAGCAGCAGGCATCTTGTGCCTTCACCTTCTTCTGAAAGTTCAGCTCACTCTATCAGCTTGAGGTCTATAGCTTACAGCAGTCAAGAGCAACTACCCCAGAAAGGGTGAGAGCAGAGCAGTTGTGAGCTGCATAGCAGCATAAAATAAAAAACAATGTTTTGCTGACCTTCTCAAATGCTTCAGTCCATTCTCCTGGAGAGAGTCCAAATTTTCAGAATTCATGAGAATAGCTAGCATTGCAAAAGGCCTGACAGGAGTAACAAAGTATGTTAAAAATTTTACTTAAGGCTTGCTGAAAAACTGATGAGTTATGAGAGGGAATGACAAATGACGGCAGAGAAAAAAAGGGAATTTAACTGGACTTCTATTGTAACATAACACAAAAGGCTGCTAGCTTCTCTGAGCTCTGGCGTAACAATATCAGGAGTGATGTGGAGTTAAAAAGAACAAGACAATGGCATTAAATAAAACCTCTTCCTACTCTTACAGTGATAGCTGGCTCCTATCCAAGGCATTCACACAGAGTTATAGAATCCCCTCCTCCTCAGAACGAAAACACACAGTAGGGGTGTTTGGTGATACAGATGAGAAGTGAAAAAAAAAGGAAAATAGCTTGAGGTATTCTAAATTCTTCTCCAAAATATATACCCAGAAGGGATGAATATGAATCATCAGCCAGAAAGGCACATAAATTATCATCCTCCCTGTGCTGGTTTTGTTTCATTTGCTTTTAAATTTGTTGAAGGATTGATTTGTTTTGTTTTGTTTTAAACATGAGAGCCATTATTTTCAGTATGCACACTGCCTGGGTTATGTTCAGCCTTCAGAATTTTCTGAAATATAAGCCATATGAAACAAGTCATTCTTTGTTTGCCCTCATAAATCATCATACAACAAAATCATTGCCCCTGCTGCCTGCAGGTGACTGATTGAAAAAATGAGTTCCGACACTGAAAAGATTATGACAAAGAATAGGGCACTAAATATTCTGCTTAAGAAAACAGAGCCTGATGTGGGAAAGGAAAAGGTTAGCTTCCCCCCTATTAACTTTTGGGGCACAGAACTGTAGCTCATCAATTTGAAGCTGATGCTTCATGTCAACAATTTATAAATTAAAGTCGGGTTCATCTCTTCTGAGAAGCAGGAATGAGAGTTTTACAAATGAGCTGAGATTCACATGTCTGCACTTTTTCCTTCATGCCATGTACAGAAGAGGATGCCATGTCAGAGTAGTACTAAGAGTGAGCTCCAAAATACTGAGTCGGGTGCCTGCAGTCAAAGGTGTATGGGTTATATGAGCTCTGCAACAGCCAGTCCACTGTGTGGAGCAAAACCTAAACTATACCATAAGCAATGTCAAGTGAGAAGAATGGGGAATTTTGCAGAACTTAGGTTTTGTGTGCAGGTATATGATCAGATGTGAAACAGATTCAGAGATGAAAAACATCTTTTGCATCAAGGTATCTAAGTTACATATGTGGAAACACAGAATGGTTTGGGTTGGAAGGGACCTTAAAGATCATCTAGTACCAAACCCCCTGCATGGCAGGGACACCTCCCACTACATTAGGTTGCTCAGGGCCCCATCCAGCCTGGCCTTGAACACTTCCAGGGATGGAGCTTTCACAAAATTCTCTGGGCAACCTGTTCCAATGCCTCATCACACTCACAGTAAATAATTTTTTCCTAATATCCAATCTAAATCTAGACACTTCATGTTTGAAACCATTCCCCCTCGTCCTATCACTACACACCCTTGTAAAAAGCCCCTCCCCAGCTTTCCTGTAGGCCCCTTCATATACTGGAAGGCTGCTATAAAGTCTTCTCAGAGCCTTCTCTTCTCCAGGCTGAACAGCCCCAACTCTCTCAGCCTGTCCTCATAGGAGAGGTGCTCCAGCCCTCTGATGATCTTTGTGGCCGTCCTCTGGACTTCATCCAACAGCTCCATATCTTTTCTGTGTTGGGCATGCCAGAACTGGTCACTGTACTCCAGGTGGGGTCTCAAGAGAGCCAAGTAGAGGGGAAGAATCACCTCCCTTGACCTGCTGGCCATGATTCTTTTGGTGCAGCCCAGGACATGGTTTTCTTTCTGGGCTGCAAGCGCATTGTTGGCTCATGTTAAGCTTCTAACCAACCAGCACCCATAAGTCATTCTCCTCAGGGCTGTTCTCAGTCTGTTCTTGTATAGACTACATTAATTTGTCTGCTTTTAAGTATCTTGAGATAAAATAAGCCACAAATCACATTCTAGGCGTTCTTATAGATAGCTTCTAGACAGCTGTTCAGATACAGACTTCTGTATTCATAGAATCATAGAATGGGTTGGTTTGGAAAAGACTTTTAAAGGTCATCTAGTTCCAACCCCCTGCCATGATCAGGGCCGTCTTCATCTAGATAAGGTTGCTCAAGGCCCCATCTGCCCTGCCATTGAATGTTTCCATGGATGGGGCATCTACAGCCTCTCTGGCCAATATTTCAACAGATTGGTCTTATTGCTGCTGGCTTGTCAGGTTGAAAAGACGGCTACGAAACAATTTGCTTAACATCAGGAACAGATCCATTATCAGAACATTTTCCAGATCAATAGGACACTTGAGCTTCATTTTTCCCACAGTGACCAGGGTTCATGTTTGTAACTGCCTATTGGCAGAGGGGAACTTTAACACCTCATCTCTTAGTAATGGCAAGCCACTGTCCAAGCCAGTACCAGCGAGCAACCGAAGCAGCAATACCACTGAACTGGAATCACAGTCATCTGGGCTCCTGTCTGCACTTCCCCAAGTGAAGCAGTCATGATTTAAAAAGAGCAACAAGACTTAAAACCAGACCTAAGTCCTCTGTTTCCTTTGCAAAAAAAACAGTGCTGGCAAGAAGGAGATTTCTAGCCTACTCTTTTGGCCTCATGGACTCACAAATTTTGCCCCTGTAGAATGAAGAATGCCTTTCTCACAACCAGATGGCAAAGGTCTGCATTGACTGGGTTCCATGCCTCTCAGGCATGCAAGGAACTATTTCATTGACCAGAAAACAGGCTTTTCTGTTCTGCTTCTATCTGATTATTTTGAAATATGGCAATGCTCTTTGTTAATTTGTTAAGTGTAACTAGGAAATGCTCTGAAAGACTGCAGTTTTGAGAGACATGAGACTAACTTCCAGAGAAGTCCAGGCAGGGAATAAGGTCCCAAATATTCACTTCAGCCACAGAAGCAGTACTCTTATCTATTAAAAATAGAAAATCTTTAGGCACATACTCCATTTTCAGGTGAAATCTAGAGGACCTATTGTTTTTTAGGTATAAAGATGATTAAACAGATTATTTTTTTGTTTGGTTTGGTTTGGGTTTTTTGTAATTTTTCTATTAAAATCAAACATCTGTGCTCTTTCAAAATAGACTTGAGGCACCCAGACTATTTTTTCAGATTTTTCCCTTACTGCAAAATCCACACTTTGTTGTATTAAATTTCATCTCATTCCCACTGTTCTGTCCTCAAGGTTATCTAATTTTTCCTACATGACATTCTAGTTCTCTTCTGTATTGACAGTGTGACCCAGTTCCATGTTCATTAGTTCAATCTCACTTCTCATGCCAAAATCATTAAAGAAAATACTAAGATCCACTCCAAGGCTTATTAATGACAAATGCTTCTAGTAGTTTCCTTCAACTTGTTACATTTTTTTTTCAATTCTGGCCATTTTCATCTTCACTTTTATACAGCTCCCTATCTATCTTAAAGTTTGCACCTCTGTCTTAGTAATGAGCACTTTCCTATGGGCATCATTTCAGATGCTTTAGTCATAAATTAGTCTGTCTCAGTGGCGTTACTCCCATTTAGCTTCCAATGTCTTTAAGGTGGTCAGTAACAGCTGTGCTAGTCATCCCTGGCTAACTTTACAGTCAACTGAGAGAATTAAGCACTTCTAGGTGTGAGTCATCTGACTTATTTTAGACATTTACTTTAGAATGGGATGAATCATACCCTAAAAGGAACTATTTTCTGGCATTGCTAAAAAGGGAGCATTGGGTGACTAGTTTAAAAATAGATGTCTCCAGAGCAGACACGTGCATTTATTCAGATGAATCCCACCATTCGTTACCAAACAAATTAGATCTTTCATGTATCTCTCCTTTATAAAATCCGTTATCCAAAAAAATAAATTCACTTATTCTGGCATAAACTTTCCTTGGTAAAACTTACTGCACTTCATACCGTTTTGTTTACCTTTAAATTATAAATTATTCTTTCCATTATTTGTTTTGCATGTTGTTGATGTTGCACTACCAGGTCTCTTGTTGCTCTGTATTTTCACTCTGAGTAAATTAGCCTAGTGTGTTGTGCTTCCATTTGCAAAGCAGTTATTTCCTTTTTCTTTGAATTCATTTTATATTTATTAATGGTTTTTATTAGTATATGTTTATTTATACAGAATTGTTTACTATATATTACTAATCTTCTCATCTTCAGACTTACATTTTACATTTTCTAGTAAAGTTCTGGATGTTCTAAAAGTTAAGGTCAACCAATTCCAGAAGTTTGGAACCCAAGAGACTCATTACTAAATATGTTTTGAAAGGATACACTGCTAGTATATAACTCCTTCAGTTGTGTGTCTTTAGAGTCAGAATTCAAATAACTAGTAAAGGTATTATATGCAGATAAGCATTCATTTTATGCTCAGTGAATCACAACAGTTATCAAAATCTGTAAAAATGAATGGGGCAGAATGTAAAATTACTCGGTAACACATGACCCCATAATAAGCAATAAGCAATAAACAATCTCCCCTACCCAAGTCCCCCTTAATGTGAAGCCTCTTTGCAAACAGATGCACTAGAAAATTATATCTCTGGTGCTTAGTAAATTAATTTCATATTGACTTTATTAATACCAAATAGGTATCCTTATAACGACGTATCATGAATGTGTAAATATCACTAGATTGCCGTATTTATCAGAAATAATAAACTGCAAACATTTAACATAACATTAAAATCATTAATAGACTATAGTAGAGTGGTTTTTTTCATACCCTGAACAGTCAAGAATCATGCATAATGTAATAGTATACTTTGCAGCTGGTAACAGCAGGCCAGATTGCAAGAGATATTTTAAATGTTTTTTTATTCACAACCGAATAAGGTCTTTCAACTGATCTGAAGTAATTTCTGAGAGAAAAGCTGAAGAGGCTATCATTATAAACTGTAATGGTAAATGAGAATCCTGGAAGGAATGACCTAGGGTACATTTTTTCCATGTATTTGATCCATATTTACTGAGGATGTCATCCAAAACTCATTTGAAAGTCACCTCCCAAAGCCACTGGATTCTAGACCAGTGTTGGAGTGAAAGAATAAGGTAGTTGAAATTATCCACAAGGGGTTGGACGTGATATTAAAAATAAATGATATTTAAGACCTTGTATGTAACTGGTGTTAAAAAGAGAGACGAGACTGAACTGCAAATTTGATACAATGTAGAGTTCTTTTAGATTTCTTTCCCATTCAGCCACCCTCAGTGGCCCTCCAAGCTTTGGATCTGTGGTAATTTACAGAAGCAGGTATGAAATGCAGCATCTGAAGGCTTCTGTAGAGCCATCAATGATTCTTAATTCATATATCAGGCCCTCGTTTATAAAATACTACAGGTTAATAATGTAAGTAGTTCTTTGACAATACATGTATAAACATTTTATACAGGAAATCAGATTACCAGAAAACATTGGTAGTGAGAACATTCACACTAAAGAAATGTGGCAGAGCTTCCTATGAGCCAAACCAGAGAAGTCAGCTCATTCATAAATGGACTTTTTAGCATTTAGCTCATGTACAAGACAGTTTTGCATTACCAGTAGATTCACTCATCTACCTTTTATAGACTAACATAATTTAGTATTGATAGTATCTTCTTACATGAATTAAACTGATTTTATATCAGAGTTAAAACAAGAAAAGAAGAATTATGCTTTGCAGCAGTACTTCTTCACTATTGATTCAGTCAGTGCTCATGCTGTGGTTTCCATCTGCAGAGACTCCCTAGCCCCTCTTTAAAGTTTCTGTCTTTAAACTTGAGCAGATTAGGTAAGATTTGTCCCTAATAGGTTAACTACCTAATAATGATATGCTGAGTAATATGCATATTTTTTAATTCAAACTTTATTCTCCATTTCATTTTTTTTTCTCCCCCAGTTATCATTGTCATAAGTATTATTAATGCATTTCATATCATTGAATATATGAATTCTTCGTGTACTGCCTGTATTGCATTATTCTTTATATGCTTATTGTGTCACGTATTTCAGATTTTAAGTAAAAAATAGAAACATTGTTCTACTGAAAGGTTTTTGTCAGGGGCTGGTTCCTGGATCTCTCTTTCAGAGGAACTTATGCTTGTCAACTGACACAGTTTCTACTGTCAAAGGAGATAGACTTTGTCAGATTAGGATTCAGCTTCTATTAATGCAAATCTCTAAAATAAGTCTAGGGATCTAGGAATGTCTATCTGTCTTCCTGTTGACTACAAGCCCATAACGAGTAGCTCAGATGTAGATAAAGAGCTTTGTGTGCTCAGTTACATGAACGCCACTTCAAGTGCAGAGAATGGACTGAGAACAGCCTTGAGGAGAAGGACCTGGCGTGTTGGTAGCTTAAAAGCTCAAAGTGAGCCAGCAATGTGAGTTCACAGCTCAGAAAGCCAACTGTGTCCTGGGCTGCATCAAAAGAAGCGTGGCCAACAGGTGAAAGGAGGTGATCCTGGCCCTCTACTCCACACTTGTGAGACCCCATCTGGAGTACTGTGTCCAGTTCTGGAGCTCTCAACACAGGAAGGACATAGAGCTCTTGGAGCAAGTCCAGAGGAGGGCCAAGAAGACAATCTGAGGGCTGGAGCATCTCTCTTATGAGGACAGGCTGAGACAGTTGGGGCTGTTCAGCCTGGAGAAGAGAAGGCTCTGAGAAGACCTTATATCAGCCTTCAGTACCTGAAGGGGCCTACAGGAAAGCTGGGGAGGGACTTTTTACCAGGATGTGTATTGATACAGCAAGAGGTAACAGTTTTAAACTGGAAGAGAGTAGATTTAGGTTAGATGTTAGGAAGAAATTATTTACTGTGAGGGTGGTGAGACTCTGGAACAGGTTGCCCAGGGAGGCTGTGGATGCCCCCTCCCTGGAGGTGTTCAAGGCCAGGTTGGATGAGGTTTTGTGCAGCCTGGTCTAGTGAAAGGTGTCTGCCCTTGCAGGGGGGTTGGAGTTGGATGATCTTCTAGGTCACTTCCAACCCAAACTATTCTATGATTTTATTATGTAAATTTACCACTGTCTGATGTCTAATGGTCATCTAGGAAGGAGTGACATAAATCCCATTCAAAACTCCACTCCACATTTTCAGGACCAGTTCCAGTGAAGACGGAAAAGGAATGAGTAGGACACTTTGTGCACTGCAAGATTTTGCAATTCTATCAATCTGAAAAGCTACCATCATTTAGCGAGTGACATTGCTTGCCTTGAGAAATTGTAAATCTTGAGACAAGCAGAGTAAAATTTTTAGGCAGGAACTTCCTAAAGGGGTGCAATCTTTGCCAAAGGTAAGGCACATTAAAAGAAGCATGGGCTCTACAGAATCTGTTGATAACCAGAAAACTCTCTGGAGCTTGAGATCATGTATGAAAGGAATATCAGGCAGCTCACCGTCAGACAAAGGGTTTGCACAGTGGTTAAACAAGACAACACTTTTGTTTACAAAGCTGCGTAAGAACAACACTGGTAAGCATGGTGTGTTCTGCCTCCCATCCATTTTCTCTATCCACAACAGCTTCCTGGTGCTCTCATCCATGTGTCCCCAGGGGGATGATCAGGCAAATATGACAGAAAATGTCAGCTCCTGAATGAGCTGCAGGATATTTGCCACTGACTTTACACTGACAGACTCATCTGCATGACTCACAAATTTCATCTTGACAGCTAGCCCTCAAGCCACTGATTCGCCCTCAACACATCGTGTAGACATACTTAGTTGTGGTCTGGAAATGAATGGCTGTTGGCAATGTTACTCCTTGGCAGTGTTCCCACTGCAGAGAAAATCCCTAGCCTTTTCAGGAGTTTGGTATGAATAAATTACTCTGATCCAGAGCCTTAGATCTAAATCAGACCTAAACTTCAAGAAGGACAATAGCAAATTTACAGCTGAATCTGTCCTGTAACTTTAAGAACATCTAGCAGTGTGGCTTGCTTAGCATCATGCTATATACTCTGGAGTCAGCAACATAACTGTATTCAAAGGTTAATTCAGAATACACAGTCATGTTTAAAGTCCAGCACAGTCCTTGTTCACTCAATCCAGTTGGCAATACTGTCAAAATAGCATTTCTGTTGCTGGTCAGGACAAACAAGCACTTATTCTTTCCTGCTGCTTTTTTTTTTTTTTTTTTTTTTTTTTTTTTTTTTTTTTTTTGGGTGGGGGGCTGGGAGGGTTGGGCTTATTCTTTAATTTACAAAATGATAAAGGATCTGGAGAACTTTTCCTGGATTGCTCTTAACGCAGAATGGAATTGAAAGCTAGTTACAGCCCTTGTGACTTAACCCGGCTGTTCTGATTGAAACAGAGACCTTCCTAATTCATTCTTCTTCATCCTATAGATGCTTTTTGTTTGACCTAATTATGTGTGACTGCAGGTGTCAGTCTTTCTTAATGTACTTCAATTGTGTGCTAGGAAAAACATTGCAAGAGTTTTGAACATAAGGTGCTCCAGCCAGGCTATCTTTTATTTGCTTGCTCTCTGTATCACTGGTGGTTTAAGAACTATTCAAAGAAAAATACAATTTTAAATATTACATATTTAAAATATACATATTTTTAGAAATCAGACTTGGTACTTTCTGGGTCAGATTGATGCTATAAGGCCTGAAACAGAAGATAGGGGCACTCTGTTAGCATCTGTTGTTTAGCAAGGCTGTTAAATAGAAGAAATCATTAAGCAGACAGACTAGAGCAGACTGAATTTGCATGGCAGCTATTGTGTAATGCTGGAAGGGTTTTCTAGTAAAAAGAGCCATACTGTAAATCTGGGTAAACATGAAGTGTCTACATCAGTGAGAAGGTCAGGATAGACAATGATATGGGGGATGAGCTATTACCCAGATTAAAGAGGAGGCTTTAAACATGGGATTGAAGAAGACAGGACCCAGCAGGATCTAGGACAACTCTCTGCTGCCAACCATATGCTACCAGCTGTCTGCCACAACCAGCTCTCCACTGGACAGAGATCAACCAAACATGAGGTATTTTCTAAAAGTGATGTTAAACAAATGCAATTAATAAACATCACCAAAAAAAAAAAAAAAAATAAAATTAGGCTATGTTAGATTAATGAAATTCTAAAATTTCCAAAAACATTTTCTAGAAGTAACATTAAACAAATGCAATTAAAAAACATTTTTAAAGCAGTTTTTAAAAGAGATAAAGGACTGCAACCTGAAAGGAGCTGTTTGTAATACATGTCTATAAATCATAGAATCATAGAATCATAGAATCATAAAATCCTAGGGGTTGGAAGGGACCTTGAAAGATCATCTAGTCCAACCCCCCTGCCAGAGCAGGGTCACCTAGAGTACATCACACAGGAATACATCCAGGCGGGTTTTGAATGTCTCCAATGAAGAAGACTCCACAACCTCTCTGGGCAGCCTGTTCCAGTGCTCTGTCACTCTCACAGTAAAGAAGTTTTTTCTGATATTCACCTTAAACCTCCTATGCTCCAATTTGTATCCATTACTCCTTGTCCTATCACTGGTCATCACTGAAAAAAGCTTAACTCCATCTTCTTGACACTCACCCTTTACATATTTGTAAACTTTGATGAGGTCACCCCTCAGTCTCCTTTTCTCCAAACTAAAGAGACCCAGCTCCCTCAGCCTTTCCTCATAAGGGAGATGTTCCACTCCCTTAATCATCCTTGTGGCTCTGCGCTGGACTCTTTCAAGCACTTCCCTGTCCTTCCTGAACTGAGGGGCCCAGAACTGGACACAATATTCCAGATGTGGCCTCACCAAAGTAGAATAGAGGGGGAGGAGAACCTCTCTTGACCGACTAACCACACCCTTTCTAATGCACCCTAAAAGACACCTAAAAGTTTACTGTGGTCATTTCTATTAAACTACAGTCTGGAAACTCTCAGCAAACATTTTGTTTAGGGTTACGCCAAAGTACTTTCATGTACAATATATTTCCTTATATCCATTTACTATGTATTTTATTTTTCCTACAGACTATAGCAAAAAAAATCTTCCACCAAGGCACATCCACATCCTTTCCCTTAAACAATATGCAACTGGCTTCACTTATTTTATATAAATTTTATATATATATATATATATATATATATAAAATATATATGTGTGTGTGTATATATATGTATAAATATAAAATCTATCAGCAGTTGCAGCAGCCAGTCCTCACCAAATGCAACAGCAGATATCCTGCCTCTTGGGCACCTTTTGTATGCTGTTTTGTTATTTATGATTCACATACCATGCTGGGTAAGACCCCTGTTGTATTTATTAGTGCAAGCAAAATTCTGCTGTTAGATTCTGCGGAGCCCTCAGTACTCCCATAACTGTGTTCAGAAACAGCCAATCAAATCCATCAGTGTTTTGCACGAACTATCTCTTTGCAGCAGATATATATATAACATCTATCTGGTAGTTGTCTTCTTTTATAACAGGACATGCAGATTGTAAAGGTGCCTTCCATGTTCAGCGTTAACTTTTCAGAAGTCAGCTACAGATTGTCTCCTGCTTACTGCTCCCTTAGTATCACCACCCTTATAGCAACAAACAAGGAAGCTGGTGTTCTAACTATGCTATATGTAATGCCTTCTAGAAAAGAGTTCATTTGGAATCACTGCTGATGGTTTTGACTGTAGATCTGAGAGAGCCCTCACTTGCCACTACAGAAGGAAGTTAATGAAACGCAGCACAGGTCAGTGAGAAGGAAGACACAGGCAGGCATTTCAGCTGCCACATAGCTTTTGGGTTGGTATTCTAGCCCACCAGATCACTCTTCTGCCTTAGGAGCAAGAAAAATTTGCTGCCACCCATGTTCTGTTTTCCTGAAGATATCCATGCACTTTTGCAGCTCTATAACACAGCTGCCACTACAAAATATTTTTGCTGCTGGGGTGTCTCAACTGTAGCAGTTTGTACTGTTTAGCACCCACTCACACCTCCCAACTATTCCCTTTTGCTACAGCATGGCTAACTGGGCATGTCTATTGTCCTAGACCACTGCTTAGACCATTTTCATACAATTCAGCAGGATTGGCTCTAACGTCTAGCTATGGCAGAGGAATTAGTGGCAGATTAATCTGATTCAGCTGCTAAAAAGATAATACACACACTGCTGTAAATACAAGTTTACCTAACTACACTCCTTGCCACCATCTAGTGGGTGGCTGAACATTTTGTTTATCCCTACAAATTGCTGGGCTATCTTTAGGGAGAAGCCACAGAAACACTTTGCGTATGTGCCATACTTAAATGTACTTGTTGAAAATGGTTTCACTGCTAGCTGGCTCAATAACATATATATCCACTATATACTTTCATCATAAGCATACTGCTAAAAGTCAAACATGACAAGTCTTTGATCTGTATTTAGTTTACCAAAACTGCCTTTGAAAACTTCAGCCCACTGAAAGCCCACAGGAATGTATGCACTGTTTTTAGATGGAGCAGGACCTGTCTCAACTTTGCCTTTTACTTTTATAACAAAACACATTGTATGTGGACCAAACATATGTGTATGTATATGTATATATGTATATATGTATATGTGTATATGTATATGTATATCTGTATGTGTATGTGTATGTGTATGTATATGTATATAAAGAAAAAAATAAGTCATGATGCCTTACTCAAATCTACTCTGACCTCAGTCAGTCAAAAATATTCTCTGACTTTTCATACATTTGTGCATAAGTTCCCTACAGCCTTTCTGGTCTTCTACTGAAATGAAAGCTTAAGACAAAAGAAAAAATGGATGCAGTCTGAAGAATACACTTACTGTGCAAGTAAGTGTTTTGTTCTGCTGTCCAGACAAAACCCTGTTCTCCAGTTAAACAAATCAGCACTATCCCTACAGCAGAAGCTCTTCAGCTGGGTCTAGCAATACAAATCCAGTCTTCCAAAATCACAGCCATTTGTGTAACAGACATTGAGTTCTGGGGGCCACAAAATTTCCACTCACTTGCAATAAAGCAGCTTAAATTCTCTACTGTAAATATGCCAAAGTCACACAAACTGTGGTGTACTATATGAATAAAACAGAAAAGAATAGCAGTATGGTCAATGCTCAAAAATAACAATTAAGTTATCAGGAAATGAATGAAAAACTGCTCTTACTCCCCTCAAAGCATAATTCCAGAGAAGATGTTTTGAGCAGTCATTACAGTCACTCATGAACATATTTTTCAATGTATATATGTCTATTTGCATGTCTGTGTATAAATATGTCCACACGCATATATACATTAACATACACTTCATCTGCTATCACATACTTATTTGCTATCTTACTCCGTTGTAAATTATATACCTGAAGTACTATCCCCTTAGCTAGGTTATGTTTTCTCCCCTGCTCCTCAGCTTTGTGAAACCAGTACACATAAGGATTACTCTGCTCATGTCACACTAATACAGCTCTATAACAATAAGAAACTGATATTTTTTTTCAGCCCTATTATTTATGTACTATTATTTATGTATATAATCTTCCCCGCTTTGGGATTTTGCTCATCTGGCATGGGGCTGAACTCAGAACAACAAACACAATGAAAAAATAGCAAGCTGAATTCAGAAACAGGAATGTTGTTTCCACAACCAGTTGCTTTTTCTTTCCTGTAGTTCTGAAGAATAAAATCCAAGAGGTCCTTTCTTACAATACTTCCAGCAGTGGGCTTATGGAAAAAAAAAGGTAATTGTGACCCTGCTGTATGGTGCACTCAAATCAGAGAGGTAGTTTATTTTAGGGGATACAAGAATTATGATAAATCTGCATTTAATTTTTTTTTTAAATACTACTTAAAACTCCCAAATCTGAGCATTAATTCCTTATCCATCTCTATTCATACTGATAAGAATTTATTCAAGTATTCCAGCTGACCTTGATAGACTTTCTCCATAGAGTACACACCATTACTAGCTTAAGTGGCCCTTGGGAACCTCTTAGGAGAACCCTTATCTTGCTAAGATATGACTTAATTATTACTAGTAACACACACTGTCAAAAAATACCAAATGAATTCACAGTGATTAGGCTTTTGTATGTTTAAAAAACAATAATATATAATTCACTACAATTATTAGCATGCAAAACTAGGTGTCTTACTTCCAAAACATGAGAATCATCAACAGCAAAGATGAAGCTGGTGTACACATCTAAAGCAGGCAATTTTGACACTTTACATCTCCCTTGAGCCAAAACTTGTGTGAAGTGATAGTGATGCAACCTTTGGAAGAGCCTAGAACACCTATATGGAACACAGGTCTGCCTACAAGGTCTAGATCTACCTGCAAAAAAGCAGCTCCTCCACTAGCTGTGTTTGTAACAAAATGATACTGTTACTTCTGTTTAAAGATTTAGAAAATAAATTGTAAGAATTATATTAATATGTGTTTAATTGTTTTCTTTGCTGCTTGTAAGAGAAATAGCAATAAGAACTACTCAAGTGCACTTTATATGGCAGCTTGTTTATTTAGGTAGTTAAATTATCTAAGCCAAAGATGCAAAATTTTTCATTTCAGGGAAGATGACAACAACCAGGTCTTGATAATTCCACTGATTATATAAAATACAAATATTTTTGCATAAATAAACAACAACTAAATAGTTTGCACACTGAACTTGCTCCAGGTTGGCTGGTCTTCACTGAAATTTTTAGCATGAAAATAAGAGACAGGCTGGTGGAAATGTTAAACTTTGCCAAATGAAATGCATCCATCCAAGCTCCTAGTCCTGGTTTTCTATCAGGTCGATGGTGAGAGCTGGCTCTTTCAAGAAGTGGGTGCACAGAGAGCAACTCGTCTAGCATCAGCATATTTTGGCTGAGGGCTGTTACCTTGTTCCAAAATAAGCCATCCCACAAATTCAATATAGCAAAGAAACAAGAAAAAGGAGTGATGTTATTGCTGCCAAAGATATAACGCCACAGACATGACAACATGCAGAAAAGATCATTTCTGTGAGAAACACACCTTTTGAATTAGACATACGGCTTTATGTGAGATATCAACATACCTTCAAGAGCAAAACAAACAAAACCAAGGTGATAATAAAAGCAGATGGTCTAGAGATGTGCTGTTTGCATGGGATTCTGAAAACAAGTTTTGATTTTGTGGTGGGAATTCACAGTAGCCTAGTAAGATTAGTCTCATTAGTCTCTGCTTGTAGCCAGTGGAGCCACACAGGGGAATTTGGAGCAAGAGGAAAGTTAGTCTTTGAGAAGAACTCCTCCCTTTCCCATATGCTCCTTTTTCTTTCCTCATTAGACAATCAAGACCATAAGCAGGAATGGGTAATGCTGCACTGATAAAAGTCAAGCTGAAACTAGGGAGTTTATTGCTCATCTCTCAGCTTTAAGATGGGTGCAATGATGCGTGAAGGTAATGCACATGAACAGTGCCAGCAGCTTCCCTGCTCAAGAAGCTGAAATCCCTTTTCCAGAACTATGGAGGGTACAACAGCATGGGAATCCACTGGTATAACTGTATCAATATGTATTGACCCAATACAATCTTAACCAATCCTTTTCTATCTACCATTCAGGAGAAGCCAGCAGACTTTAAAAAAATATTTTATAAATTGCTTCTCAAATTTGTTGTATTTTTTTATTTCCAAAATGGATAAATACTTGAAAATAAATTTTATCATGGATGAACCAGCTTTACCTTGCTACTTAAAGGATTTGATACAGATTATGATGCACCATTGCGGAACGAGAGTAGGTGAACCTTAGCATAAAATAACGGTTCCTGAAGGAATTATAAAATCAATGGCATAAGCACAAGTGAGTTGGAAAAAAAAATCTTGTTATTATTGCAGTCAACAGGTATTAATCACAAATGCATGGAAGCAAATATTTAAAAATTCCTGTTATACAACTTTTTGGGACAATATAATTGGAATTATTGCCTTCTATAATTATTGCCTTACAATTATTTCTCCTTATCTTCTCCTTTTCACTTCTCTCTTATTCTGCTAAATAGAGGAGATATAACTCTTATTCATGTTTCAGTACACAACTCGTTGACTACTGGCCAGTATTTCAGCAAACACTGTATGCTAATAAAACACACAAATAATTGTATTTTAAAAATACATTTTCACAATATGGAGTTTCAGTATCAGTTCTCATTAAATCCATAATTTAAGATTTGTAATACAGCAAAACCCCTGTCTTATCACTGTGCATCAAACAGGTTTAGTGGTCCAAAGTAGGCTCTTTATCTACATTTACTTCTGTTGTTAGTGAGCACCATAATAATCTTGTAGGAACAGAAACCTCTCCCTTTGGATTAATTTGATCCTCCATAAGCGTTAATTTGTTAAAGCTACGTAAGCAGACTTTCTGACATCTCTCTATAGTGTACCAAGACATAAGTTAGCCAAGGGAGTAAAGGACTGCATTCTTGCGACACACCAGGCTGTTGGCATTTGAGGTCAGGGACACAGCATTGCCAAGGCCTGATCCAGTGAAACATATCAAACTTGCTCAGAGACAGCTGATATCTGACAAAATATTTTCCAAACTATTTGCTTTTGCAAAAGGAAGCTCTAGAAGATAACGTGAATGTCTGCAGATACTAGGTAGGGCTACAGCTCCACCTCATTCTGATCTTCCTCACCAAAGTGTTGATCTGCTTTTACACTACTGCAGCCACTGAAGTCAACTCACACAAGAGCACCTGGCACTTTTCAGAACAGGATCCTCAAGTGAATACTGAAAAAACATAAACATTCTCCAAATGTGTGTGGGTTGGTCAAGGGTCATTGGCATCTTCATTAAAAATAACCAATGCCTGAACTACGTTAGATCATTTCCTAGTGTGCAGGCTACTTCATCTGTGGAAGAATTTCTTGAAGTTTCTGACTTACTTGGAAGGGAATAAGTACAAAAGTAAGAAACAACAGGAGAAGTACCCTTCCGATAAGATGCAGTCAAGAAGTCTCTTGCCTTTTTTGGGTTCTGTCTAAAGGTTTCTACAGAAAGTTCAAAGAGACAAACTTGCTGAAAGCTCTCCATGTATTTGCCTCCGGGAGTGACACTGAAGTGCATTGTTAATATTTTTACTTCCAGCTTGCAAACTGAAGCCATTTCTTCCTTTGTCGTTTTGGTTTTGTGGGGGGGGTGTTTTGTTGGGGTTTTTTTTACATTATTTAACCTTTGATTTTTTGCTGTGTTAAAAAAACAAAAAAAAAGTGAGAAACAAAGGCAGTAAGATTTTTCTTTCTTTTTATTTCTCAGTAAATCAAAGAGAATAATTGCAAGAGATGCTTATAATTAGGCAGCCCTTGATTTGTGATGCACTAAGCCGTCTATCTTTTGCTGTGATTACAAGAACAACCTGCCATGGGTAAGCCACCAAATGATGCTGTGGGGCATCAACTCTTTTGCAGCCACTGCCTGTATGCACATTGCAATTCTGACATACCATGGAGTAGGATGCAAGCAAGTTTACCCTTCAGTGAAGTTATTTTTCCTTTATTATCCTGTTGCAGAATCTATCACAGCCCACAATTCCACAATTGATTTGCCAGCAGCCAAGCCCTGAGGCTTGGAATGTAAATAAGACTCAGAATGAAAGTGTTCACTGCAGCAGCCAACGCTGAGTGCAGGTACTTCATCAATTGACCTGATTTCTGTAAAATCTGCTTGCAACCTTGAAACTTGCTTGCAATTACAATCTTTGCAGTAAAATATTAGTCTCCATAGTAATGAGAAGAGCTTTCCTAATTTATTTAGAAAAAAAAAAAGTGAAGAGATGACAGTATCTCTGAGAAAATGAAATTTTCAGTATCATTTCACAGTTGGACAGCTTCCTGCAGACTTGTCAACAGATTAGTAGCATTCTACCCATTTCATACATGGAAAAATTGAGTAATTAATAGCCCTCAGGCCTTTCTTGCAAAATGGAGACTTAATGAGCTCTGTAGCAGTATCAGAACAGGAAAGCACATAAATCGTTTGCCTGTGTCCATTCAAAGAACACCACAAATGGAAGGATGGCCCTGCCCTACTCTTTGCAAGATCTACTAAAAGTTATTAAACAAATTCTGCTCTGCCCATTAAAATGTTGCAAAACTTGGGGGGGGGGGGGGAGTGTGGAAATCTCTCTGGGACAGGAATTCTGTCTTTCCCATGGTTTTGTATAACATCTGTCACAATGGGAGTCTTACCCATAGCTTACAAGAGGAAAAAAAATAGAATGAGGACCTAGTAGGCAACAGAAGACTAAGAAAAATGTGGCAGGCTCTGTACAAAGCCAGGTGCTCAACAGACAAAAAATTATTCATACCAGGTGTTTCAGAAGCCACACGAATGGGGTTCCAAAGCTGTTGGTGACATCTTCTGAATAATTTCCTCACAGGAAAGAGTCAAAATAATGGATTAAATTCTCCAAGGCCAGGAGCCACAGAACTGAAGGCAGGGTGAGGAGGCAGAAAAACACAACTTCTTTGATCCCTAGTTAGTGAGGGCCACAAAATTCAGACTATAGCAGCATGCCCAGCAGAATCTTATCAACTCTACTTTCCAGGGAACAAAAAGCCTTCTAGAAGATAAAAGGTTAGCTGAAAAACTTGTTTCTCCTGCAATGTAGCTCTCTTGGATGGTCATGAGAAGGAGAGGGCAGCTTGTATCCTATGAAAATCTTGGGGTTTTACCTTTCCTCTGTCAGTTCAGCAAAAGGTTCCTTATAGGAAGGAAAATGCCATGTTATGTCCAGCTCTGTTGGGTTCTGTTTATTGTTCTTGCCACCAAATTGCTGTGATCCTCAGGTTTTCCACCTCTAAAACAAGCTGCATCCCATTGCTCAGTACTCTAGATGAAAAAAAAATATAAATTATTCCTTCTTAAATTTTTTATACATCCATAATTACCCACGAGAAAGAAGGGAAAGAAAAATATTATTTACAAATCACAGCTGAAAATTATCTGAAAGCAGCAACTCTAACTACACTTGACAGTAACTCTAATGTCTTACATTTCTTGGTACTTTCTTGGGTGGACACTAAAATGCCAGCATCACTGTATGATCACATGCTTATAGCCACACCAGTCTATGGAACAACATTATTTTAGTATGAGTAACAATTTCATTCCACTAATACCAGTAACAAGAAAAGTGTAAAATAATTTCTGCATTTTATGGCAGTGTTACAGTCTGTAGTCCTGGTCTGCAGTCTGTTGTCTAATGGCTGCCTCTTAGGATCATACTGCTCACCACTTTGCCTCACACACTGATGCAGTTTTAAGATCTTTCAATACAGGTGTTGATTTATGAGTTATAAACTAGGTTCATATGAATCATGCAGTATTAGCTGCTCTCTTTCGTCATTATATTATACAGTGTTTTATTGCATATATCTCCCCAGAGTTATCCTATAACTTTTAGGGTCAGCTTCAAAGATCTTTTTTTCCCTCCAACTTTTTATATATAGGTCTTGGTCATGGAGTTCTTTACATGTGGGTGAACCTCCAGGATTTCCTGGAACACATTGTTAGGGGAGTAGGTCCGTTAAAATGGAATAAAAGACAAGGTTAGACATGTACAAGAAAAGCTAAAAATAGCTGGAGGGGGAACCTTTATACAGAAAAGGTACAGGCCCCAATTCATTGCTTCTCGTACCTCGTGTCATCATTTTATATTACTCAGTACAAAATTATATCATCTGAATTTTTTACCATATTCAGCACTTATATTTTACTTAGGTGAATGACTGTGTGAGTGTAAAATGAAGGTGCAATTTGCTAACATTATATAATACAAGGAAAGCCAAACGATTTTTCTGGTTCTCTGGCCACAGTTGCAAATGCTTTTCAAGAGAAGCTACTTTAGATGCTGTTGGGTTTTCAGGTAGATTATACTTTCCCTAATCTTCTAATACATTGCTCAATAGAATTTCATATAGTGTGCAATCAATTTAACCCTAAGACAGATACAGTAGTCTTTGAAAGTGCCTATTTAAATTTGTATTTGTGTGTGTGTGTATAGATAAAAGACTATTAAACTGAAGGACAAAAGCAATGAATTTCAAATTGATTCTGACAGCAGAGGTGCTTGTACAGCCTTTTCATTAGGACAATGCAATTTTTAAATGTAAAACTTGGAAATATTCCTAAATCATACAATATTAGCACTTGCAATCATTCTGACTACGTGTCTCCAATCTTTTCCTCATACAGCTTGAAAAAATTTTAGGAAGGAAACTTGAGTACCTTTGAAAATTACTTAAGAGTTCCACTTTCCATTTAAATTTTATTTTTTATCTTGCACCTCTTTGTATCAAGCACAGATAGTTATTTTCATTTCAATGTCTGGCAAAGAGAGAGTGGAGGGGAAAAAAACTTATCTCACAGTTAAGTGAAAACATTGTATTTTCTCTAACATAACAAAAGCTAGGCAGATGCACAAAATGAAGTAGCTCAGGCTTGATGCTGAACTTTTAATGAGTTGGCATAGTGACATTGGTATTTTCCCTGAAAGGCTTAAGTTGATTATTGATAGACAGTTATTTTTTTCTATAAAAGCTAAAGTGTATCTTGTACTATGCTGAAAGAACTGCAGTGAAAAGTATTGATGAGCATTCTTATGGTTTAGAGAACAACACAGTAGCAGAATCATTGTTATTCACAAGTGTTTGACCAGCTAGGACATTTTGCTTTATATTGACAAGAACGCATTTCACAACCACCTGTATAGCAGACAATAACTCCCACTTTCAGAATTAACTAGTGTTTTTAAAAGGTATTTCTTAGCTACCTAGTTGGGGGAAGGAGAATATACGAATAAACACATACCTGAACAAAATTTGAGATTGTGAGCCATAATCCTTCAAATCTACCCTAAAGATACAGAGTAGCAACAAGTCTTGAACAGACCTGCTTATTCGCAACCAGTGAGCAAGGGTATATGTACAGTAGAGGGCTGAGAGATCCAATACTTGACTGGAAGCCTCAGTTCTAAAGAAAATTAAAGTTGTGAGGTCTCTCTGTCAATCCTCTTCTAATAACTTCTGTGCAACTTAATCCAGAATTATCAAAGTACAGGGGCCTCAAGCATGTTTAGTTCTTACATGTTCCATAAAAATCATAATGGCTGTGTTAATCACACCAACCCTATAAACCCTTTAACGTAGAGATCCAGCTGTCACCCATTCCATGTGGAGGCTGACAAGCCAAGCAGTGTGGGCAAGCCATTCACCAGGGAACATACTCATAGCTCATCGAATGAAGTGAATCTGGAATGAGTGGCAAGCCAAAAAGCAAAGTGAGGAATATAGAGGGATCTTAATGAAAATTATTTACGTGGTTCATGAAAGGAACTGCTGTTACTAAAGCGAGGAGGTATAGAAATATGAGACAGGAAAAAAAAGGAAAAGAAGGCTCCATTCATTCCATCAATCTTGCAACAATCTTGTTTAACTTCTGTTTCGTTTATATTTTGGTTTTATGACTTATGGCTGATGAAGACTGAAGCTGTAACAGGCATCTGAGTTTGCCTTCTCTACATACATATATGTGTACATACACACACACGTACAAAACATAAGGCACAAAACAAGCTACCTAAGACCTTCTGCTACTTAAAACTCCTTGTAGCAGAATAAGGACTTGGGACACAAGTTGCCTAAAGAAATAAACCATCAAAGTACTATTAACAATTAACAATGCATACTAGATCTGCAAATACTTGCATATATAATGCTTGTGCAACCAGTAGTGACCAGCTGATTACCTACAGTTACGAGCTGTTGGGCTCCATAGCCAAGCTCACATTTCAAATTCTTTCAAGCTGTCCAGGTGTCCAGCTGCAGGGAATGCCACAGCCTATCTCCAACACTTGATGATTGCTCTAGCAACGTATGTACAAGGTGTGACCAAGTAGAGGACCTGCTCTGCATGGTGGCTGAACTAAGAGATGAAGTTGAGAGGCTAAGAAGCATCAGAGACTCTGAGGATGAAGTAGATTGGTGGAGTCGCACTCTAACATCCTGAGACAGGTACATCAAGAGATGCAGGAAGAAAAAAAGAGCCCTCAACCCTCCTGCTACCAGTCTAGCAATAGCAAGCAAGAAGATGAGGGAAGGTGGAAGCAGGTTCCTGCTCGAGGCTGTAGGAATCCCCCTTCCCTTCATACATCCTCCCCCTCAGGTAAGTCTGCACAACAGGTGTGAGGGTCTGGAAGTTGAGGGGCAGACTAATGATGTCACAGATAATAGACCGTCTGGACAGAGGAGAGGCACAATATGCATCAACCTATTCATATAACAACATCTTCTGTTAAGAAAAAGCAAAGAGTTGTTGTCATTGGTGATTCCCTCCTCAGAGGAATGGAGGTGAAACAGAGCAGTAACCAAGCTCTGACTTCAAATAGTTAACTGCTTGTAGGGTGTAAATCTCTCATCTGGGCCTACTGCTAGTGAGTTATAAAAGCCTTTTGTGTGAGCTTATCTGTAGTTTTAGGGAAGAAATACAAGGGTCCTTGAAGAAGAAAAAAGCCATTCAACTGCAAGTAGGGATGTCTACTGTAACGGATTCTACTGTGGAGTCAGCAGAGATAAAGGGGAGAAGAGACAGAACTTGGCTAGAGGTTCCTGTGAGGAAGACTCAAGGATGAAGTAAATGACCTCCAGGAGACACTAATTGACTTAACATGCATGCGATAATGGCCGGACACTTATGTAAATGATTTCTCAGGAAACTAATGAATATGTAAACCGTTTATTAGAAATATTACACATAATTAAGTATCAACTGTATATATATCTCTCACCTTACACTGTAAGGGGTGCACATTTTTGGAGGAGCTATCCCCTGTGCATCTGGTGCCGTAAATAAAGAATACTGACTGAACAGTACTTAGACTGTTGGGTGAACTTTCTTTGTTTCAGAGGGCCCTATTTGTCCCCTGGACCCAACACATAGGGAGGTATGCTGCCTGCCTGGGGTCTGGGTGAGAGATTTTACTACCCACTACTGATCTTTCAGGTGGGTAGTGAGGAAATTGTTGCAAGAACTCCAAGGGGAATCAATAATGACTTCAGGGCACTGAGGAGAATAGTCAGGGACTCAGATGCCCAAGTTATCTTTTTCTTCCATACTGCCAGGAGCAGGATATTTTGAAGGAAGTAGCTGGAAAATCTCACAATACCTGGTTCCAGGGCTGGTGTCACCGACAGAATTTTGGATTCTTTAAACAGAGATCAACATATACATCGCCAAGCCTGCTGACAAGACATGGGGCACACCTATCTCAGTGCAGGAAGAGAATATTCTCCCAGAAGTTAGCAGCCCTCATTGACAGGGCTTTAAACTAGGTTTGAAGGGGGAAAGGAAAACAAAGCCTGCTGCAAACATACTTGGGGTTTGCATGGTGGGAGTTGAAGGTCTGGAAGTCATAAAAGATGCAGGAGACAGGAAGTACCTCAAGGGTATAAAAGGGTGTCCCTCTAAGAAGGCGACACAGCCAGCAGCCGAGCTGAAGTGCCTCTACACCAATGCACACAGAACGGGCAACAAACAGGAGTTGGAAGCTATCGTGCTACAGGAAAGCTATGATATAGTTGCAATTAAAGAAATTTGGTGGAGTGTATCCTATGATTGGAGTGTGGCTATCGAAAGCTATAAGCTGTTCAGAAGGGACAGGACAGGCAGAAGGGGTGGAGGTGTTGCCCTCTATGTAAAGATTGGATAGAGTGTGAAGAGTTGTCCCTAAAAAATAGCCATGAGCAAGCTGAAAGTTTATGGGTGGGAATTAGGGATCAAAACACCAAAAGGAGCCTAGTGGTTGGAGTCTATTAGAGGGTGCCTGATCAAGTGGAGCCTATCAATGAAGCCTTCTTACTACAGCTTGAGGAAACACGGCGATAGCAGATTCATCCTGCTGAGTGATTTTAACCATCCTGACACAGCAAGTTGTAGGCAATCCAGGAGACTCCTGGAATGCCTTGATGACAACTTCTTAAGTCAGGAAATTGACAGTCCTAGCCGGGGGGTTGTGTTATTGGACCTGATTGTCACAAATGTAAGTGAACTCTTTAGCGATATCAAAGCTGAAGGCAGCCTGGGCTGCAGTGACCATGCACTAGGGCAGTTCACTGTCCTAAGGGGTACGAGGCAGATGAAAAGCTTAGTCAGGTCTCTGAATTTTAGGAATGCAAACTTCCAGCTCTTCAAGGAGTTAGGAGATAGGACCCCATGGGAAACAGCCCTCAGGGACAAGGGAGCAGAAGAGAGCTGGCAGATCTTTAAAGATGCTTTCCATAGAGTGCAAGAGGTCTCAATCCCCTGGTGTAGGAAGGGTAAGGAAGGCAAGAGACCTGCTGGTCAAACTAAGAGGCAAAATGGACCTACACAGGCAGTGGTTGAGGGGACAGGTATCCTGGGTAGAGTATAGGGACACTGCCCGGTTATGCAGGGGTGAGGTCAGGAAAGCCAAGGCACAGCTAGAACCGAACTTGGCAAGAAATGTTAAGAAAAATGAGAAGGACTTCTACAGGTGCATAAACCAGAAAAGGAGGGTTAAAGAAAGAGTTACCCCCCTGATGAGCCACAATGGTGAAATGGTAACAAGAGACAAGGAGAAGGCTGAGGTTCTCAAGAATTTTGTGCCTCAGTCTTCACTGGCAACCCCTCTCCTCACAACTCTCATATTGATGGCCCACAAGATGCAGACCAGAGAGACAAAGCCCCCCCACTGAAAGTGATATAAGGTTTGTGAGCATCTGAGGAACCTGAAGATATACAAGTCCATGGGACCTGATGAGATACGTCACAAAGACCTGAAGGAATTGATGGATGTAGTTGCCAAACCAGTGTCCATGATATTTGAAAAGTCATGGCAGTCAGATGAAGTCCCTGGTGATTGGAAGAAAGGACATGTTGTCACGATCCGGTATTCGGATACGTGGCAATTTTTTACGATCTTGCCAGGACAAAACAAAGGTAACGCAACATCAGGTGCACAAAGAGGCACCGGGGCTGGTGTGCGGTCTTACGAGAGATGGGGCAGAACCCCCTTGCTTTCTAACACTCCTCATCGCAGTGGGAGGCTGAGGCAGCTGGATTCTGCCTTCCCTCTCCTGGGATGAGCCGCACGGCAGCTGCACCCTTTGTTGTCCGGCAGGACCTGAGAAGAAGTCTAAAGGTGATCCCAAATGGTGAAATTAAGATGCAAACGAGGTCAGATGTCACGCACACAACAAACTTTTATTAGAGTAACACAGCAAAGTCCCTAGAGCGGATAGGACAGGGAGGAAAACAGAGACAGAAAAGAAAGGAGAAAGCAGAAATACAGAGGACAGCAAGCAAGAGCATAGTTACCACCACGGTCCAGCAACATCGTTGGTGGGGAAGTGGTTCCTGGTGGGGAAGTGCTTCAAATGCACCCATAGTGTCCCAGATTTTTATACAGTCCTTGCCCACTGCACCCCCACTTTTCTTCCTGAATAAGGGAGAAAATCCTTCTATCTTCTCCATGCTCATCAGAGATAGCAGGGGGCAGGTATGATGCCAGGGGCTATGTAGTCTTTGTTTGGCTAATTTATGAGATCAGCCGTTATGAAAGAGGAGGTTGAAACAACTGGCACCACAGGATGTTTGTTGCAGTGGAGTTTCGGTCCTAGGAAGTGGCTTGAGACTGGCACTCTTTGTCTTGTCCTGCTAAGTCAGTGGTTTTCATGAGATATCAGGACCTGGTTATCACTGGATATTCTGCTCCCAGTGCCAGCTGTAGAACTCCTTTGTCTCCGATCTCAGCATGTCCCACACTGAACTCCCCAGTTCTCAGGTACTCGTTGCAGGAGGGGAAGCAAAACGGTTGGGTGGGTTGCTGAGACATCTCTTTAGTCCATCAACAAATGTTGTTCAACTCTCAGATGCCACAAGACAGACAACAGATACCCTGAGTGCCAAAGTCCATCACTTATCTCTTGGATTGTTTGAGACAAGCAGTATACATTCTGAATGCCACACATGTTATGCCCATATTTTAAAAGGGTAGAAAGGAAGACCCTAGGAATTACTGACCTATCAGCCTCACCTCTGTGCCTGGGAAGATCATGGAACAGATCCTGCTAGAAGATGTGCTAAGAAACATGGAGGACAAGGAGGTGATCCAGGACAGCCAGCATGACTTTACCAGGGGCAAATCCTGCCTGACCAACCTAGTGCCTTTCTACAACGAAGTGACTACATCAGTTGACCAGGGAAAAGCAGTGGATGTCATCTACTTGGACTTCTGCAAGGCCTTTGACACTGTCCCCCACAATATCATTCTCACTAAATTGGAGAGATATAGGTTTGATGGGTGGGCAATTCAGTGGATAAGGAACTGGCTGGATAGTTGCATCCAGAGGGTGGTGGTCAACGGCTCTAAGTCCAGATGGAAAACAGTGACAAGTTGTGTCCTTCAGGGGTCCGTACTGCGACCAGTGTTGTTTAATATCTTCATTAATTATATTGACAGTGGCATTGAGAGCACCTTCAGCAAGTTTGCTGATGACAGCAAGCTGGGTGGTGTGGTTGATATGCCAGAGGGACAGGATGCCATCCAGAGGGACCTGGACTAGCTAGAGAAGTGGGCACAGGTGAACCTCATGAGGTTCAACAAGGCCAAGTGCAGAGTCCTACATCTGGGCCAGGGCAACCAGAGATATGAATACAAGCTGCGGGAGGTAACACTTGAGAGCAGCCCTGTGGAAAAGGACCTGGGGGTACTAGTGGTTCAAAAGCTGAACATGAGCCACCAATGTGCAGTTGCAGGCCAGAAGGCCAACCACGCCTGGGCTGTATCAAAAGAAGTGTGGCCAGCAGATCAAGAGAGGTGATTGTGCCCCTCTACTCTGCCCTGGTGAGACCTCACCTGGAGTACTGTGTCCAAATCTGATGCCCCCAGCACAAGAAAGATGCGGTCCTGTTGGAACGTGTCCAGAGAAGGGCCACAAAAATGATCCGAGGGCTGGAGCACCTCTCTTATGAGGACAGGCTGAGGGAGCTGGGGTTGTTCAGCCTGAAAAAGGCTCCAGGGGGACCTCACAGTGGCCGTCCAGTACCTGAAGGTGGCCTGCAGGAAAGCTGAGGAAGGTCTTTTTACAGGGGCTTGCAGTGAAAGGACGAGGGGTAATGGTTTTAAGCTGAAAGAAGAGAGATTTAGGTTAGAAATCAGGCATAAATTCTTCAGTGTAAGGGTGGTGAGACATAGGAACAGGCTGCCCAGGGATTTTGTGGGGGCTCCATCCCTGGAGGTGTTCAAGGGCAGGTTGGATGGGGCTCTGAGCAGCCTATTCTGGTGGAAAGTGTCCCTGCCCATGCAGGGGAGTTGGAACTTGATGATCTTTAAGGTCCTTTCCAACAAAAAAATTTCTGTGATTCTGTGATTCTGATGGCAAAATCCAGGCCACAAGGAAGATGCAGTTGTTTCAGAACCAGCCACAGTAAAGACTGACAGTCTTTTTAGGCTTCTGAAGCATTTTGGTTTAATTCCTCATTACCATAGTCCCTGACATTTTATTCTCTTGTCTGCAAAGTCACTGTGATCCTTGCAGATGCTGATTCCTTGGAATATGCTGTCTTTTGCACACTCCTCTCTTACAAAAGGAAGATTGGCCTTTGTGCAGATCCACAATGGCAGGCTGCTAAAAATAAGGATGCAATAGCCACTTAGGTAGATCAGTTTAGCATGCTGAGAAAACTAGAGAGCATGGAGATACTCACTTTATACATAAATCCTCCTAGAAATTTCAGATTTAAAAAAAAAAAAATAGTGTTGTATTTAGGAACTGTTTCAAATTGAAGTGCTATAATAACCCTCCAAAGAAGCAGACTGGAGATAAATTATGCAACTGTAGCTGATTTGAATCAGATTTTGAGGAAACTAGGGAACTCTCCAGAACAGGTATTTGCTCTGCAGTTCTTCACATTAACTAAAACAGAACAGAAGGTCATTGTGAAAGCTGCTATGTTACAAAAAGCAAAATAATAAAAAACTAAGAAATAGGCTTGTTTCAAAACGGAAAATAATGGGGAGAAGGCACTTCTGTATATGTTGTCTAGTGCATAAGGGAATGTTAATCAATATTGTTGTATTGACATAAGTGGTGATGAGGTGATTTCTACCATCTGTGCTTCTGGCTATGTGGATGTATATAAATTTGACCAGAACTGATGATATCAGCAAACTTACGGTGAACAAAAGAAATTCCAGTTATAAAACATAAATCAAGGATGTGCAGATGTATAAGAAATGTGAGCAGACGAGCTATGAAGACAAGTATCTGAAGTGAATGGGTCATTAGTAGAAATAAATACATCAGCAAATGTGATAAAGTCAAACCCTCTACAGAACAAAATGCACCACAGAAATGTGGAAGTCACTCAACTAGTATAAGTCTGGCAATTGTCACAGTCTGTGAGGCAAATCTCAACCTTGACTCACAGAACCTTACATATATTTACATATGCTTAAATTAAATTCTTACATAGGCACAAATTTAAGCATCAACTGAAATTTAATGTAGTTCATTTGAATTTATAGAAGATAGAAGGATATATGATAGACTGTCTTTCTTAACTTAAGGATTCATATTTTTTTCTCAATCAGATCCCTGAGCTGGGGCCCTTCAATTAGTAATCACAGATTATTTAAAACGTCTATAAATGTTGTGATCTCAGGAAGATTCTTGGATTTGGAAAGATAGTTGACCAGAATTTCACTGGATAAAACTTATTTGGGTTAGTTTGGGGGGTGTAAGTTGAAACAGTAAGGAAGCGTGGCAGTCATCAACCTGCACCTCCTCATCATGAACTGGTGTGACAACCAGACATTTTTAGGAAGTGGTACAAGTCTCATTGCTTCGGATTTTAGGAGTAGAAAGCTGAGAAAGCATGCTGTTACAGATTACTTCACATTTTATTTTGCATTTATAAGACAATTTGACCAAAAAAGTCATAGAGACATCTTTCACCTCTACCATTTTATGATTGTCAATTATAAGATACAAAGCCGAGAGATGAGTCCCACCTATATCACTAAGTCGGGAACAACGGCAGAACAGACAAGATGATTTTCAAGTACAAGGCACAATTCGCTGCTTTGCAGGTCACTGCCCTTGTGTATTTATTTTCGCTCCTGTTAGACGGGGACCAGAAATTTCTGACCAATGAAACTGAGCTTTGCACGCTTGGTGTGGGCTGGTTGCTGCCCTTCTGCCACTTCCCAACCCGGAAACACCTCAGATGCTCTGCGGTAGGCTGTCGACCAAGCACAGGTTACAGACTACCGCCTTAGAAGCAGGAGCTTCGCATATACCGGCATAACACACTAGCCTGAAAATTGTGCTTGTTCAGCTGCTGCCTCACACGCAGCTGAGCTGCCCATGACGGGCAGCGGACGTTTCAAAGCAGGTGTCGAGCAGACAGTTACTGGTGGCAACCACCCACCTCCTCCCAAGGCAGCACTTCCACTTGAGAGCAAGAAGCCTCAAAGGAGCCGTTAAATCATCTCGTTAATTTGACACTTGGTAAGGCAAACATCTCAAAAAATTCCACTCCAAATGATGCTATGTCTCTGCCTGGCTCGGAGCCAGGATTTCTCACCCAAGTTCAGCACATTCAGATTTTATTGTTTTTAGGGAAGCTCCTGCCGAGCATTCGGTAGTACAGCTCAACGTTCTATCACACTTCCTCCCAAGAAAAGCGCAAACGATGAAACGCACGTACAAAACACACCTACTCGAGGCTTTTTATTGCTTCCTTACGGCACCTGCCGCGGCGGGGGGGATCGCCCTTCAGGGAAGAGCGAAAGGCTCCGGGCACAGACGCAGAGGCTCCCCGGGGCTGAAGGAGCCCGGGCGCCGGGCAGCCCCCTCACGTCCCGTCCCGTCCCGTCCCGCCCCACCCGCCGCTAACGGCCCCGCTAACGGCCCCGCTAACGGCCACCCCAACGGCCGCGGCAGCGCACGAAGGCGGGACGAGCCCGCTCGAGCCGCCCGGCCCCCTCCCCCGCGGCCAGCCAGGTGCGCGGGACAGCGGCCGCCGCGCACAGCCAGGGCGGGCGGGCGGGCTGCGGGAGGGAGGGAGGGAGAGGCAGGCAGCGAGCCCCGGCCCCGGCGCGCAGCGGCGGCGGGGCGCGGGGTGCAGGGCGGCAGGCGAGCGAGGCGCCCCGGCCCCGCTGCCAGCCGCGAGTGATCTCCTCGCTCCGCTTCCTCGGCCCGGCCTGCCCGCGTCACCGCCGCCCCCGCCAATGGGCGCGCCGAGCCGCCGCGGCGGGCGGGGAGGAGGAGGGGTGGGGCGGCGGGGCAGCCAGTGGGCGCTGGGAATGTTTCCCGGAGGCGGAGCCGCTGCGGCTCCTCCTCCCGCCGGCCGCTCCGGTTCGGGGCTCGCCGGGCGGGAGAGTTTCGCAGCCGGGTGGGAGATGCCGCGCGGGCTCCTTCTCCGGGCAGGTAACGCCGCGGTGCGGGGGGAGCTGCCCTTGCCCCTCTGGCTGGCGGGAGGGTTGGCGGAACTGGCCCGGACTGCGTGGCGTGGGGAGGGAGGGAGGGAGGGAGGGAGGGAGGGCGGGTGCGGCGGCGGCGGGGCTGAGGGCCGGGGCGGGACGGGACACCCTCTTCGGCGGGGCCGCCGCCAGCACAAAGGGGAGCGGCGAGCGGGGCAGGGCCGCCGCGAAACTCCCGGCGGGGCTCCCCGCCCCGCAGCCTCGCCGCCTTCCCTGGTGGGCTTCTTCCTGCTCGGGACGCCCTCAAGTTTGCGGGGCCGAGCGCACGGCAGCTGTGAGCCTTTGGTGCGAGCTTCCCCGGGCGCCGGCTCCCTTCGGCGGGACACGCGGCGCCGGAGCCGTGCCGCTCCCGCTTCACCTTCGCCGCCGCGGGGCGGGGGGGGGGGGAGGTGTCGGTGCGGGGCGGTGCTCTCCGCCGGGCCGGGGTGGGACCGAGGGCGGTAGCGGGGAGGCGGGCTCCCTGCCACCGCTGGGCAGCGGCGTGTGGGCCGGGATGCGGCGGGGAGAGCCCTCGGGCCGCCGTTCCGAGGGGCCGGGGGCCGCCCCCCCGCCCCCCTCCACCCCCCCCGGGGCTCTTAGCCCGTCTGGGCGATTAACGCGCTGCCCGGGTAAGGGGCCCCCCGGGGCTGGGCTGCCCTCCGGAGCCGCGGGGAGGGGACCGGCAGCAGCTGTACCTCGGATAAATAGAGCGAGCGTAATAGGAGAAACTTTCTGGGCAACGTGAATTTGGAGTAGATTAAATATCGGGCATGGATGCTGTGCCTCTGGTGTTCCGAGGAAAGCAATACGCTTCCCTCGCATTCACGGTCTCGCTTTTAGCCTTTGTTTTCGTGAAACTGAGCGCGTAAGGGTGAATTACTTTTGCGAAAAGGCTTTTGATGTTAAAGTGGCTGTTCTGCTTTGCTCTGCTAAGCAGCTCCATTCTCTCTCAGGTTGCACGGCTCCACGTTACTGACTTCAGTCTGAATTTGGGAGCACTGCTACCTAGTCCCCAAGGCGAGAAAGGGCCCTGCTGTGACAGGGTGTACCGTCTGTGTGCATGTGTGTGTGCAGAGATTGGGAATATGTGGAGACTGGAACTTCGCGTTGCAAATAGAAAGCTACAGAGCAATTTGCCTTCGCAGCTCTAATGGCCAAGCCTGTTCAGGAAGGCAAATGACTAGAGCTTTTTTCCTAGATTGTGTGAAGACATTAAATGTAATCTTTACAGGGATACAACAGCTGAATTTTAAAAAGCAAATAAATAACAAGACAGTTAATAAGCTCAACTTTTTTTCCCTAGAAATTGTGAAGCTTGTCTGCTATCTGTGCCTGTTGTTCTTGGGGCTTACAATTAAACATGTTCTATTCTGCCTTGCTTTTATGGTAGTTTTCCCTTTGTAACCTCCTCCCCCTGCTATTTATAGCAGCACCTAATAATAAGACTGCTCACAATAATTCTAGAGGACTGGAAAAACAGAGGCAGAATAGCTGTTAAGGCAGAAGGCTGACTTTGGAGCATCAGAAGAGACCCCTCCAAGTAAAGGTCGCTCGTGAATAAACTTCCAGCCTTAGTGCCTCCACACTGATATGTTGCTCAGTGCTGTTGGATTGCATGGTCTTTTTCATCTGCCTCAGCGACCTCACAAGTCCATGAACACAGCAGTGGAATTTAGGCTATACTGTACCTGTGTGTGCAGAGTGAGGTAGTGAGAACTACTTTGGTCTTAACTGTATGAGTCTTGCCTCATCATTTGAATTCTTGACATTTAGGGCCTAGTCCATTAACTGCTATCTGTATAGGTCTACCAGTGATGCTTGTATGAGTTCCCCATATGGGCTATATGTAAGACTAGATCCCTGAATTCAATTAACAGAAGAGGGTTGAGGTCTTTCTGCAACTGATTATTGTTTTTCACACTCAGAAGGAAATCACAGTGCTTATCATTCTCTGAAGAACTTTGTAAATTCTCCACAGCCCTTGTGATGCCCCTCTTTGTTATACTTGAAAAGAATGGCTAAGTACAGAAAACCAGTGATTTGCTCAACATTTTAGAATTTACCTCTGCCAAAGCTTTAACTGAAAATCTAAGAAATTCTTGGCTTTGCCACTATGCTCCGACCATGAGAAATGGTGCCTTTCTTCCACACTTGAAGTACAAAATTATGTTCTGAAATGTTCCAGCGATTATTAAATGCTCTGAGATAAAAATGTTAGGTTGTATGAAACTTCATTCTCTTCCCTCAACCCAGCCCTCAATTTTAAAATTCTTTTTTTTGTGAAATGCAACTGTAACTATGCATTTGTATGTATTTCTTTCAGATTTGCAACCAACATAATGCTGAAGCTCTCAACTTGGAACAAGCATTTCACAGAATGGCACAAACAGAACTTAATCTGGACCATGACGTGTCATGGTTCCTCCTTCCATCATACTGGGCTAAAATGCTTGTGGCGTTAATTTCTTTCATCTGTTTTGCTAACAGCTATGATGGAGATTTTGTTTTTGATGATTCTGAAGCCATCATCAATAATAAGGTTTGTCTGTCTTCTTTCAGATTCTGCCCTTTAACATAAATGGAAAGAGGAAAAGAAATAATGACAGCAGTTGATCAAAGTAGGCCCAAAGTAATCATTCTAGGAAAGAGCTCCTTTCTGATATTCCTTTTTTTGAACTTCATTTTTTGCTTTGTTTTACTGTGGGGTTTTTTAATATAAGCCTTATTTAAGGTTGACAAACAACCTGTGCAGCAGTGCTCTATTGAAAAGCTAGAAGCGTAAGTGTGCTTAACAAACTCTTTATTCCTAAAGCTATTTGAATAACATGACTTGAGTTCTAATGTGTAAACAAAAGAGTGAACAAATTAAATAGCTGCTTTTTTTTTTTTTTTCCCCTCTCAGATTGCGTCACCTTTCATTCTTTCACAAGTGAGATGCTCTGCTTAAGAAATGTTGATATCTGGGAAGGGTTCTCTTTTTTTTTTTTTTGCCATACCAAATAGACTCTGTCTGCTTGTTATCTAAAAATGCATGATCTAATTTGGATGTGATGTTTAGTAACACTTATTCACAGGGTACCTGTACATCAAGACTGCCTATGGATCTAATTTGATGCTCACATCTAAGTCAGTGAGAGTAGGCAGTAGACTTTTCTAATACCCGTTGATGTTAACAGGAGATTTTTTTCATTATCTTCTCAGGGTGACAGATAAGTAAACCCAAGGAATAAATTGACTCTGGTTGCAAAATATGTAATGCATCACTGAGCGATTGTAGGGTGCAGGGGTTCTCCAGCTGTAGTTTACACCATTAAAATATGACAAAAGCAAGGAAATCTTCCTGTGCTCCTCTCCCACTCACTGCTCGGGTGACAACAGTAATTTTTTTTAAATATAGGCAGAGTGTTTTTGTGCTCTATTTTAAAAACTGAACATACATGCAATGAACAGTCCTTGAAATGCTTAGAGATGAACATGTGACTCGAACAAACCTCTAGCTGAGATTCTTTTGACTCTGAGGAGCTGAGTGCCTTCAATTGCTGAGACACTCCATAGAACCACACATAGTGCTCACAGGTCGGTCTCGGTATTATTCATCAGCTCATATGCTGTTCTGGAAGGTACACGTTAAATGTTTGGAAAGAGAATCATAGAGTAAAAAGAATCGCCCTCATCTGTTGGTTCTGTTTCCCTAAAACCATAGGGATACAGGAAGGATAATTCATTTTGGTAGAAGACAGCTCACATTTTTTTGCCTTGCCCAAGATTTATAGGCAACTTATCACAATGTGCCTTTTAGAATCCCACAGAATTACTGTTTCCTTAGGTAAATTTATATTGTGCTTGTGTAAGTCATCATACCTTGAGTTATAGATGTATGGGGGGGGGGAATAATCTGCCAAATTGGAAATAAATCTCAAAGCTTCTTAGAAAATGCTATATACAAATCAAGAACCTACAGTGTTGGGTTTTTAAATATTTTTTTTTAAAGCATCGTTGTATTTTAAATTACACAGTTCCTGGCAATGTTTCATTCTGCAAAGTTTCATTTGGGGCACAATTATAATATTTCAGCTTCCTGAATGACTGAACTAAAGACTGATGTTGAAACAAGGCAGGTTGTTTTGTACATGTGCAATTTCCAGACTTGTAGTCTTTCCCTATTTCTTTCAGTTTTTACTTTGAAAATGTTTCAATTTATCTATGCAACACAACAACTTGTACTATAGCTGTTGGCAATGCTAAGAAATTCAACCACCTGCTTAAATAGATTAATTAGTACCTAGTCTGTGTGTTTGAAAACTGTAAGGCTTGTTGTATTTTGTACATCAAAATCTTCTGTCATTCCCAGGAGATTGAGATTTTTATGAGAGTATAATTTTAATATGAGGGTCATATGAATATATGGAAATACAGAATCCACAAGAAAAATACATTGAGTTTCCCACTTTAATGGGGAGGGACAGCATCTAGCAAAGGCACAGTTGATTAAAGAAGGTATAGCGTATTTTATTCCTAATGAATAGAAGAAGCAGCAGGTGAAGTAATTTTGTAGATTTACTGAGCATTACTATACTAGTATTTTCTTGAGTACCCACACAATGACCTTTTTATTAATTTACCAGCTCCCACCATCAGCCTGGTATTGTAATATTTATTTTTTTACAGAAAGATACACTGTTAGTTGACCCCATGCCTACCATATCATGGAACATTCTCTTGTTAGATTTTATTTGGCTTCAAGGATGTTTTCCAGATGCTTTCTTGATATTTTAAGCAGCGTTTTAACTGGTACACAACAGTGACTTTTGTCGTTATTTATTTACTACCTTGGCAAGACAAACAGTTGGATTAGGAGAAGCTGCAGGCACAGTGTGTCATTTCCATGAGTCTGTATAGCAAAACTGACCTTTCTTCAAGTATTGAACTCTGCTGTCTGTGAGCTGCTGCTAATCAAATAGAGATTTTTTGATACCTACTTTCAGTTCTTAGAGAGAAAATCTCATGTAACTTTTAAACAGCTGTCTCTCTTGAAGCAAACCAGTCCTATTTTAGAATAAGTCTGCTGAGTAGGAAATTTAATATAAGAAACTTTTTTTCTGACCAAGTTTGGATACAAGAATGAGATACATGACTGAAGATTTCTGAAGTCATATGAAAGTGTAATCTAATCACTAAGTAATTCCATGTAATCAGCTTCTCCTAAGGAAGACAAAGGAAGACTGATTTTAGCAGAAAGGGAAATCTGGCCTTGCACATTTCAGATATATTTCCCATCTCGGGTTATTGCAGACCATCTGTCTCAAAATATTAGTACTTAAAAAAAAAAGTCTCTCTTTCATAGTCCCTTCCTTTGGCAAATGTACGTAAGGAGCAGTGCTGGTGGTTGGACAGACAGTTTGAAGGTATCAACAGGTTATCCCCTGCAGAGTCTTCAGTAGATACTGGTGTACAACCCAGTCCCAGCTTGCCCCCTGGAAAAGCAAGCTGTATTTGATTTTGTGGGCTGCTGGTTGAGTGCATTCCTGCTCTGAGAGTCAAATGATGGCCTTTAAGGTTTGTGCATACCAGCAAGAAATGGAAACAGAAATTTAGGTGCCTGAGGTCAAAATTGCAGTCCTGGGAGAAGAAAGAAATTTGTAGTTATTGCTTGTCAATAGAAACATCTGTGAGAGAGTGAGGAAACTTTGCACCCCTTGATAATTCTTAATGCCAAATAGGATCCCCTGTGACTACTGATTTCTTACGATTTTTTCCCTGAGAATGCCCTAATTGACAGCTGCAGTATAGGACATTTCAAAGACTACTGTGTTAGCCCTGCTCTCTTTTCTGCATATTGATTAACCTATTAGATAATGCTTCACTTCATTTTACAGTTTCCTAGGATTTTGAGTGTACTTCCCCTTCTTAATTTTTATTTTTTTAACCAATTGTCTAATGCTGACCAAATTTGATCAAGTGATGGAAATTAATCTCTTCCTGTTTGTTTTGGGTTTTTTGGGGGGGTGGATGAAAGAATGTGTTAAGAAGCAAGAAATAATGAGTTATTATAAGTTCAGTTTACCAGCAGCCAGTCAGCTGATCAGACATTTGACTGTGCCTTCGGACTAGATGTGATAAGTGTTCTTGCTTGCCTTGGCAGGCCAAAAATGCTAAGGGTGAGATGGAAGGTACTGAAGACCATAGGAAGTGCTCAAGATACTGTAGAAGCAAGTGAGATGGTTTATTGTAGATGTAATACCAGCAGTTGTATGAAAGCTATTCATTTGTTAGTACAATTTTGTTCCTAGGTTCTGTCTTAAGTGTTTTTAACTTGCATGTTTGCTATAGCATAAATTGCTAGTTATTTGCCCCAGGGAAGGAGGAGAAAAGGAGTGAGTAAAAGATGAATATATTAGTTTGAGCTTCCCAGCTTGTCTTTACAGAAAACTGAGGCAGATGCTACCAAGGTCCTTATTTTTTCCTCTCCAAAATGTATGTTTTCCATTCAATAGTCTAGGTTATTTGGATATATTTATTATCAGCATGGCTTTAAGGTAAAAGGAAAGAGTAGACTTAGCAGTGGTTGTTTTAATAGTCTCCCTACCCCACCTTAAATTAAAATAATGCATTACTTTTCTGTCTCCTGCTATTAATCTTTTAGAGCAGTATATAGATTTTGATTCTTGGCTTCATGTAGTAAGAATTTAAAAAAAGCTATAGTGTCCTGTGCAAGGTAAAGGTGTTGAAAGAGCTAATTTTTGTTTTCTATCATTAGTCTCCTTGCTTTATTCTTTCATTAGTAGTTGTGCTACTGACACTGGTAGAAAACGAGGTGTTTGCAGCAGTTATGCAAGGTAACCTAGACCTAAAGTCAAAGACTTTTTACCAACACTGAAGTAAAGTGTTTTTAATGTGTTTCATATTCTCAGCTATTTGCCAGATTATCAATTTATATGAATATGCATAGCTCTAATACATTTAAAGTAGTTATGCCTACTAAGAGAATCCAACCTCCTTTCCGTGATGATGGGAGGCAAGATGTGACCTTCATTGCAAACTTGGGTACCTTGTCAAGTGACAGTAGAGAGCCAAATAAACACATGCCATGTCCATGTTAGCATGAGCTTGTATTAGTTAGAACTTGCTTGTGTCTTCACTGCTTTGAACAAAAGAGAAATGTTAAGAGTCTGGTAATTTATGATGTTTCCTTTCAGGACCTCAGGGCAGAGACCCCTCTTGGTGACCTATGGCATCATGACTTTTGGGGCAGCAAACTCAGCAGCAATACCAGTCATAAGTCATATCGACCACTAACTGTCCTAACTTTCAGGTGAGACTTGTCTTTTTGCTTCAGGACTAAAATTTTTTAACACATTGGCTCAATTGATTTGAAGGAGGAGGCAACAGAAAAGGAGAGAGGTATAGTTGTATGGAGGGTAGTCTGAATACCTTTCCTGAATATGATTTTTCTGTTCGCTACCTTAATATAAAATTTTAATTTATCAAATTGTTTCTTTCCTGAAGTTTGCGTTATTTTGACATTTTATATTTCAATGTATCTTTCAGAAATTGCATCTTATGCTCTTGCAAACCTTGGTACTCAAGGCAGTATGGTTCACTATGTAGGTCACATCACCAAAGAACTAGGAGGTGTACATTTCCTTCACTTGGCCATGCTGCCACTTACACTGCTATTGTAGTTTCTGTCCACTGCAGTCCTGGTGAACTGTCAAATGATTTTTTTATAAATAGCATCAATCTACTATGGCCTTTTGCCACTAGGTCACTGAATAGCATTCCCACCTCTTCCCCCCTGATATTCTAACCTCAAGTGAGTGTTTTTGTCTGAGAATCCTAGTGAGAGAGATGTCTGCCTATGTATATAAGCTACTGGTTTTCTCAAATAACTAAAGGTTTATGAGGATTACTTCTTTAGATTCTGAGCTCATGCTTTTTTTGCACAGAGATTTAAGCAAGCAGCAGATCATATGGAAACTAGGCACAGTAATGCAGAGAATCTTTGAGGACTGAGTCTTAAGCTTATGTATTTTCCCCATGCAAGTCAGTGTTGTGCGTGAGGACCTGGCACTTGTTTTGCAGTTGTGTTTGGCCTAAGCCAGGGACAAAAGGTACTCCCACTCTTAGTCCTCATATTCCAGAAAAAACTCTGACTCTTGAGTGCAGCATCAGTGTTTTAAGTATTTAGTATGTGGATTTCACTGTTTGTTTGGCTTCACATTTTCATCAAGGAAAGCAGGCAATTGAGTAGAATGTATCAGTCTTAAACCTATTAAAGCTCTTGGTGCATTCATTACACACCACATGCTCTCCTTTCTTTTCAAGGTCTCTGGTATATTTCATCTCTAGTAACATCCTGGTTAGTTTAAAGAGTGAGCTGGGATACAGTCATTACTATATCTGAAAATAGAGATGAGCATGTGGAGATGGTCCATAAAATGCTATTTTTACAAGTAAGAGATTGGTTTTCTTAATTTTCCTGAGCAACTTTTATGTGTCTCTCATATTTAATAAGTTAGGGTTTTTTAATACATTTCACTTAAACCAGATGTAGACTGACCAAATGAACTATATAAATTCCCCTATCCAAACTAAGTTTCTGTACATGTCACTTACTGATGAAGCGTATGGATAATAACGTGATGTTTCTCCCTTTTCTTCTCCCTATCCATTTTACCACAGAGTTCCTCTCTTGAGGAACTCTCTCAGTTTTAGACTGAATTCTCACTTACATTTTCTTCTGGTTGTAATACTTGTATGAAACCTCTCAGTCTCACAAATGAGTTACTAAGATGTGCTGACTGACTTTCTGCGTCGATACTCACTGTATCCAGGTGATTTCCACATCATTGGTCCAAATGCTAGGATGCTTTTCAGTTAGAATGTCAGCAGAAATCATAGTCTCAGTGCATATTAGTTTCCTCTCGGTGTGGATTTAATTTAAATAACTTTCTCAGGTTATTTTTGGACATAGTTTCTTTTAAGCCCAAGCGTATCCCCCCCAGTAGGCTGGGTTGTGTATCTGAAGGACAGCCCTGCATCGCAACACTGAAGTTACGTTGCTAACCAAAAGGCAGTTCTAAGTAACCGTTGGTATGATTAACTTAATAGCATTAACATGTATCTTTAGGGAGGATAGATAATGTGCTGAATACGGTGTCCCATATGAATACCTTTCAATAAAGATCAGGACATTGTTTCCAGCTGACTGGTGGCTAAGTGTTGATACCATGCGTGCTGGAGTCTGCTGTTGTTTTTCAGCTTTTTTTAGTGTGTGTATCTGTGTAATATCTTGCTATGATGTTGTTTAGGTTTTTGCTTGCATGTCTGAAACCATTTATGTAATTCCTAGTCTTAATGTTTCTCTTTCTATATAGAATTAATTACCTTTTTGCTGGAGGCTTCTACCCAGTTGGTTTCCATGTCATCAATATAATACTGCATTGTACTATCTCAGTGTTGATGGTTGATGTGTTCTCAATACTGTTGGGTGGACTGCAATTCAGTAATAAAGGAAGAAGGCTCAACCTGGCTCCAAAGACATCTCTTCTAGCTGCTTTGCTGTTTGCTGTACATCCAGTGCACACTGAATGTGTAAGTACTGAGTAATTGTCTCCAATGAAGTTCTTGATCATCTTGACTAATTGTGACATAGCCTTATACTCTATAGATTGCTTTTATATATTCTTAACGCTTTTCTTGGCACATATATGGTTCGCACATCCAAAAGCTTGTAATTCCACAAAGTTAGACCTTATTAAGGAATATAAATCATTTAAGTACAATAACTAAAGAAGGATAACCCTGAACTAGAGAGTTTTTCTAATTACTGGATTAAGAATTCCTTACTAGAAACTCATGAGCTGCCAAGGAGCACGGGGGATAAACTGAATGCAAATGCATAACCGCTTTTCATTTTCATTTGCTTTGATAAAAAAACGAGGAGATAGAAAACTATAGTAGGGGCATTATATGGGACTATATTAGAATACTGCATCCAGTTTGGAATCCATGTTGCAAGGCTCAGAAGAGTTATGACTGATTAAAGCACTAGAAATCATCCCATGTCGTAAGAGATCAAACTCCATGGGTTTGTATTTTTAATATAAAGGAGAAGATTAAAGGGTTATTTTTTATCACAGTCAGTAATTATTTACATGGGGAACACAAATTTAGTGGGTCCTTTTATAGTTCAGACAAAAGTGCAACAGTGGTTGGAATTTGAAGCTGTAAAGATGCAAAATAGAAACATGCCACATGCATAGCAACTGATTAAAATACCTAACCACAGATCAAAGTCCTTGTGTGAAAATTCTAGTGAATAGGTGATGTTTTTCTTAAAAAGCTCTTTTGTACTCATAGGTAAGAAAATCTTATGGCCTTCTGCCAGTGGGCTTGTTGGATGCGTTCCCTGATTGCTTGATCTTGTAATAATGAATAAATTAAATATAAAATAATCACAATGCAGAAATTTATTTATTTATTTATTTATTTGAGTTTGGAAGGACTAAGCTACTGAAAAAGTACTGACTTTAACTTTGATCTTTGTGCTAATAATGAACACTGAATCTTCAGTGCACCTTAATCTATGTATGTGGGACTGCTTTTTCACTTATTCACAGTATGCTGTGGTTTTGGCCTTTTTCATTTGCTTTGCACATGATTGATGGTGAAGAGGTTACAGAAAGCTATGCCTCTTGGCTGACTGGGGGCCTGGCATGTATTGGAAGCCTAGACATGGTGCAAAGTTCTGTATTAGTAGCTTGACACCTTTTTTCGACAGTGTGGCTAAAACATCCTTCCAGTCATTCTCTGGCATTTGCTCACCTGCAGAATTCCTTCTTTGTGAGAGCACGTGGTGCTAGCGTCAGAATGGCCCCTTGTATTTGTTCTCCAAAAACACTTCTAGATGTCAGTGAAATAAAACAAGTCTTCAGTGCTTTTGGCATTCTGACATGTAAAGAGGAATCTTGCTTGACTCTTAACTTTGTGATAGACCTACTATTGACTCCTTTATCAATATCCAGAATTACATTTTTCATTCCACTTGACTCTGAAAACGTTTACATCAGCAGGCAAGTGTTAATAGGACCATAGTCATGTCAAATAAATTACAAGTGATGCGGTCTGCTTGCATATGCAAGGTTTGAAGTCTTGCATACACTTTAGGCAAACACTGGAAGAGGAGAAAAAGTAGCATGCTTACATACAGTGTCTCTTCTAAGATCCAGCAGGGAACAAAGGCCTCTGATCATTTACACAGGGAATAATAAATATTGCTGCCCTGAATCAGTCATGATACTATTATGGTTCTAGCATAAGTGTATGTCAGTCAGCATCTCCTCAAAAAACATTCAACATGATTTTAAAGCTGTGAGTTTTAAGTATCATGACTTCCTGGTTTTTAAATGAGATGACATATTTTGACATAAAATTGTGAGGAATCTGTCTGCTGCTTTGGATTTTGGTATATACAGCACAAAACAAACTGTCATGTAAATCATCTTGAAAAATTTAATGCTTTCAGTACCTATATAAGAAAAACATCTGCCATTATAATTTTTCTACCTACAAGTGAACACCCTTGTGGTGTAGTTCTCTCTAAAAATGCTTATTCTTTGTAACAAGAATATATCTGATGCTAATTTAAAACTCCCTTTTTTATTTTTTTTACCTTGTTAGCAGAGACTATGGGCCTGGGCCTGAATTTGAGATAACATTGTACTGTTGGAGTCATCTGAGGCCATGTGTGTGTAATTGGCCTCTTGATTTCTTGGCTGTAACATGTTGGCGTTTACTTTCAAAATTGTATCAGTTCACCTTTACTTTTATCTCATTAGCTGACAGTAGCTCCTGAGACAGAATGACACTTCACCTTCCAAAGCACTCCACAGCTATTGAGTTAATTCTTATAATTCCTCTATAAGATAGAAAAAGAAGTAGGGAAGTTAGATGCATGGCTTTGGATAAATCAAGAAATTTTTCTGGTCCGAATTTAGGAGTCCAACAATTTATCCTTTTATGGTGCTCCAGTGAAGCTGCTGGAAAAGTGGGAGAGTCTTTTCAGTGGATTCAGTGCTACTCTCATGCCTTTACACTTCTCTTTCTCTGATGTTATTTAGAAATACTTGTTCCGTCATGTCTGACTGACACAAAAAAATGCCCTTTTCCTAAGAGAGGATTAGCAGGTGCCTTTAAACAAAATGAAGATAAATTTTATCTTTTTACTTTTCTCTTTCTCTTCCACTCACAATATGGGACAACTGGTGGGACAGTCTGGATTTGTGTTTCAGCAGAGCTGCCACTTTTGTTGGATTTTTGCTAAGAATTCTACTGAAAGGCAATGTGAGCCAATAAAACAGATGGAATGAGGCAGTCTACATTTTATTCAGTGAGGTCCTTCTTAATTTCTTCAAGCAGCAGTTTTTCATAAATTAAAGCCAAATCTTTTACCAAGTTGATAATAAGCAATACCAAATCAAAATTAGGATGTGGCCTAGAAAACTGGGCATTGCTAAGCCAGTAAACCAGGTTAAAAAAAAAATTAGCTTTGTATATGTGTTTGTATATTTATCTCAGGTTTTCTAACAATAAAATTTTTTTCTTCTTTTTTAAGGTTGCTGGGATTGTTGGCAGAGCAGACCTACTGTGTGCCCTGTTCTTTTTGTTGTCATTCCTTGGCTACTGTAAAGCATTTAGAGAAAGTAAGCATTCTGTTTGCCCCTTTCATTTTATATTTTGTATATTTTCTGCATTCATACATTTCAGTGAAGTATTGCAAAAGTAAAAATGTCAGCCTGATGTGGTTTGGTTTTATTAATGTTTTTACCCTCATAAAATATTAAAAAACAAAACAGCACTTTGCTTTAGCAGGTTATTGTTAGAAGAGCTGGAAGGGTTGCTGTCCCTAATTCCTGTTAAACACTATTTTACTTTAAGCTTGTTTTATAATAGGTTTATTTGCTAAATGTTTTATTGTCCAGATGCATAAATAAATATTTTAATAAGTATTTTATAAATAAAACCTATAAATGTATATTAAATATTTTAGTGCACTCTACCATTATGTTGGGATGCCTTAAATGGTAACAAACTGTAGGAACCTCATATTTTTAATTGTAAAGAATTACTCATATGAGTAAGCCCTCCAGATTCCTGCAGTTTCCAAGTGCTGGCATATATATGCTAAGTGTAGTGTTACTCATAGAATTTTTGTAAGACAGCTGCATTTAACATGAACAGTTCTTTCATAGATGTTTTTTCAAATGAGCTTTTAGATCTGTTGTATTAACCAATTTGAATGCAGGTTGGCTGTTCAAATACAGTTGTGGATTAATTATTTTGGGGCTTTATTAAATACACAAGAATACATGAATTCTTGATTATGAAAAATTATACAGGACATGCAATCTGAATGTGCCCTACCACAGGACATACGGGAATTTTTTGGTGAACCTGTAAAACGTTTGTTGTGAAGACCTTGTATAATACCTGTTCAGTAGGCATGGTCTGCAGTGTTTAACCAGCATTAGCAGTGTGTTAAGCAGTACCTGAGCTGGCTTCAGGTGATCTAGCTTAACAACACAGTCATAGTATCAGAGAGGTTAGTGTAGGCTAAGAGGGGTAATTTGGTCCACAGTGAGCTCGAAGTTGCTGTGAATAGCTCTTGCTAATTGAGTTTAGATTGTTTAGAACTATTTTGTGTATTTCTAGAACGGATATTATAAGTTTAACTTAATTTTTGCCACTTCAAATCATACTTAGAGTGATTCCATTTCTTTTCTGATATTTTTTCGCCCCTTTGAGTAAGTTTCATTTCTTTCAAGTGGACTAATAATTTGCTGATTAAAATTGTCCTTGGGATCTTACTTGCTCATTTATTCTTTTCTCACCTATTTTACTGGCTCTGATTGTGCTTTGATGTTTCTTTGGTTAGTGCCAGAGTAAATTAGACAAATCGAGATACTGGCTATGTGCTTTCCAGTGTGTTGGTACAGGTAGACCTGTGTGGCAGGGATAATAATAATCTTTGTTTGAAGAGTTCAAGAGCCAAATTCTTAGGATGACCACTGGAGACTTCTGTGTAGAACTCTAATTATTTTGTTACAGAGGACATCTGGGGAATGATTAAGAATGTGATGTGTGCTCTTATTAGGGATATTTTGAGGGCTTATACAACCTGCAGAGGCTGGTTGCTTTTAGAAGTCAGTATCATTTTAATAGTATTCTTGTACCGAGATCTTTGTCATTCATACAGAAGAAAGAAAATATTGTGAAGACAAGATACTAAGCAACATTTTGTATTTTTTATTGGGAATAAGGGTGACCTTATCGTAAAAGGATATCACATTAGTTAAACAGGACTTTCCCTTTGTGAATCCACATTGACTGTACCTGATGATTGCAGTATTCTTAAAATGCCTTTCAATAATAGCCTGTATAATCCTCTCCATAATTTTTCCAGAAACAGAGGTTAGACTAACAGGTCTGTAGTTCCCTGGGTCTTCCCTCATGCCCTTTTTGTAGACTGAAATGAAGTTGGCTAGCTTCCAGTCAGCAGGAACTTCCCCAGAGTCCAAGACCTTTGGTAGATGATCAAGAGGAATCCTGCCATAATATGCACTAGCTTCTTCAGTGCTCTAGATGAATCCCAAATTGTCTCCACAACCAGTAACCCTACAAACTTGACCTCCAGCCTCATAAGCCAGCTGTGTTTCTCCTTTATGTATGTGGTATTCTCAGGCTTTACTGGCTGAACCTTTAGGAGGTTTCCCAACTTTGTCACTTTAAGCATCTTACTTACAAGTGTTTTCTTGCTGCTCCTTCTGTGTAGTCACTGGAAAGAGACAGACTTCTTTTGTTGTCCAGTCAGAGGAACTTACAGTCATCTTCTAAAGGTACCAGAATCTCTATAAAGTGTGTGGAAGCTTAGGAAGACTAGGCTTTTAACTTAGGATGCATTTCCATTGTCACTTCAATTGAGCAGAAGCTAAGATCTGTTGAAATGGAAGAATCAAGCTTCCTTTTGGTCTAGATCATAGACTGAATTAGGTTGAAAGGAAGCTTTAACAGCTTAAAGCAGAGTTAATGTCATAGATCATATTGCTTGGGGCCTTAGCCAAGTGAGTTGCAAAAATCTTGCAAGAGTGGCAGGGGGCTGACAAAGGACCAGTTCTCCTTAGCCTCTTTTCTTACATTATATTCTTCAGCCTGCCAACTGTCTTCGTGGTTTTTTATGTGTTGAATACTACATTGAACGCAGTACCCCTGATGTAGCCTTGTAAGAGCTGAGTAGAAAGGAACAGCCCACTTTCCCTGACCTGCTGCTACTCTGTAGCTAGGCAGTCCAGCATGCATTTAACCTTCTTCATTGCTGCAAAGGCACACTACTGACTCGTCTTCAACTTGTCAGCCAGGAACTCCAGATCCTTTTCTCCAGAGCTGCTGCCTAGGCAGTCTGCAGCCTGGACTATTGCGTGGTGCTCTCTGATTTTCTTGAGGCTTCTGTCAGCTCATTTCTCCAGCTTGTCATGGTCCCTCTAAATGGCAGTCCTGTTATCCACTGTACCTGTGTAACTTTTAGATGAATCCCACTGACCACCACAATTAGTTTTACTTTCTGCCCTTGGTGTTACTTTTTCTCCTTTGTGAGGGGAAGTTGTTCCAGCTCATCAGGCATCTGTTTAAACATTCATCTCTGTATAAAAAAGGGCAGCTGCAGAGAGAATGGAGGCTTGTTCTTCACAAGGAGCCACATGGAGAAGACAAGGGGTAATGGGTACAAGTTTCACTGAGGGAGATTTCACCTTGATATAAGAAAGACATTTTTTACAGCAAGAACAATAAATCATGGGAGCAACCTCTCTAGAGATGTGGCAAACTCCCTATTGCTGGAGATTTTCAAGACGCAATTGAGCAGGGTGCTAGGTAATTTCATTTAGGCTCTCTTTCGCACGAAAGTTTGGACCAAATTATCTTTGGAGGCCTGTGGGCCGGTAGCCCCCCGGTACTGGCTTGCGACAAGGCCCTTTCCAACCTGGACTGTTCTGTGATTCTATGTATGAAAGGCTTTAGGAAAAGGCAACCAAATAGGGTGTAGTGGCTGTAGTAGAGTATGACTTTTCAGTGTCTTTTTTGTAATAAAGAAAATAAGTTTTACCCTTGGATACCTCCAATTTGTTAGTATGAATTTCCTTCTTTGATGAAGAGTTCTCCTAGCCATTCACAAATAATAGGATAAATAAAGATTAAAGACCTTTTTTATCTGAGTCTAGCTGAGTTTGATTCTGCACAGGCTGAGGGAATCTAAGACAGCAAAAAGTGTCTTAGTCCCAAGTATAAGCTGATCTCATTCTGAATATAAAGAACAAGCATTTTAAAAATAAGCCGTTATAGTTTAAAGAACAGATTTAAACAGTATCTCCTAAGCAGCAAAATAAAAATACCCTTTCTTCTCTCAGAATGTTTTTCTTCTGCTGGCAAATCCACAAGATTGTGAAAGTCTGCGATACCACCAGTGCACATTGATAGTTCTAGTCCAAGCTAAGAGTTGATATTGCATCACTTTCTACGTGAGACCAAGACAGTAATTTATCTTTGCGAAACAGTCTTTGTTAGTAAGAAAGAGAGGGAGAAAACAACCAAAAAACCTTCTGTGCATTCAATTTTGTAAGGCTTATGTTTCTCATCAAATAAAGCTGCTTTGTGATGATACTGCAGAAAAGTTGGATACACCAGTTTGTTCTAACATCCTATTTCCTTTTGCCTTGCTAGATTTTTATATGTTAAAGGCAAGCATGACCCTAAATCCTAAGCCAACTGCATGTGTCCTTGTTTCTGGTTTTGGCTGTCACATGTATGATCACAAGTTTTTTTACAAGCAGTAAGAGAAGAACTATCAAAGGTCAATTTTTTTAATTGTTATTAATAGATGCCTGGTAGCATGGCTCTTTTGGAGTAGTTAAAAGATGGTACAACTCTGAGGCCTTCAGATTTGTGGATGGTATTTGTATTGTCTTTTGAATACAGTTATCAAAACATGTTTGATGACAGTTGGCTTTTACAGATGAACTCTTGCGTGTCAGAGTAAAATGAACACTGAAAAAGCTTGAGTTGATGATGCTGTTATGATTGTGTCCTCAGTAAGATACACTGTTTTGTCACCAGCAGCATCCTAATACTACTATCAGACAGATTATCAAAGCCTTTCATAAAGAGTTTGACTATTCTTGCAGCAAGGCAATGGGAGGTTTGTGTACAGCTGAGTTCTGGAAATCTTTTTGTCACTAGCGTAGATGTAGTTGTCATTATTGGCCTTCTATAAAGGAGACAAAAGTTGTAGAAGAGAGACTGGCTAATGCTTGTTTTCATCTAATGTCTAAGTGAATGGCTTGGGAATAAGGACTCATACAATGTCTGAGGAGGACTTGGGTATACTGAGAGGAAAGGATATGTAGTACTGAAAACAATCAGGAGATCAGAAAAATTAGTGTCAGACTGAAAAACTTCCAGAGGAAGACAATGGGCTTCATAAAGCTCAAGATGTTCTGCAGCTTGTTTGCCTGATGTGGTTTATTTGTGGCTTTGGTGGATTATTTTTTGTTAGACAGTTTCTTTTAACCAGAATCTGTAGCATTGAATTTTTTTTTTTTAAGTATCAGCATTTAACATGCTATGTAGGCTTATGAACTTAAATTATGTCTTATGAACTTAAAAATTCTGATACTTTTTTCCAATATACAGTTTTTCATGTTACCGTCTTTGAAAGGACAACAATTATATTTGCAAGGAAATAATCTGTTCTCATTCTGTCCTGTTTTAAAACACAACTGTGGGGACAAATCCACTGCATAGGCTTTGGAGACAGCAAGAGCTGACAACTGTTTAGGTATGTTCTGAAGGGAATTGTGGGTTATGAACTTTGTTGAATTTTAATGCAGCTTTCTGGGAATTCTCAAGGTGATTTAAAACTGCTGTAGTATTCATTTTGCCTTCGTCTTCAACTTTGATAGTGACCCAGTTGCATGTGTTTGCCATCTGCGTTGGTGATCTCCAAGTGATATAAAATGATGAGTTCATGGTTTGCTTCATGTGAATAATATTGGCCTGGATCTTAAATAGGGGATGAGCTGTCTGCTCATATGCTATGACTTCTAAAAATGGTTGTGTGTTTCTCTTTTGCTTTGTTCTGTATAGTCACCCATTAATCATCTATTGGCTCATTGCTAATTTAATAAATCATGCAAAGTAGACTGTAGAGATGAGTTATGTGAATACTGGAGGTTTGTGTTACAGAGATTTTCCTATAGACTGGAAATGCTTGTCTCGTGTGTGAAAGAGATGATTGTTAAGTATGGGGAATTTTTTAGCTATTTTCGAGTTGGACAAGAGGTATATACTAATATTAAACATGTCAGTCCTGATTTTTTAACTGTGTGCCCTACTGCTCATATTTAAAGACATCAGAAGGGAATAGTTGTATGTAAAAAACCTAACAATTTTAATATTTTAGTGGGTAGAGGAGAAACAAACTTTGTTTTTTGGAATTTGTGCTAATTTTTTTGTGTCTGAGATGATGTAATTCAGGGATAGATGATCCCTTTACTCTGTAGGCAATAATGTCATGAGTTTGAGAGGCTTGGATATGTTTATGAATGGCATTTGCTATTCTAACTTCATTCTTAAGTGAAACAATGACCTGAGCTGCAGTAGTGTATACATTTGGAGAGATACAAGGAGATCTTAGGCTTAAGTTAATTTTACCAGTGGATTATATTTAAGCCTCCTGGCTTGTTTATGGTTTATGTAGGTATTTCATTGAACCCCTCAACCTTTCAGACTTAGTGTACTCCTAAAGAAGGAGTATCTGAGCAACCCTTCTTGGTTTTGTATAGAAACACTGTATTTTTCTAGCTTAAGAAAAAAAAAAAAGGCAGTAAGTACTGTTTCTTTGGCACGCTTACAATTTTGTCCATCTGTTAGAGTGGCACAATGCCCACTCACAGTATGGTGTACCAGTTTCAACCAGGCACAGGTGCCAATGAAAGATTGGTTTCATTTTCTGACACAAGATTTTTCTGATGGGAAGCAGCACCATATTAGAGGAATGTGCTTTGTTAGCCTGATTACTTCTGTTGGCATGTGTGTATTTCATTATAATAATTAGCACTTATGCAGTGCTTTATATTTTCAAATTACTTTTAAAAAAATAAATATTGAAGGTATTGCTGAATGATGGTCTTTTGTATCTCTTTTTCCAACCTAGTTTACTGAGATTTCTGCAGTTGGGGGCAGTGGGAGTGGAGTGTGTGTGTATTCACCCAGGAGCAAGCACGAGATAACATGTTTCTTAATTGAAATTCTTTCTCTTTGAAGTTTAATCACCAATGAAATGTCATAATATGAGAATTCTATCTCTGACTTTATTTACCTTATGAGACTGCAAAAGAAAGGAAAGGAACAGAGTTTTGAGGTTTGGTTTTGAGGAGTGTGTACTTTTGAGGCACTTGGTGCTAGATGTGATTCCTCCCTTCTGAGGGCCACAAGCCAACATAGGAGGAAAGTGGAATGTAAAAAGCAGAGGACCAGTATGTTAAGCATCCTTTTTCCGTGCCTGGCTTCTGTTTCTCCCATGGACTGCAAAAAGCAGGAGGCTAGAGCATTAACCCTTTGGTGTGCCTGGCTCCTGCCTTGATCTTGGAATCACAGAATGGTTGAGTTTGGAAAGGATCTCTGGAGATCACCTGAGCTAACCTGCTCAAGCAGGGTCACCCAGAATGCGTTGTCTGGGACCATGTGCAGACTGCTTTTTAATATTTCCAAGGATGGCGGCTTCATAACCAATACGGGCAACCTGTGCCACTGTTCAGTCACCCTCTCAGTAAAAAAAATGTTTTCTTATGTTCGGAGGAAATGTCCTGTGTTTCAGTTTATTGCCTCTGGTCCTGTCACTGGGCACCACTGAAAAGACCCTGGCTCCATCCTGTTTGCACCCTCCTGTCAGGTATTTATGTGCCCTGATGAGATCCCTCTGAGCCTTCTCCAGGCAGAACAGTCCTAGCTGTCTTAGCCTCTCCTCAGAAGAGATATGCTCCAGTCCCTTCATCACCTTCCTGGCCATTCATTAAACTCACTTGAATATGTCCAGGGCTCTTGTGTCCTGGGGAGCCCAGAACTCGATATAAGACTCCAGGTGTGGCCTCATCAGTGCAGAGTAGAAGGAAGTAGAAGGAACTTTTCCCATGGCCTGCCGGCAATATTTTGTCTAATATCTAATACCATTACTCCACTTCCCTGCAAAGGCACATTGCTGGCTCTTGTTCAGCTTGGTGTCCATCAGGACCCTCAGGTGCTTTTCTGCCAAACTGCTTTCCAGTTGAGTGGCCCCAGCATATTCTGTGCCTGGGATTGTTCCTCTTCAGGTGCAGGATTTTAGAGTTCTCCTTTTTGAACTGCATGAGATTCCTACCAGCCCATTTCTCCAGCCTGTCAAGGTACCTCTGGCATATCAGCCACTCCTCCCAGTTTGGTGTCATCTGCAAACTAGCTGAGGTCCACTCTGCCCCATCATCCAGGTCATTAATGAAGATGTTAAACAGGACTGAAGCCAGTATTGACCCCTGAGGTACGCTGGTAGTTACTGGCATCCAATTAGACTTTGTGCCACTGATCACACTCTGGGTCTGGCCATTCACCCAATTTTCATTCTACCTCACTGTCTACTCAACCAATGTGTACATCAGCTGCCTCTTATGGGAGATTGTGTCAAAGGCCTTACTATAGTCCAGGCCTTTGACACTCACTCCCATAAAATCCTCCTCATGGGTTCCTCATTATTGATTATCTTTTGCTGAGTGCTTTTACCATCTTTGAAATTCCATATGTAAACTTGGCTACACTTGACATGTTGAGACATTCCTGGCTTCTGAAACTTGGGATTTTCACAAGAAGACAAGCCTGTTTCTGCACAGCTTCAAATGTGTGTCCATTAAGTGAGATTCAGTTATTAGGGTTTTTTTTGTTAGTCCATTTCTGCAGTTTTTCAATTGAATTCTGACCTCTTAGTATGCTTCATGGCCTTTGCAGCCTGACAGCACCTCTGGACTTATGAATCATATTCCTTATTCCATCATCCAAATTTTTAAAATTATCTCTTAAAACCAGATGAAGGAAAGACCAAATTCAGAATACATCTTCACATTTTTCACAGTGAGCTAGACTCTTAGTGTAGTTTTCCAGTTCTTATTTGTACCCATTCTCTAACAACTTCATACAGCTCATATTTTTTAAAATATATTTCAAACTGTCTCCAGGGGTATTTTTGTGCCTTTGTGAAGTGAAGGTATGGGATGTTTACAGGTTTGCTTTCATCAGGAAGGCCCTTTCTTTTTCTGTCCAAGTCAGAATAAATGGCTAAAATATGTCTTTGGCAAACAATCAGATCCTTTCACACATTTTATCTTTTAGAGGGTCACCTAGAAGATATTTTGTCTAAGTGTTTTGCTTTCCAGGTAATTTTGACTGATCAGTTTAGCTTATCCTTTCACATCTCATTTCCTTTTTAAAACTTGACGTGTAGGCATTCTTTTAATTTCTTTCAAGCTTCTGTTTTTCATGATTTCTCAGAGGTAACAGTTCAGATTACTCTGGGCTGTATAGGACCCGTAGTAAATTTAACTAACTGTTGTAGTTTATCTGTTTAAAACTTTTCTGTAAATTCTACATCTTGTAGTTCACTATTTTTTGTTCTTTCTCCCTTTCTGCTCATGTTGTGCTTGCCATCTGATTGCAGCTGACCTCTTTGTGAAAAAAATGAATCAAAAAGGCACAGAACTCTTATATTTTGTTGGCATTATCCATTTGCTTTCCCACTGAGTACTGGAACAACTCCTTCCTTGCTGCACCTCTTCTTACCAATAAATGTATGGAATTGTGAATTTTGTTCTTTACATACCTTACATTTTCTCATTTTGTGATGTGACCTTTCTGAGTTTGTGTTGATAACAGTTGTGCTGCTGTTACACTCGAAAATTTGACCTAGTTCCTTTTTTCCTATTACTCTTAAATTTTAAATCATCAAAGCATTTGTGAATTGCCATCTAGTCTCTCAGTATATGTACTTCCTACTATCTTCCATGTTAAGATAGTTTGTGTTTCTGTACTGAGTACTGCTTCTCTGACAAGTGCTTGGTTGCCCTGACTTCTTTCAGCCAGTATTTGATTCTGGGAAGAAGAAATCCCTGGGTTGAAGGAGCTATACTTCAGTAAACTCAGTAAAGTACATTGGTTTTGTTCACTGTTCTCCCTTATACACTTACTAAGAATGACTGTCATTTTTGTGAATGCAGTCAATTACTTTGCCTTCCACCTTTGCACTGTCTCAGAGTTTATTTCTACATTAAAAAAGAGAAAAAAAAAAAAGAAAACAAAACAGAACTGATTTTCAAGAACTGGCTGAACAGTCTGTTGTACTGCAGAGTCTGAAGAATTGAAGAGCTCCTTCAAAGGATGTGTTTAGGATTAATTCCTTTTATTCTTTGCAATACTCTTAGAAAAAGTGTTGAAGCCCTTTCCTTTGTGAATTGTAGCCATCAGTTGTTGTTCTGTATAATTAATGTGGGATGGCAATTTCTTATTGCATTGTTTTTCAGTTGCAACATTTCTTTAGTCATTATGTATTTTGTATTTCCATGTTTTGCTTTGTATTGTTGAGATATGTAAGACTTCTTCCCTTCAGAAGGCTTTATTTCAATTTTATAACATCTGCAACTCTGATGTTAAGTCCTACCTCACCTGTAAGGATATAATTTGGAGTGGAGGGAGAACAACAAATGCCTACTAGGTATTGCAGTGATGAATCTCAAACATCTTAATATTCACTCTGTTGAAGCTTTAAGACTTAGGCAAGAAAGGAGTGGTGCTAGAAGCAACCTCAAAACCTGTTCTTCTACATATTTTTATGAAAACTTATGCACTCTGTCACAAAAGAAGTAGTTTGCCTCAAAATGAGAGAGGAGGCCAAAGTCAGCAGATCATTTTCACACTTGTCATTATGGTAACCCAACAATACCTGAGCTAGTATACTAGTTTTCCTGTATAATCAGTGAAGAGAGAGGAAAGGTTTGCTTCTCTGAAAGGTGGACAACTGCATTCAGTTAGGTAACTGTTGAAGGTTAGAGATTTCAGTCACTTAAAGAATCACCATCAAAGATATTCTCAAAAGTGATTTTAATACGAAATTTGTAAAAGCGTGATTTAAGAGTCCAATGGTAAGGTTAACTCTATTACTGACTGTATGGATGGAACATACAAAGGAAAGTCAAGTTAGAATTAAGCTGGAATGATTTACACATAGATCAGGGATGAAAGAGTATTGGAGGCCCTTCTCTTGAGTCACAAGGTTCAGAGTGGACCCTCTTGCTTTCTACACTCCTTCTCAGAGCAGATTCTAGGTGAGGTTCGATCCACACTTAGTCCCAAACTTGCTCAATGGTTTATGTCTAAGGGAATTAGATACAGGCATTTCAGTGGCATCCATTCATTCATATTCAGTGGATCCATTCAGCTATGAATCCATTACAACTTTGAGGTAGGAGCAGTTTAAGATTTATTAACACTATTACCATAAATTACAAGCTTAGATTGTTGATTTTCTAGCAACAATTAATCAGCCAATAGTCAACAATCTGTTATAATCAACACAGCAACTTAGTTAAAGATTCAACAGTTTCCTAAATCAAATCGCATACACACAAGCACAGAGGTTAACCTATGATTAAACTTTGCAAAATCCAATTACAGTGAATTACTCAGTCTTTTCCTTCAATGGCACCTACCAGCAGACAATCTGTGACCCTCATAAAATCCATCCTGAGAAGCATCCCAACTCGGAGAGATACTGGGTCATAGCTTGCAATCACAGAGAGCACACAAGGCCTCATTTAGGATTGCTGTTTATAGGATTACATGATGATTGACTTCAGTCAATACTTTTTTATTGTGGCCATAATTCTAGTCATGTAATCTTGGCACCTTTCAGAATGGGCTGTGATGCAGACAGGAGGAGTTTGGGGTATGTTTCCCAGGCAACATCAGTTTCAGGTACAGTTAGGGCGTGCCTAATTGTCCTAAATCACTGTACTTGTACCCAGGAGAGAAGGTACCACAATTGTCTCAACTCACTGCATCAGCTGGCAGTATCAGGAAGTGCCAGGTTGTTCCAGCCCACTGCACTTGTAATTACAAGAACAATGTTGGCTGGTCCTGACATCGCAACATGGCTGGTGGCAGGGGAAGGAAGGGGTGGAGGAAACAGTCTGCACCACCACAGTGACTTAATTTGTGAAGATGTCCACTTCTCTCAACAAATTAGAAGGAAAGCCTAATATACTAGCTTAGGTGTAGGTGCCTACTTCTGGTGAAATTATCTTAACTCTGCTATTTACCCTTACCATAGACCATTGCTGCAGATCTGTTTGAAGTACTGAGGGTCAAAGCTCCATTAGCAGTAGAGAATAACTGCTTTGGAGAATGAGGAAAGTAGGAAATTGATTCAGTCAGTGAAGGTAGAGTTCAACTTTTTTTTTTCACGTGCCAAGTCAAAGATTGGCTCTTGTGATGCCTGTAGAGCCCATGTTGCTTAAATCAAGAAGCTGCCTGTGAATGAGAAGAGTGATTCCCTCTGTTCCTTTCACCTGTGGAGTAGAGGTTGTGATAGACATGTTTTTATGTGAAGTACCCATGTGCTGTGTGTGTGTACCTTGGCTGAAGTAGGGCTTACTGTTATATAAATTTCAGAAATGCCTGCTTGTAGTGCCCAGTACATGGTGCAGTCTCTTTAAAGATTCTTTACTCTTGATCTCTTAACCCCAGAGTTCCTTACCCTGCTGTAAAACTGCTTCTGCTTTCTGAGTGCAAGAACTAACTGCTTCTCCGCACAGATGCTGAAATTTGAGCTCCATGGCATTCCATTGCAGTGCTAATGAAATGACATGAGGTACTTACTAAATGCAGCAGCCCTGGAGAAGCAGCTCATTGTGCCTTTGTAGATTAGACTACAGTTAAAACAGTTTGCCTGTGTGAGACCTCATGTGTAACCATTAGAAAGAATTTCTTGCTCTTGTGGTAGCTTGGAAGACAGTGGTCAGTAATGACAGAGCTCTAGCTAAGGATGACAAATGTGTCTAAATATTGGGAATTAACCTTTGCGGATGATGTATTGTGGAAACTATGTGAAGCTTCTGCCATTCTAATCAATCTGGGCAAAATGTCTAGCAAATAAGAAGGCTTCTAACGTCTCTGAGAATAGAAAATGACTGCAATAAAGGCACAAATGCCAGCATATTGGAAGTGCCCTCTGCTAAGAAGTCTGTGTATCCAGATCTTGACTGGTAGAAAAGATTGAGATTAAATGCTGTATGTTTTTTAAATTCTAATTTAAATTTAGATTTCTAACTTTATCTTTAAATGTATAAACCTAATGTTATGGCATGCTCTAATTTGACAGATAAAGAAGGACATAATTTTTCTATATTCTGGGTGCTGGTGAGTGTTATCCTAGGTGCAATAGCCATGCTGTGCAAAGAACAAGGAATTACGATACTGGTAAGAATCCTTTTATTGACTGAATTTTTACCTCAGCATCTATGAGGTGCAATTGTAAAGCCTACAAAGATGAATCTTCTTTGCAGCTAATTGTATGCACACTGTTTTGTTCCATTCAGAAAACTAGTTTATGTTGACAAAAAGCAGTATTCTAGTAGATCTGTCTTGATTGTGACCCTGCTGATCTGTTAGAAATCTTCATTTTGTCTTTTGTAAGCAGCATGCATATATCTGTTAATTACTTGCAAAATAAAAAAATATTTACAGTGTTAGTTTCAATGCATATCATGTTCCTTCACCTTGTTTTTGAAGGTAGTCGTTGAGATAACAGGCCTACAAACCTCTTGTTGAAAGGTTATGGACAAAGATGTGGCTGGAGGAGAGTGTTTTTGTTAAAAGCTCCACCATTTTGCTTTTTGAATAGTGTAATTAAAAGTAAGGCCACTATTTATGCATTTCTAATACTGAATCTCATTTCCTTCTGTCCTTTATTTAAGGATCTGTCTATGCAAACAGCTATAGTTAATATTCATTGTGCTCTCGCTTTTTATTACTTCAGTGAAGTAGTATGTTGGGTAAAGTTTGTTTTCGGTGACCAAATCAGACACCTGAAATGCTAAATCTGAATATGCTCTAGTTTTATGTATAGTGGCTGATGTCACATAGAGCTTTTCTTTTTTTTTTTTTTTTAAATAGCTTCTATTGTATATATTGGTGTATTTGAAAGAAAAGCAAGCCTGATACCTCTGTTACATCTTTCTAAGGCTGTTTTTTGTGACAATTGATGTACCCTTTAAAATTAGTATTTTTGAAACCTGACAGTCCAAAGGTACCATACTACACAGCAAAAAATAAGCAGAAAGCCTAAAGAAGCTCCACCTTATTGACAGGAGCCTTACCTTTTGACTGCTGCATTTATGCTGTGGAACATTTCAGAAAGAAGATGGAGAGCAGAATACTGTTACTGCCATGCATATGGGGTCTAGCTTGCTGGCACACAGTATTCCCCAAAGAATTATTCCATGTGACAGGAGAATTCCCATTACAGTAGTGTGGATATTCTACCCATCTGAGCTCAGGTTCTAAATTTACCATTTTGCCATCATTACCAACATTTTTCTTTACTTGTTTGGAATCAGAATTAAGTTGTACAATAACTCATGGTAGAAGTGGAATTTGATGTATTAAAAAAAAAAGCAAGCATTTTTTGTTAGCTGCTCTGTCTTACACTCTTGTTTTTCTCTTGATTGCTTAGGGTTTGAATGCAGTGTTTGATGCACTAGTCATTAGCAAGCTAAATGTTTTGGAGCTTATTCAAAAGTTACTACATAAAGACAAGTCATTGGAGGTGAGTCCTCAGAGGTATTGTTCATTCTGGCCGTTCAACCAGTCATGTACCAAAAGACAAAGATACAACTTCTGACAGTTTCGTTGTTGAGAATTAAAAAAAATAATAATTTTTTTGAGTTAGCCTTGTAAGGCCATGTGCTATGACATCTCTATGACATCTTTGCAGCAACTGATTAGTAATGGGATAGCATTAGAAATACATTTGATAGTGAAATCCATTCCACACTTCTCTCAAGTAAAAATACAGTGTGGAAGAGCTGACTGCTTGATGCAGTAAGTTCTCCAGGGTCAGCAGCTATATGCCTGAAATGGTTGTTTAATACAGTTTGGTCACAGTAAAGAGAGATTAATTTATTCAGATTCTCAAATGAGACAGATATTTGAAAAAGTGTGTAAAAAAAATATGTCTACCTTGCCAATCCAACTAAAGTGTTACACTGTTTTTGTGAGAATACAAATTACCAAACCAGACACAGTTCCTAGTAGTTTGGGAGTTTAAAAGAGCATTCATATATTAGCATTGATAGTCACCAAGAATCAAATTTCTGCCACTCTTACTCCAGTCTTCTGAGACCTCACATGGAGTACTATGACCAGTTCAGGGTGGGTGGACCTGTTAGAGTGTGTCCAGAGGAATGGTCAGCTGGCTGGAGCCCCTCACCTATGAAGAAAGGCAGAGACAGTTTGGGTTGTTCAGACTGGAGAAGACAGAGCTCTGGGTGACCTTATTTCAATATATAAAAGGGGTTTATAAGAAAGATGGAGAGACTTTTTACCAGGACTGGTAGTGACAGGACAAGGAGCAATGGCTTTAAACTGAAAGAGGGTAGATTTGGATAGGATAGAATAATTGGTTTGTGGGAAAGGACCTATAATGATCATCTGGTCCAACTACCTGACCACTTCAGGGCTGACAGAAAGTTAAAGCATGTTGTTGAGGGCATCGTCCAAATGCCTCTTAAACACTGACAGACTCGGGGCATCAACCACCTCTCTAGGAAGCCTGTTCCAGGGTTTGACCAGTAATGAATTCTTTACAATGAGGGTGGTGAGATACTGAAACATGTTGCCCAGGGAAGTTGTGGATTGTGTTCAAAGCCACGTAGGATGGAGCTTTGAGCAACCTGATCTAATGAAAGATATCCCTAGCTATGGTGGGGTGGGGTGGACTAGATGTTGTTTAAAGCTCCCTTCCAACCCAAATGACACTGAAATGTGTCAAACCTTTTTGGAAGATTACTCTTTAAGCATGAAGAGCTCAAAGCATTATGCTTCTGTATTGTGACTTTTGAACAGTTTTGTCTGGGTGAAGAAAACATTCAATGTGCCTTTTTCTTTTATTGCTTTTAATAGAAGTAAGAAATTTTAGCTCCTGCTTCCTGCGAAATATGTTCTGTTCTTTCTGTGGAAGTGTATCCAAGATTGTTTGGTTTTATTGAAAGGCAGATCTTAAATTCTCTTGCTTGCAGATTTATTTTTTTATTCTGAATTGAGACAAGTTTCAGATTCATGCCAGATTTCAGTTAACTCTACAACAAAGATGATGATGATAACACTTCTCCCACTTTTAAAATTGTCTACTAAGAGGTTTTGTCGTGGGTTGAGAAACCTGGCCTTTAAGAAGCTGCATGTAGTGTTAAATAAAATGAAGCCAGGGATAAGAGGTTTTGTGTAGTTACTTTGTCATAAGGCAGTTGTAAATTGTCACTATATGGTTTTCCTTTAAAGCACAATTCTCTTCCAAACCCAACATGTTTTAGGAATGGTTTTCCTGTAATCGTTGTTGTAGTGACTTTGGTTACTGAGATGTGTAAGTTGCAAGAAACCGTTTAAGCACAAAGGCTAATTTGTGTGAAATTAGCATTACAAACTTTATGCTCAGGCATTCAGGTAAATATTTTATGGTTACTTTTATGATTTGCAGTTGTCAACTACAAATATTAAAACCCCATCTGAATATTACATTTAAACTTAATTTTTCAATCATTTTAGAGAGTAAATAGATTCAGCCAGGGTGTTGTGCTATTTAATATCTTTGTCAGCAACATGGATAGAGGCATTGAGTGCACCCTGAGCAAGTTTGCTGACAAGATCAAGCTGCGTGGTGTGGTACACACGCTAGAGGGAAGGGATGCCATCTAGAGGGACCTTGACAGGCTTGAGAGGTGGGCCCATGCCAACCTCATAAAGGCCAAGTGCAAGGTCTTTGCAGTCCAGAAAGCCAACTGTGTCCTGGGCTGCATCAAAAGAAGTGTGGCCAGCGGGTCAAGGAAGATGTTTCTGCCCCTCTACTCCACACTTGTGAGACCCCATCTGGAGTACTGTGTCCAGTTTTGGGGCCCTCAACACAGGAAGAACAAAGAGCACTTGGAGCAAGTCCAAAGCCCAAAAATGATCTGAGGGCTGGAGCACCTCTCCTGTGAAGAAAGGCTGAGAGAGTTGGGGCTGTTCAGCTTGGAGAAGAGAAGACTCTGAGGAGACCTTATGGTCTGGCCTTCCAGTACCTGAAGGGGCCTACAGGAAAGCTGGGGCGGGACTTTTTACGAGGGTGTGTAGCGATAGGATGAGGGGTAATGGTTTTAAACTGGAAGAGGTGAGATTTAGGTTAGATGTTAGGAAGAAATTCTGTACTGTGAGGGTGGTGAGACACTGGAACAGGTTGCCCAGGGAGGTTGTGGATGCCCCCTCCCTGGAGGTGTTCAAGACCAGGTTGAATGGGGCTTTGAGCAACCTGGTCTAGCGGGAGGTGTCCCCACCCTTGCTGGGGGGTTGGAACTAAATGATGTTCAAGGTCCCTTCCAACCTAAACCATTTTATGATTCTATGCATGTCTTTGTTCTGTAAGCCTTCTTTTTTTTTAGTCTTCAGAAATAACTAATATTGTTCTTCTAAATAACTACAGTGTGCTAATCAGCACAGTACAATAAGTAGTGTGCCTGCTCCTGTGGAAGGCATAGAACTGATCATGTAAGTATCAGGTAGGTTTTTAAACTTAATAGAAGCATATAAAACAAAGGGAGGAAGGTAGGAATAAAGGAAAGCTAATCCTGGTGAACACATGACCATATTTGTTAGGAACCATTCAGCTCTTCCATGTAAAAATCCGTAGTTTACTGACGCTTTTATCTTAAGATGTGTAGATTGAAAAGGGAAGTGGCCCAAATGATCTGTCATTTCAGAAAAACTCGTCTTCTATCTTCTTCTCTATTGAATTGTTGAAGCTCCATAGAATTTCAGCCATCAGGCTTCAGAGGACTCTTAAGGCAGCCCTGCAGCATTGTAATACAGGGGGTCAGAAAGAAGCTATGTCCTTCATTTCTTATCTGAGTTACCTTTTGGTAGCTGGATAGGGTGCTGGAAGCTTGGACTGGCATCTCAAATGCGTGACAGGGTTATCGTTATAGTTACTTATTAGTCTGTTTCCAGTCTCTGCTGGTGAAGCATGAAGAACCTCTACGGTATGTGTTTTCATTTCTGGAAGGGATGTGTGCTTGGAGAAAAAGCATTAAACTCCATGGAGAAAAAATTGGAAAAGTCTGTCAAATATAGCTTCTGTGACATCACCTCTCTGTTTTATGTGAATTGCCTTCTTTAGAGTCTACAATGCTTATTATATATGTTATATATATTTATTATATTTATGTATATTATAAAATACTTAATGTAGATGAACCACAGTTTTTTGTAGATCTTGTAGATTTTTTGTAGAAGATTTTAGCCTGGCTGAAGTGATTCGGGTGCCTGTCTGCCAATAGCTTTTTTATCATGTTAGAGATTGTGAAAATTTAATTTTAGTTAACTCCTCCCAGTTTCCAACTGGGCAGTTCTCTTGTATGCATGTAATTTTACCTCTAAAGAGACAAAAGTGGACAAAAATTTCCCATGATAAGCAGTCAACTGGATATAGTTATTTAAAACAAAGTTTGCAAAGTAACCATTCTGCATTTTAAAAAGAAAATGTAGATCAATTTAATATGCTGTATACTAAAGGCTATAATCTGCTCAAGTTTTCCTTTCAGAAATTGCTGTGTAAAATTTCATCAGCTGTAGAGTTGCTGCTGCTTTGTAGAAGAGAGACCTCTTGAATAAAGTTTTTGTACTGAGAAGGAAATGAAAACGTTTGCAATAATATAATTTTCTATGAAAGCATAGTATAGTTTGAGAGCTTCCTAGCAACTGCAAAAATAATAAAAATGTCAAGTTTAAAATTGCACAGGAGTAGCCTCTTCTTTCTGAGGTGGTGGTGAAACAGATGTGAATATGGTGGGAAAGAGAACATAATAATGTTTTTAGTATGAGAGGTTTTTACTTTCTTTCTTTCCTGTAGAATTCTGGGCTGTTTAGAAAGGGACTGCTTTTCAGGATAACTCTCCTAATGTCTGGAGGGGCCAGTATACTTTATATACGTTGGAGGATTATGGGTACAGGGCCACCAGCTTTTACTGAAGTAGACAACCCAGCTTCATTTGCAGACAGTCTGTTGGTGAGGGTAAGTTAAAAAGTTACTTTTTTCTGGCCAGCTCAGAACATTTGTCTTTGTCATCAAATTGAATTTTCTGTGCTTCAAGGAAATCATAAAGTGGGCAGTGTTTAAGTTGCAAGATGTGTGAGGAGACACCTTCACTTGTGCTGCTGTGATGATTTTCTGCAATATTTTAAAATGGCACACCTTGTATATTCTTTGCATTCAATTTAGCACACACTGTATTGAAGTGCATATCCATTTTCTCCTTATTTTTCCTATGCATGCAAGGATGTAGCTTTCGCTGGGTTTCATTCCTTTTCCACATGCTGTGTTTGACTCTTCATCTGTTCTTTCACACTAGAAGAAAATAGCATAAAGTTCTGGTCTGGTGCTTTTGGAGTATGTCTTGGCATTATATCTCTGCATTTAGGCTCTTTCTGAAGATGGAGAATGAAGGGTGAAGACAGTGGGTGCTGTATTTTGAGATTTTCTCCTCATTTAGGAGATTTATTCTTTTTACATGTGCAGATTGGTTGGACAGCTAAGAATTGCATTTCCCTGCTCTGAATAGGAGAGGCACCTAGCTATGTTTTAAAAAAAGAATTAAAATTCATTTCACAGCTGTAAAATAAATGAATACATAACTAATTCTAGTCTAACAGTATTTAAGGCCTCTTTATTGTATAAGATATATTTTGTGCTAAGGGAAATAATAACAGAGAAACTAAAGTTGTTCCCCCCTTAAGTTTAGTATCAAATAAATGTTTGGTTTGTTTTTGACAGGCTATAAACTATAATTACTACTATTCGTTGAATGCATGGTTGCTGTTGTGTCCCTGGTGGCTGTGTTTTGATTGGTCAATGGGCTGCATACCCCTCATTAAATCCGTCAGTGACTGGAGGATAATTGCACTAGCAGCACTTTGGTTCTGCCTAATTGGTCTGATATGCCAAGCTCTGTGCTCAGAAGACAGCCATAAGAGAAGGTAAGAGACAGTGATGAATTTTAAATGCCTTGCCGAATTGAGTACAGAATTATTTGGTTAAATCCACTACTGTTAATTCTAACAATTCAGTGGAAGCAGTGTCTAGCAAATAGAGTTCAAATAAATATTTATAGCCAATTTGGGCCCATCACTGTACACTGAACTAATGGGAAACAGTTGGAGGAGGAGGTATGGATGGCTGCTTTATTTTTCTCCTGAAATGGCATTTTGAGATCCTTAACACTGTAGGTCGTAAAAAGTAATATGTGCTCAGAACAGAGTGGGAAATTATGAATGTTGTTGCCCCTGTTTCTTACAAGTCATCATCTCCTTGAATCTTCTCTTAATAATGAGAGAGAGGAGATGTGCCTTGAAAGGAGGCAGAAATGCTAGCCATGGCTATACAATTAGAAAAATGCTGACCCATAATATCTACTGAGGCAACAACTTGTGCTTTACCCAACGTGCATTGTAGCCTAGTCTGTCTTATCTAAGGGTTTCTGTTCAACTTTTCAGGGTCTATCCCCATGGATTTTATCTATAATTAATTTCTCAGTTCTTTAAAGTTTTTCAAGAAGCTCAATCACAAGATAGTTCTGTTCAGAGTACTGAGTATTTTCTTTTCTGCAGTATTCTAACTTTCATCTCTTCCACCTCATCCCCTCAAATGTTAACATCCCACCTGCCATCCTTTCTGCAGTTCCCATACTCATTTGCACAGATAAAATCAATTTTGGAGAGGGGTGGAATTCTTGCCATAAGTAATGTCATACTTTCTAGTAAAAATGCCTATGTTGTTGAACAGTTATTTAGTAAAAAGTAAAGACAAAAAGTATAGTGAAGGCCTAGGACACATCTACATTACAATATAGAGATTTATTTGTAATAAATTAGGGTAGAAGACTGCCATGCCTGTGATCTTTGTAACAAACACCTGACCCAGACCTGCAGTTCATATTCCCTGTGTCAGCTCTACAAAAGTAAAGCACCTTTTCTCAGTTGTCTAGGCTCTTTATGGTCCGTAAAGAGTTACCTGCTGAGGATTACTCGTGGTAACACAGATACCCAAAACAAGGAAGAGAAGCTGCCCTTGAGGAGTGTCTCTCTCTGCTGACTGTAGAAACAGCAACTTTCAAGTAGTCAACCACAATGGATCCTGCTCTTGATACATTTGTAAGGAAAAAAAACATGCAGGAGGATTTGTACCTACTACGTTTCTTCTTTAACCTCTATTTTCCCCCTGTTACTGTCCTACTAGTTCCAAAAATACACAGGTCGTTTTTACCATTACCTTTCCTCTCTGTGTATTTTAAATAGGAATGATGTAATCAATGTGTGATGGAGCTATTTTCTTGCTCAGAAGCATGAATATTGCTTTTCTGGAAAGTATAGATAGGATTTCCAAAGTGCCTGATGGAATGAAGTGTCAAAACCTCACTGAAATTTAATCTGATTTTGTTAGTAGCTCTCAAAGGCTGCTTTTGAATGCCCTGTTTTATACGCATATCTTTCTACAACATTTAAATAAAAGTTTGTAAGTTAAGTGGAAAACATACTTTTGTTAAGATTTGTGGCTAATTTAAGAAACTGTTTCTTGCAGAATTCTTACACTGGGACTTGGATTTCTTATCATCCCTTTTCTTCCTGCAAGTAATCTGTTCTTCCGAGTAGGATTTGTTATCGCAGAGAGAGTCATCTACCTCCCCAGTATTGGATATTGTATTCTGTTTACATATGGATTTAGTCTCCTGAGTAAGCAAGCCAAGAAAAAGGTACCATCAAAACAATCATTAAAGTTGATGATGAAGTGCTTCAACCGAATTATTTGTTTCTTAACTTATCTCTCTTTCCTTAAGAAAATTCTTGCTGTGGCAGTACTTGGAATCTTGTTGATCAATGTTATGCGCTGTGCACTCCGCAGCAGTCAGTGGAGGTCAGAAGAGCAGCTTTTTAGGAGTGCGCTGTCTGTGTGTCCCCTGAATGCAAAAGTAAGTCACTTGTGGACTTTTTTTTTTAAGAGTTTTGTAATTTGGGATAGAGGAGGTGTTAAGCATAGTGAATATACTGTGGTATGGTTTTATTTACAGTCTTGCTTCATGCAAGAATATGACATTGGTATGTCAGACACCTAAATCACAGTGGTAGCACAGTCAAAATATCTGACAGTGACAATTACAGTATCGTGATTCAGAATTTAGGAGTGAGAGTGGGGAGGGATAAAGGGGAATACACTTCAGGAAAGGCATCCAGTCAAATTGGATGTACTGCGAATAAAATCTTCTAAAAATTGTGTGTATAATTGCAAGTTATTACAACAAAATATCAAAAAGAAAGTAAGTTGCAGCGATGTATGCAACCAAATAATGCCTATGCTATGTTTTTAGAATCCATGTTGTGCACCTTCCAGTGGTATGTATAGCCAACACAACTAAGGGACAAAGCAGCGTATCATCAGTGTCATCACAGGATGTGGGGCTCAAATCTTTGCTCCCACTTCTGCTTAGCAGTGGTTGAATGGGCTTGAGTCTCCAGACGTAGTCACTCAGGAAAACTGTGACATTCCCTGCAAGGCATAGTGAAGGAACAAGAGGATGGGACTGGATAAGAAGTTTCACTGAGCTGAACACCAGTGTTTGGCATGGTACACTGAATCTAGCCTGCCAATAGAGGTGACCTCCACAGAAGTCCTTTGAAAGCTAGGGGTGTTATCTGTTGGAGCATACCACAGAGCCTTAATGTCTGAATTTTAGCAGAGACTCTCTTTGAAGTGCCTTGGAATAGGAATGTGCAGCTTGTCTATAAAATACATTGATGTTCTAAAAGATTATATTTCTGTAACCTAGAGTAGTATCTAGACAATGCAGGTCAAGACACAGAGTTTAAAAAGGAACCTGTGAGAGAATTATAAACTTAGCATCTACTAGAATGCAGATATGCAGCAGTGAGCTGTAAAAAAAAAACATTTACGGCCAGTATTTACAACATGGTTGTGTCTTTCAATAATACCGGATTTCAATACATAGCAAAGAGCTGTTGCATTTTATTATGCGGTGGTGGTAGGCAACCATCTTCTTTTTTATTATGACCTCAGTGTATCTTGTCCTCTGGCTGACAGGCACATGCTGTAAATGGAGCAAATGCAAAACACAGTTTCTTTGTGTGTATCTCCATCCATCTGCCATGGTAAGGGTGCTTTAGACAGATCCACACTCTTTGCCTGTGCTCCGAGCTCCTTGGACACAAGCCACGTCTGGCTGGGAAGCTGTGTAGCTGTGTTCACACAGTGCTGTGCTTGAGCCGATAAGCTGTGTGCAAGCTACTGAACTAATGCAGCTGGTTCAAAGCCAATGAGTGTACAGGGAAAATGAGCTTGTGTTTGTCAACACTAGGCCATGTAGACATGCCTGAGCTGTATTGCTGCTAGTGACAGCTTGCGCAAATGGAAGCGTGGTGATCTGAATAGGAAGGGTTTTATAGACTCCAATTTTGCTAAAGGAGTAACTTTGAAATCACAGTAGGAGGGAACTTTTCTAGGCAACAGCATTGGAGTGTCCATGTGTGAGAACAAATCTTTTTTTTTTTCTTTATGGTCTCAGCTATATTTATTTGATTTTGACAAAGACAAATGTAAAAATTGGAACTAAGTTCTGCTCTGATCTTCTGTTGTCTTGAAATTGAAGGCTTCTTTTAAAAATTCCTCCACAGGACTTTCAGTAGCCCATTTATTTCAGTGGGAGGCTCATGCAGACCAAAAGATGGAATGCAGATAATAGCTTTTTCTTGTTTTTGGAACATCTTTAATATGTGTAACATGGTCGTACTTTACTTCCTGCATGTAGCAATGTCCCAGAATCTCCAGGTGTTTCCCAATGAGCAACAAAAGCTGCAGCTCTTAGTTCATGTTTTCTGGTGCTCATCTTTTAAATTTCAAATTGTATGTGAGCAGTGTAGTTAATTACCTTAATTCTAAGTAACAAGTAGTTACAGCAGTTCCTTCTGTAATTTCAAGACTTATCTTCTATAAACATCACTGTAGATAGTGTGGAAACTGCGTTAAATCAGGTGATCTGGCAACAGTAATGACTCTACCCCCTTAAGTGATGGATGCATCTGGCTCAAGAGGCTGAAATTTACAATCAACTTTGATATAACTGGCCCAGTGATTTTTAAATTTATTGGAAATAATCAGGTACCATAACAAAGCTACAAAGTTTTTTACCTTTTTTTAAAGTTCAAAATACAGATTTTTGCATGCTTTAAATGTTTTACATGTATTTATATTTTAAATATAATTAATTCAAGGTATTTAAATAATTTAAATGTCTATGTAATTTTTTCTTTAAAGTGAGAAAAAAAATATTACAGATCTAGATGAAATATGCCCAGGTGCATGTCACACATCTGAACTTGTATGGTGCCACCCTGAAGTTAGTTTCAAAGGTTGCTAGACTGAAACAGCGTACATTTTTGAAACATATGGCAGTCTTTTTCTTAGCTGAACAGAAGGTGCATGGATATTAATTCAATTTTTTTATCACCTTTTTTCATACTGTATAGGTTGACTTAGTTCCTGAAGCTCAGTGACGATACACACTAGTGTGAGTTAGAACCAGGCCTGTGTGATTTCCACTAAGCGAATTTTGTGAACAGTTACAGAAGCTGTTTTCTTCTGATATGTTGATTATATGTTACAGGTAATTTCTAAGTCAGGAATATTTCAGGGCTAATGTTTTAAAAAGCTCACTGGATCAAATCTGGCATATTTTCATTTGATGTAATTACGTTGCAAGTTATTCCTGGGGTGCTTTGCTGAAGTACTTGAATATCTAATTACAGGCTTTGATAAAAGTGTAACTACCATTTCACCACATCAGACTGCTGGTTTGGTTATATTTCCTTAGCTTTAGACAGCAAGTCAGCTAGTCCCTTTATAACTGGGGAGGAGAAGCTGTCCCTTTTAGCACATGGTTCATCATCACCCTGGACTAAATGAGTGACATAGGCCAGAAGCACTGTAGATCTGTGCATTTCTCTCCACTGATGATAAAAAGTTCTGACAGCTAGAGCAGATACAAATACATAAGCTGATGTGAGATTTTCCCCTTGCCCTACTGCTCTTTGCCATTTCTAGGCATTGCTGTATGCTGTATTGCTTCTCACCTTCTACGGTGATTGCATATTGTTTCTTTCAATTGTACAGATTATTCTCAAAAATGCTTATTTTTCTGCCTTTTTTGCCATGTGGTAAGTTACTGTTGGAAATGTCAAGTTACTTTTTCTTGGCTTTTAGCAAAGATAGGGCAGTTTTTAAGAATACAGAATTTATTTCTGCATTACTTTCACTAATTGATTATCTAAATGTTACTTTTAATAGATTTGAAATAATTTAAATTATTGTCATTGTTAGTACTCTCTATCTAATCTCCACATTCTCCTTGCTACTGGCTTTGCTTCAGATTTTATAAATTAATAAACATAATTTTTAAAAAGTCATCCCAGGAGCAACTTCTCTACAATAATAAGAAAGGAAGTTACAAAACTCCCAACAAAATGTGTTTCTAACCAGTCTGTCTTGACATACTAAGAATAGTGTGTATTTGATGCTTTATGCAATCTGTAATTATTATAGATACAGGTTTGTCAAAGGCAAATTATGCTAGTACTAAAAATGGACAACGGCGTTTGTGGGATTATTTTCTATATGTTTTTAAGAGAACATCTCTTTGCGACAGAAAATTATTTACTGCTGTTTAAGGATTTATGAAGCTGATCTAGAGAGCATTTCCTTTAGATATTGAGAACTTTTTTATGCTATATACTAAAAGGCGATTATCTTCTGCAGAATTTACCTTAAGTGCTGTGGGCTATGTTTATAGGGGCTCTCTGCAGTGTTTTGCCACACAGGCACCATGTCAGATGCTATGCAGAAGAATCTTGAGAAAACAAAATGTGAAGATAAAAAAGGCTTTGTTTTATTATTATTTAGAAAGCAGAATTTCACTAGTAAAGGAGAGTGAAAAATGTTTGATGAAAGAAGCTGGCATTGAACAGAAGCATCTGCATGTTTCTGTAGAAACTCTGACATCTGTGCTTTGCTTCCATCCTTCTCAGCAAATGTTCATATTTACTGAAAAGGTGATTATAAGCAGCTAGGAAGCAAGAATAAGATAGTTGATAGTAGTAATGTTCCAACTGAGGGGTGTACCTCCTAGAAGATGATACTACATTTCAATTTCTTCCTGCATTGTTTTGAGGGGGAAAAAAAACAAAACCTGTTTGACAGTAATTTTGATTTTGTGCAGAAACAAACAAACAAACTTATTTTTAAATTTCTTCCTCATTTAAGTGTGTGCACATTTAAATAAATACGAGTTCAAGCACTGTGTGTGTCTAACATAAAATAATGTACAGTGCTTTTTCTTTTTTATACTGGCTTCTTAGGCCATCTGAGGTATTGTGAACAAACACAGCCAATCCTCTGGCTAGGCTATGGTGCCATGGTTCTGTTAGCTTTAAATAATGCATGCCTGTTGAGATCAACTATGTTTTATCTTAGCGTATTTTCCACCTATTTGCCCTGATTTCAGAGAATACCGTGTTGTTATGCATCCCTGAGAAATGCTCCTTTTAGAGCTATTTCTGTGAAGTAACTACCTGTTTAAGATTGATAAAGGAGCACATGGACATAACACAATACGCCATTTCCAGTTAATACTTATCTTTAATCATTTAGTAACAAAATGCTGTTGGCTTTTAAATGTTTAATCAGGAAAGGAAAATCCTCTCTCCCACTTTGGCACGCACAATATCTGCCAAGAAGAACATTTCTCAAGAGATTGTATTTCAAACATCCCACTGGCCCCACATTTTTAAAGGCCAGCTCCTTCCCACTCACTGGTTTATAGAAAGTACCTGTCTCCTCATGTTGTGCAGGCAGGGGTCAGAGGAGAAGTCAAGGAGAGTTATACCCTTGCGCTTAGCAAAGGGCAGACAGTTACTGTAGGCCTGCTCTGCGGGGGTGGAACAAAAGGCTGTTCTTGGTATCTTTCTGTCATGGCCAGCAAAGTGAGAGACATGGCTGCATGGCGGAAGTCACCTGCACCTCTCAAGTGACTGGGTGAGCCTGGAAACAAACCCTTCGCTGACTCTGTTCTCAGGAGCCGGATGTTACTGTAGAGGTGGTGTCATTAGATATTTATGGTGGGCTGCAGGGTTCTTCTGTTATCCTTGTTTCCGTTTGTATTTTCATTTTTGTCTGTCATCACCATATTAAGAGCAACTAAAGCAACAATTTCACTTCAAGAGAACTTAAGAAACCTACATCCAACAAGGAACTCTGTATTTTAAGGAGTGTTGTAGAGAAACACCATTTTCTTTCACGCCCAGGCTGTATCTGGGGGCAGAAGAAATGTACCATCAAAAATGCTAGTACTTTATTAAAATAGTTTTACTATTAGTTTTAATAGACTATAACACATATTTTAAGTTTATTTGACAAAATTGCACGTGTACACTTAATAGTTCATTTGATGTTTTGACTTGAGAGGGTTGATACATGTCAGGTTTCTGCAGTCTGTGAGATTCTGTTCACATGAGAAAAATACTCTTTGCTGCTGCTTTTGAGATAGAAATAGATATGAAGAAGTTCCATGTGTTTAACAGCTGAGACAAACAGAATCAGAAACTGCAGTTCTGACTGTTCCTAGCATAAGACAGCTGACACTTGAAAGATTGAGTGGCTGGTGTACACAAAGTTTTTTCTCATGTGCTATCTCCCCAGTCTTTAATCAAATTTCTTCCAGTAAAGCTTACAAGTTTTGCAAAAGTTAAAAAAAAAAAAAAAAAAGTTCTCAGATTAACATAATGTATCTTTCCCTGTTTCTTCTGTTTTGCCACAATTTATCTTTTATCTGAAAACACAGCAAAGTTTAATAACCTAATTTGCTCTGAATAAATTTTGAGTCTTCAATCTTCAGCATATGTAACTGGAGCAATCCAGTTTGGTAAGAGTATTGTAGGGTGCTGAGAAATTTCTGGAAGAGATATATAAAGTAGAATTCAGTCCTAAGAAACATCTTTCAGGGTGTATAATTTTATTTTAACAGCTTTTGGGAAAACAGTGCTAGTCAGGGGGGAAAGAGTGGAGGTTGACACTAACAAATAAAATCAACTGTTTTTATTAATTTCTTGATAGAAATGTGCCATTCTGATGCTTCTTTGGCATATTCCTTGTCATATTTTTATGAACATACAACATAAGTGACTGAATCTTTTTCTTGGAAGGTGTGCTAGAACTGCTTCTATCAAATACTGAATTTGTGTGTTATCTTACACTGTCTGTAAAATGAGCTAGACTAGTTTTTTCATTGATTCTAGAAAGCATGGAAAATGTTCTTTATTTGTTGATGGTGTATCACTGCATAGTCACAGTCATATAGAGATGGAATTGAACAATTAAATATCATAACATTTGGGTTCAAACATAATTGTTTGTGCTGGATTGATAGATCCCAGCTATTGTTTCAAATACAATTAGGATTTTTCCTTTGATGGACACATAAGATAAAATCCTTTTCTGAATGTAGAAGGTGAATTAGAGTTATCTAAATGCATTACAAACCTATCTTTTTGTACTTTAATCTGAAGTAATTCCTGCATAGTGTTTTTGAAAAGATTTAAATTAGATTTTCAAGGTATGAAAGAAATTGCAATGTGTGTTTGCTTTAGATTAAGTATATACAATTTTATTTCAAATAGCAAGGTAATTTAAATAATTAGTTCTGATCTAGTTGCTGAGAAGTTATATTTTCAGGAGTCAGGGCTCCCAGTACTTTGTTTTTTTTCTGAACTTGAGTCTTCCTTTTCACCAGGGAATGTAGTCTTCTGAGATTTGTCTTAAAGTAAGATTTGAGTTGTCTTGAAACTCAAGATTTTTCCTGAAATGTATTTATTCTGATCTGATCCTTCATGTAAGTTCAGATAATGTCTTCTTCCCTGTAGTTATATCTCAAAGCTCTAGAACCTTCCTTCATTCTCCCCTTTCTAACAGGCAAAGTCTCCAACATGTTGCCATACACATTATTTTATACTTCAGAAATGCCATTTGATGCATTTTTATCCCAAGACAATAATTGTGCGTGTGTGCGCGTTATTTTTTTGTTTGGAGCTTAGTTTTTCTATTAATGTTGTTTTTTCTAGTTTATAATACAGAGAAAGCAAAGTTCAGTCAACACTTACATTGCTGTAGTATTTCTTCTGCTGTGGTGAATTTGATTGAGTCAGACTTTCTCTTACCTGACAAATGAAATTAAGAGCAGCAGGTCTCAATAGGGAGAGTTTTTTTGAAAGTGTGGGGACCTACTTTATAAAATTAGGAAGTGAACAATCTTTAAGTAGCTGGAACAGGTAAGCTGATTCATCAGTTTCTTTCTCAGATTTTGTTTTGCTGTCTTCATTTTATATATTGTCCAATCTGAAGTATCCACCTAAGACAAAAGCCAGCAGTGAATGACGCAAGTGCTGACGGTCTCTAATCGGAGTAAGAATTTTTAGCAACTTGGCTCCACAAAATAGTGGACTGTATAGCATCTGGTAGAATGTTCATTTGTGTTTTCAGGTGCACTACAATGTTGGCAAAAACCTGGCTGACAAAGGAAATCAAAGTGCTGCAATCAAATACTACAGAGAAGCTGTAAGGTATTAGAAACTTTACTGCTTAAATGAACTATCCTAAAACTGCTTTCGTATTTAATATGAAGAAAATGCTTAGTTATTAATTTTCATGGTCTGCAGCATTGCAGAGCTAGCAATTTGCATATGGTAATACCCATTCCATACATAATAATAATCTCTTTAATTTTATACTTCAGGTTGAATCCTAAATATGTACATGCCATGAACAACCTTGGAAATATTCTGAAAGAAAGAAATGAGCTCCAAGAAGCAGAAGAGTTGCTGTCCCTAGCTGTACAAATACAGTATGTTTAGAACAATACTAAGCAGTGTTTTGCACCAACTGAGCAGAAATGATACAATAGAATCTTGTGTTCCAAATGCTCAGTAGTCCTCTCTCTCAATTTTTTTTCCCCATTTGCCCAGACCAGATTTTGCTGCTGCATGGATGAATCTAGGAATAGTACAGAATAGTTTAAGAAGGTTTGAAGAGGCAGAACAAAGCTACTGGACAGCAATTAAACACCGGAAAAAATATCCAGATTGTTACTATAATTTAGGGCGGTTGGTAAGTGATTTTGAATAAATCATAGCTATGACAGTAATCTCTGTGTGTATGTTTATATATATATACGCAAACACATAAAATTCCGCTGTACTGTTAAATGCTGATAATTATTCCAGTCTGATTTTATTTTTTTATATTTTTTTTTTAGTTCATGGTGATTTCAAATTTTTGGTAGTTTTCCCTATTGCTTTCCCTAGTATACTTCCTTCCATACAACCTTGGTAACCTGACTATTTCATATAAAGAGCTATAAAGAAAAATACAGATTTTGGTCTTTTTTTCAAAAAATATTAGTAATTTCCAAATGTTAGACTGTTTTGCAGTCATTAGTATGTTGTTAGGTTGTAGAATCCTGTTTAGTTTCTTAGAAATGTTTATATTAATTACTTACTTACTCTGTTATGTAGGTTTCTAAATTGTATGCCAGTTTTCCTCCCAGGTCCCAGAGAAAGGCTGGATAAAATTAGTATATGGTACTCTATCTTCCATACTATCCTAGTATTGTTTTTACATTTCTTATTTTTCTGTATAAAAACAAATTCTACTAGAATGGAATGAAGCAGTAACAACTCTTTAGTGTTAGGAAAGTAAAGTAAATCAGGGTGAAATTACTGAGTTTGTTTCTTTTTAGTATGCAGATTTGAATCGCCATATAGATGCATTGAATGCATGGAGAAATGCTACAGTTCTGAAACCAGAGCATAGTTTGGCTTGGAACAATATGATTATATTGCTTGATAACACAGGTATAAATCCATTTGAAAGTTTTCATGAATAATTCAGTGTCTTGCAAAACTTAGAGCTTTTTCTATATTCATCTAAAAGGAGTTCTGCCTCTTCTTTGACACCCAAACACTCTCCATGAACATCAGAATACCTTCTCACTCAGTGGTTTTAAAGCATTGCTTGAAAGCCATCCTATAGTTGAATTTCCGATCCTTATTTTGAAATGCCACTATTATGCAAGCATATTTGTATTACAGACCAAAGTTCAGACCTTTTGAATCTGTGCTTTGTTGTTCTTCTGACAGTGTGGTTTGTTGGAAACAAAATGGAGGTTTTCTGTTGTCTTACTCTGCAGGGTTTTCCATTCATGTGTGTGTGATAACCTGGTTTTCTTTTAAAACACATATAATCAGCTGCTCATACAATGTGTGTGCTTGCAGCATGAAAAGTAACTAATGAGGCTGTGTTAAGAGGTGCCTTCTCTTTTTCCACTACATGGGCTCCCAGGCAATCTAGCTCAAGCAGAAGCAGTTGGAAGAGAGGCCCTGGAATTGATACCTAATGATCATTCCCTTATGTTTTCATTGGCGAATGTACTGGGGAAATCACAAAAATATAAGGTAGGTCACTAGAGCTTTCCAAGTGTTGTTTGTGTTTTGTTTCAGGCTTTTTCCTGTTTAAACTCTGTGTAAGTTACTGTAGAAAGTGTTAGAGGAGACCATTGTGGACTATGACTTAGATAATCAGGTTTCAGTGCTCATGTCTGTCACAGTATGACTGTGATTCTAGCCTAATTTCATCCCACCTTACATTAGATGCTTGTTTTAGGAGTGTTGCTGCCCTAAACTGTCAGTGGTCAGTGGAGAGAAATGGGCTCTTAAGCACACTAGAGGGCAGTTAAGAGTCTTGTGTTGCTTAACACACTGCCCACAGAGAAAGCCTGCTCTGATTTAGAGGCCTTGGTTCAGGAGCTAAAATTAAATGTGATATGCTAGTCCTGCTTTTTCTACGTAAAGGAAGCAAGATTTAACATTACCCCATATGAATTCTAGCCTCTTTGCCTCAGTCACTATCTAGAATAGAGACGTGACAGATTTGCTAATCCCAGATTGAGGATGGGAAATCTCAATAGTCCCAGAATATTATGAGGAAAAAGTCCATACATTGAGCAACATACTGAACTTTCTCTTGGATGCGATGGATCAGCCTGCGAGTGGTACCTCAGCATTAGTTAACTTGTATTTCAAGTAATAAATGTAATGGAACTGATGAGAGAGTTATTTTCCAAAGGGAATTGTAGGAGTTGACAGAGAATAAATCATGCAGGGTTAATATATTTGATTGTTTTAATTGACTCCATAGTCACTGATTTATGTATGTGACAGGGACAAATTTAGAAAGTTTTTTGTTATTCCTCAGAAAACCATCATTTACTGAACTATGGCTTTTGGGGGGAAGGAAGGGTTGATTGTTTTTTGATAGTGATAATGTTAGCAGCACTGAAGGAACATCCTCAGTATATGCCAAGCAATAAGTTCTTATGATGATAAACTTCTCCAAATATACATGGTTTTCCACCAGTTACTGTGTCCACTTAAATTTCTACAATCCTGTTCAGCTGTGGAGTCATGACTGGTTCACATGTGAAGGCAGGGCCTGTGACAAGCCAGCATGTGCTTTTGTTTGTGTTAATGATGCTGTCAGACAGCCCCTGTTGCTGTTTCTCTAGACTGGCTGGAGTTTTTTCTGTACACTCTTTCCACTTGAGAGAGACTTTTCCAGGTGTAGGAGAAAAACAGATATGTCTTAGTGGATTTAAAAAATAAAAAGGAGGTAGTGATTTTGATTGCTAGCTCTGAAAGGTTGTTATGCTGCAGGGGAATGTGATGGAGACAAAGCAGAAATGATAGCAGGGGGAAATTAAGCTTTCAAGTCAGTATCCTGAATGAAGCAAAAGGGGCAGGGAAGAAAGCAAGGAGACAGTGAGTTCAATAGTTAATAGTTCAATATGGAGTAGTATGTTTGCATAGAGCAAAAAAACGTAATTAGTAACTTGAAATTGAAGGGTTGTAACAGGGAGAGCAAATTAAGGGAATTGGAAAGTGAACTCACTTAGAACGGGTTATGATTTCATCAACTGTATTTTGCATCACTTGAAAAGAGGAGATGTGGTTTCTTTAAGTGGGGGAATGCTAAATGACTCAAAAGCATGGAAAAATCAGGTTTCTTTTGTCTACCACCTCACCGTGTAAAAGCAAAGAAAAGTGGGTGGATCTTTAAGGATTTTTATTGAGTGTTCAGGATAGAAAGGGAAGAGGCAGGGATGGAGACTCTCAAGGTGATGGAAATAATTTTCAGAGGGATTGCCTGGCTGTGTCTGGTGTGTTGTATAACCTCGGGCATTTCATTTATTAAGTTACTTGTTATGTGTCTGTATAAAAGTTGCTATTTTATTGGCTCTGTTGCCATAAAGTAAGATTTGTTCTGGGTTTTCTTTGTCATCTTGTTTTAAAAGACACTGAGTCAAAAAGGTTTTACTATGTTATGAGAGATTTCCTTCCAATAAACACACAATATTCTTCAGTTTCAAATGCCCTTTGATTTTCAGCAGAAGTTATTTTTCTAAGTGATCAAAAAACCCTCAACCCTTTATGACTTCTGTTTGTGTATACTCATGAATGATTTATTGTTCCAGAAACAAAAGCACATCAAGGATGAGCTGTTTTGGTGGTTTTGTTTTATTTTTTGATTAACAACTGTTATACTGTCACATCCCACACTGTGGGCACCAGAGGTGGGGGCCTGAATTAAATATCACGTCCCACAAGGTGGGTACTGCACCTCCCACAAAGTGGGCATGGGTAGAGTTCCCCAGAAATGGGGGTTGATCCAGGGAGATTCGGACTGGACCCCCTTGCTTTCTAAAGTCCTTCTCAGATAGGAGTCTAGGTGTGACTGGATCCAGTCCTCCTCTCTTAATTACTCTCTTTTAGCAACTCATTTGGCAAGATTAACCTCTGGAATTCTCTGCATGGTATTCTAAGAGTAAGACCATCACCCAGGAGGCTTATATAAAACATTGCTTAACATTGATTAAGATTATAAAGCTTGTCAAAAACCACACAACGATATCACTCACTCTCAAGGCAACAGATTACAACTAGCAGAACCTAGCAAAATGATACTCTGAAAACAGCAGGTTACAACTGGAAGAACTTAGCAACATTATATCTAATGTTACCCTTATATTCTGAGAATAAGGTTATAAACAGAGAGAGATTAATAAAGAGGGGATAGGAAAGATACCACCACCCTTGGATCCAGTGACGACCTCGGCATGACGTTGTGGTTCTTGGGTGGTGGGTGCACGCCCTGAGCATTTCGAGTCTGCCTCTTTTATGGCACCTGGCCACACCTCTCCTGGTGAGGCTTGGCCTACTTTACACAGACTCAGTGTTGGATTTGGGAATGTTATAAAAATGAGTCGGTAGGGCATGGCGTCCAGTTGATCACTTGACCCCCACAGTCAGACTGACCAAGCAATGACCTTTATTTTCACACATGTGCTGTGTCCTTAAACAGGAAAGTGGTCTTTTGCAAGATGTCACTGTGCCTCCATGAGGCTCCTCTTGCTGACCGCTGCTCCTCATCGAGTAAGGACAGTATCCTTACTTTATCAGGGTGGTTTCTGAATGAGGGGCTCTCCTTGTGAGAACAGCGTCGGGGGGGCTTATTGAATGAGGGCCCTGCCTGAGCACAATGTCCAGTTTGTCAGGACAGCTGTTCTGAGACAATTACTCATTTTGGGACTCTACATATACCAAGTCAGAGTTGTCCTTTGAATGCTTGTTTTTGTTGCAATGGATGAAGGACCCAGCTATCTTTAGATCTTTGAAAATATGTGTGCTGGTTTTTTGTTATGTATACATCTGTGCTTTTTCTGTAAAACCTACAAGAAATCAAAACCATTCAGCATTTTTTGTATTTGGAATAAAGCTAGACTACAATTTTGTGCTCTGGCCTTGGCAGGAAGATGGAATGCAGTATGCTTACCCAAAGCCACTGCTATATGCAGTGGGCAAGTTTCTTGGCAACACTTAAAGCTTTGGCAAGATTGAGCAATTTGAAATATCACTGGATGTACTGGAATGTATATTTACTCTATCTACAGTAATATGAATATGATGGACCTTAAATAGTCTTTAATCAGCCAGTATGCTTCTACTAGCTGCTGAGCAAAGCAGTGGCAATAAAAATGTTTTCAGCATGTAGTTGAAGATCTATGGTAATGGCAGCCAAACCTGAGAATCTATTTCATTACTTTTTCTGAGAAATCATTGTATGTGTTGCCCCTCTTGCTTCAAAAATGAAAGGATGAGTCCGTACATTAGGTGCTTCTGCTTTGTGTAGGTGGCAACTTTTAGGCATAAACTGAATTAATTGGACCAGACATCTTTCACTTTGATTCCTGTTAACCTGTCCAGTGAAGAAAGCAGGAATTTATTTATTAGACCAAAATACTAAAATTTGCAGTGGAAAGAAATACAACTTTTTGGGACTTCTGCCTACTACGTGCTTTCAAGTGCCAATCCACTTTTCAGAGTTGGATGATTTTGCAAAAAGAGGAGGTTATCTTGCAACACCACTAGACTTGCGAAATGTTTGCGTTTCAGAATGTTTGGCAGGTGACTGAATTAGAATCAGAATAATTTTGACTAGAAGGGATGTCCAGAAGTCATCTAATCCAACTCCTGACCCAAACCAGGGCAATCTCCAGTTGAATCTTGAACACCTCTATGGATGGAGATTCTAAGCCCTCTCTGGACAGCATATTGCAGTGTTTGACCCACCTTAGGTTTAAAAAAAGATAAAGTTGTTTCCTTCTATCTAATTGGAATTTCCCTTGTGTCAGCTTGCATCCATTGTGTCTCATCCTGTCTCACAGACTTGTGAGAAGTGTCTGTCTCCATCTTCTCTGTACCATCTGGCCAGGTATTTGTAGATAGCAATAAGGCTGCCCCTTCATCTTCTTATCTGATGAAGGCTGAAGAGATTCAGTTCTGTCAGCTCCTTCTTGTATGTCTTGTGCTCCAGCCCCCAACCATCTTGGTGCCTCTCTGCTGGACTCACTAAAGTGTGTCCCTGTCTGGCTTGTAATGGAGAGCCCCAACCTGAACACATACTTGAGATGTGATCTCACAAGTGCTAAATAGAGGAGAAAGATTGCTTCACCAGACCTGCTGGCTGTACTTAATACAGCCCAGGATGTTGCTGGTCATCTTTGCTATGAGAGTATGCTGTTCACTTTTATTCAATTTGCTGTCTACCAGGCCCACCAGATCCAATTCAGAAGAGGTGTTTCCTAGAGTGCTCCCCTGCCTGTACTTTTGCATCCCAGCTACAGAACTTTGCATTTACTCTTGTTGAACTTACAAGATTCCTGCAGTCCAATTCTGCTCAACATCCTCATTATTAATCTGGATGAGGGGGCACCCTCAGAAAGTTTGTGGGTGACACAAAACTGGGAGGAGTGGCTGCTGGGCCGGACTGTCATGCTGCCATCCAGGGGGACCTTGAGAAGCTGGAGAAATGGGCTAGTAGGAAAAGTCCAGTGAAGGGCTGTGAAGATGATGAAGGGACTGGAGCATGTCTCCTGTGGGAAAAGGTTGAGAGAGCTGGGACTATTTAGCCTGAAGAAGAGAATCTCAGGAGGAGGATCTCAATGTATATAAATACCTGAACGTGTGAAGAGGATGGAGCCAGGCTTTTTTCAGTGGTGCTGACTGACAGGGCAAGAAGCAATGGGCCAAACCAAAACATGGGATCTGAACATCAGTAAATGCTTTTTTTGCTGAGACTGTGACATGGCACAAATTGCTCAAAGAGACTGTGGAGTGCCCACCCTTGGTGATGCTGCCTGAGCGTAGTCCTGGGCAGTCGTCCCTGCTTGAGCAGGGAGGTTGGACCAGATGACCTCCAGAGATCCATTCAAACCTCAGCCATTCTCTCACTCCTGCTAGTCCATTTCTCTGCCCTGTCCATGTCTCTCTGAAGAGCAGCTCTTCCCTCTACTGTATTGACCACTTCCTCCTCTTAGGTACTATTGTAATGTTTTTGAAAACACATCCAAGAGCATTAATACTCCAGGTGTAAGAATGCTGGAGCTCTGCTCACGCCAGGGAAAAGCAATGCTAAAACTTGCACTATGGAATCATGTACTCCCTAAATTTTCAGTCATCTGGTTAATTTGTTCATTCCTATCCAAGTACTCCTTCTCTTGAAAGAGGATGTCCTGCAAAAGGATTTGTAAGGGACCCTAGGGTTTGTAATTTCCTTGACCTGAGAAGATATAGGCACTTTCTGCATCAGTCTCTCTTGGCTTCAGAGCGGCAGCCTCAGCTGTGCTAAGGAGTACTTTGAAAGGAGCATGTCGTTTGAGTTTCCATTTAGACCTACTGGGAAGCTCTTAAGTCACTCAAAGTTGAGTGACTCAACCTTGACATCAGAAATTTCTTGTCCCCTGAGGGACCCTTACAGAGACTTATTTCATGCTTCACATGAAAAGATGGTGGAACCAAAACTCTGGCTGACAGGTTTTCATTTTCAGTAGAGTCTGTATTCTGTTTTGTGGTTATAAGTAATAAAAGCTTAGCACAAAGGAAAGGCCTTTTCCCCAGGTTATTGTTCTCACATACCTCAGACAGTAAGTATGTGCATTCAGATGGAAACCGACCCCACTGAGGTAATTTTATCTTCAGTTTTCCACTGAAACTGAATGGGCAACTTTCCCTAAAACACAGCACAGCATAGAAATCGATGTAAAATTAACTCTGAAATACCTTAACTTGCATCAAGCAAGCAAGTATTTTCATATAACATGCTTAGTTGGAAGGGACCCGTCAGGATCATCGAGTCCAACTCCTGTCCCTGTGTAGGGCACTCCAAGAATCACACGATGTGCCTGAGAGCATGATCCAAATGCTGCTTGAACTCAGGCAGGCTTGGTGCTGTGACCACTTCCCTGGGGAGCTTGTTCCAGTGCTCAACCACCCTCTGGGTGAAAAACCTTTTCCTGGTATCTAACCTAAACCTTCCCTGATTCAGCTTCCTGCCTTTTCCCCAAGTCCTGTCATTGGTCACAGGAGTGAAGAGATCAGTGCCTGCCCCATCTCTTCCCCTCCTGAGGAAGCCACAGACTGCAATGGGGTCGCCCCTCAGCCTCCTCTTCCCCAAGCTGAATAATCCAAGTGACCTCAGCTGCTCCTCATAAGACATCCCATCCAGACCCCTCACCATCCTTGTGGCTCTCCTTTGGACACTTACCAATAGTTTGATGTCCTTTTTATCTAGTGGTGCCCAAAACTGCATGCAGTACTCAAGGTGAGGCTGCACCAGTGCAGAGTAGAGCGGGACAATCATCTCCCTTGACCGGCTGGCAATGCTCTGCTTGATGCACCCCAGGACATGGTTGGCCCTTCTGGCTGCCATTTTCCATTTGGACTGGGGAGGGTGTGTGTATCTTTTTAAACTTCTGCAGGAAGTATGCTCAGAAACAAAACTATGAACAGCTAGTTTTGGAAAATAAAAATGTCTGAATTAGAGAATAAATTTTGCAGTAAATTGTTATCTCAATATTTGGTGACGGAGTTCAGCTTTTTTAAGAGGTACTCAAATACCAGCTGCCTAAGAGTACACATCAGAAGTGGGAATATGGAAGAGAAAACTTGTGAGGAAATGTGAGCAAGATCTCTGTTGGCTTGATTTTTCAAGTAGCAGGCACTCAGCTCTCTTTGTTGAGAACCATGTCAAAACATCTGTTTGAAAGGCATTTACTGGAATGTCCCCATTTCAAATACTAAAACTATTTTAAAGGGAATGGTGTCTAAAAGCAGTTTGTTCAAATACTGAATTATATTATCCTTAACTTGATTGAATAAATAGGGAAGTCTTCAGTAGGTAATGTCCAAAAATACTGTAACTATGCAAAAAAAAAAAGTAAACTGCTTTGCAAACTTCAGTAGTGCTTAATAGCTCTCTGCTAAAATAACAGCAGCCTGTGAAAGCATGGCACTTATTTGTTGTATTATTGATGTTTTTGGGAGGCTGAAGCCAACAGAACTACAGGGCCATGTAGGCTTAGAATACATATATGCTGGTATCATACAGATATGGCATCATTTGGGAGGTTTTTTAATTACAATTGGGGGTCGGTTTTGCTTTATTTTATATACTGTCTATTTTATAGACTGTCCTATTGACTTGTTCTTCTAAATTATTCAGGAATCTGAAGCTTTATTCCTCAAGGCAATCAAAGCCAATCCAAATGCTGCCAGTTATCATGGTAATTTGGGTAAGAGCTTTTCTAACTCTTATCAGCTGTATTGTTTGTTTGCTTCATATTCATTGTGTTTAAAAAGAAAAAGCAAGCATTTGAGCCTTCTTCCTGCTGGGCAGATTTCTATTTTACTTCCTAGAAAAACTGCCAGCCAGAAGAACAGGGCACTAAACCAGAAAAGCTGTCACACAGTATGACAGATCAAGAGTGCTGCTCAGTCCAGCCCAGAGGAAGCTGCACTTCAGTGTCTGCAAATTGGTTCATTTATGCTGTGCTTGTAACCCACAATGAGCTCACCAGATAAGAGCTGCCATTTATGGCTGCAATGTAATTCATTCCTTCATCATTCCCATGCCAGTTCTGCTCCCAGGCTTTGCTCCTGGCAACAGAACAAGCAGCTACTGTGCCACCAGCCAGCAAGAGACCCTCACTGGAAACAAATGCTTTAATGTTGTTTTCCAAGCGATTGGCAAGATTGCACATTATTCAGCGATATTGCTAATGAAATTCCTCATTGATGTTCCAGCTGTGCTTTATCATCGCTGGGGAAATCTTGACTTGGCAAAGAAGCACTATGAAGTCTCTCTGAAGCTTGATCCAATGGCACCCGGGACCAAGGAAAACTACAACCTCCTAAGAAGAAAACTGGAGCAATTGCAAAAGAAAGGTGGTGCCTGATGTTTCTTTTCAGGTTGTCTGTGCATGCTGTTTATGATTAATGTTACATGGGTACTTTTGACCATGTAAAGGATTCAGTCATTATTTCTCAAAAATAATAACACCACCAGCACTGCACACTTGAATGTCCAATTATGCCCTCCTACAGATCCTAACATTTCAGCAGCACTTTGGGGGATCATTTTATTTTTACTCTTGAACTGCTATTAAAGTCCCTTAGAACATTTTTATAGGTATATGAAAGCAATGCAGATGGAATTTTCACAGCTTTCACTTGTAATTTGAGATTTTCATTTGACTTTTTAGTGGCAGAATGAATATCGGAAGGCAGTTTTATTTCTGAAAGTGATTCTAAAAAAAAAAGTGCAATTTCCTGTTTAAATCCTGATCTTTTCAGTAGTAGAAAAAAGTAGAAAAAATATCTGTCCGCTTCAGTTTTATTACTGCCTTCTACTGCCAGTCCTGCAGAACTAGTGGAAGAATGAATTCTCTCCAGCACATCAGTCTACACTTGAAATTTGAGTTCTGCCCTTGTTCTTGTTTCTGGCTCCACCTTTCAAAGTGCTGGACTGGTACAGAAGTAAATGAGGACAAGGATCTGGCCATAAATATTTGCCAGCCAGTGTAGTGCTGAGGTATGCTCCAATTTTCTCCATTTGAGTGGAGAAAATACTCTTAGATTAAGACAGATTTTAGCAAGCAGCAAAGGAAAAAAGTGGGAGGTGACAGAGGAGTCAGCTAGAGTTTCTGTTCTTGCAGACAGCCTCAGCTAGCATAGGTAACTTGGACAACAAGTCAGAATTGCTTTAGCTCCTGCCACAGGTCAGTGGTCTCAATTCACTATAGCATCTCCAGGAGCTATTTCCTGTGTTCTCAGGCTTTTCAGTCCTTTCTGGTTAAGGACATTACACCTTTCCACTCCTATAGTGTTGGTGAATACAGAGAGGGCAGATCACCTGACCTTGGTTGTTGGTGTATTAACTGGAAGGAACTCCCACTCACCTTTGTCTCCTGTGGCTCGTGTTTGCTGAAGTGGCAGGTAAATAAGCATAGCTGTTAATACATAAACTGATCACATTGATGTGGGATGACTGGGAGATGGTACACATTGATACAATGTCACTTTTCAAAATGTGCTATGCTTTAATACACGTTTAAACTCTTGACTGTCCAGAGGTGTTTGTCTTGTGCTGATACTTACATTCCTACTTCAGGAAGGAGTCACATGTCTATTTATTTGTTGTTTTGTTTGTGTTGTTTGGATTTTTTTAAGACTGAAAGATTGCTATTGGATGTAAAAACTGAGGAATGTTACCTCTCTTTTCATATTCCTTTATCTGGTCCCTCTGTTGTCCTCTTGTAGGAAAAAAAAATATCAATGAAGTATTTGCAGTTTTCCTAATTTATACAATTATTATTGTATAGAGATTGTGGGATGTTCTCCATACACAAATCACCTATGTGTGAAACTGAAGTATAGAGGGAATGCCTGCTGTAGGACAGGTTGTTATGTGACCTTGACATCTGGCTGTCATGTAACCGTATTACATCTATACTAAGTTTTCAAGCTGGGCTACTTTTACATGATAAATTTGCTTAGAAATTACAATGGTTCTTGAAAGTTGCTTCAAGAATGAAGTGTGTCTCCAGAACATTGCAATACTGCTGAGCTGCTAAAGCATCCTCTTGACAAAGACATTTTGGGTGCTACAGGTAGTGCAGCTACTTTAACGTAATATTCTTGCCAGACTAACTGTAAATCTAGCCAGCAAGGCTGTGGCAGTACGGGAGCTGGCCACAGATTTGGCTTTGAATGAATCAATATGCCTGCATTACATAATATGTTGCCATACTGATTTTAGTTGAGGTACCAGAGGCATGTATTTGTGCTAGAGCAGTGCTCCTCTCCTGCTAATATAGCCTGTCACTAAGTTGATGCCATTGTTTCCATTTCTTCTGGCTTCTGGACAAAATTTTCAGAAACTAGTTTCTGGAAATATTTGCAGGAAATAACTATGCTCTTTGATAAGTATCTGTACTGATCCAGCAGAACGCTGCATGAGTATGGCTAGTCATCTTCTGATAACCAGCATAGTTTAGTCAACATGAACTTTTGTATCTGAAACATGCTGAAATACACACCTTTCAGTACAAACAGCAGACTCTTAAGGCTTTCCACACATAGCCTTTTATTTGTCAAATATAGAGAACACCTAGGTACTTTAGTCAGGAGGTATTAAAGAGTTGGAATCTGGCTGAATGAGCTAGTTTATAGCAGAAGATAAATGTGTTTAATATAATCGGGTCTTTTCTGTGTATTTGAAACATGACATAGTGTAAATTATTCTCATCACGAAGTTGACATGTATAGTCTTCCCTGTTCCCTGCCGTATTAGCTTTACAGAAATCCACTAGATTGCTGTTAGAGATGGGCTATGAATTCTCTCTAGGTCATTATGAACCAAAGTTGTTGTAGTAATTCCTCTGTGGAAGTCAGTTTGTCCTTCTACTCAAGAGTCATATATGGAAGAGACATGCCAACAAATTGGATGTTTTGTTGGTATGTGAAAATGGTGTTTACTTTTCAATATAGGAAACATTATTTTTTCTTGATTAGTTTTCTGGCTACCTGTACATATTTTTGTGAGGGTTTGTTTTATGTAATTTTCAGTGCTTTAGAAATTCAGTGTGATACTTGTATGATGGTAATAAGAAGGATACACTTAGGTTTGAGTGTAATATTTGGGGCAGAATTGGGTTCAAAAGAAGCAACAGAAGACTGCTTTTTAAATAAAAAGTTCCTTGAGATTTCCAAGAATGCTAAGTATGTTTTTTTTACTTTATTTTCAGCAATATTTTGAGAGTGCAAATAATACAGTGAGTTTTATTTAAATGGTTATAATGTTAACCTTTGGCTTGTTTTTTTATACCTTGTAACTGACTCGGGGAATAGTGTAGAACACCCAATCTGGAAGAGAGAAATTGAAGAACTTTTGTATGTAATTTGTTACAAACATTGTCTGTCTTTCCAGCATGCTGGATTTTTTCCCCATGTTATCTTTCCACTGTTGGTAATTGCGGAAGATTAAAGTTTCCTTCTTATCAACTGGCCTGCTTGATTCTGCAGTGAAATTAAGAAACCTAGACACTTTTTGTTTTTTTCTTCTCAAAGATTCCTTGTTCAGATACAGTTCTGAGGAGAGAAATAGAGATTCAATGCACAGAATGGAGTCAGAAAAATATTCACAACGATCGCTGTGGATGACAGTCTTTCCAACAAAAACTTCTAAGGGAGTTTCTCAGTTGTATGCTTCTCTCATATTTAGACCAATGCCACATACATGAAGTTTCCTTGTTTCATACTTTTAAACTTTAGTGATGTAGGTTATTTGTGTGTTCATGAGCACTCAGAAATAAAAATCTTCAATACTTTTGAATGGTTTGTTAAAAATATTTGGCCTGTTCTCTGGGAACTTGTTTCCTTCATATTTGATACTTGCACCTGAGCTATTTATCCTAGTTTCTTTTGTATAGTCACTGGGGAAAAAACAAGGTAGTCTGAAACATTATTCCTCTCCTAAAGAAAGCAGCTTTAGGATGTGAGGTGTCATGTACTTAAAGCATGTATTCCTCTAGAAGCTTCAAAGGGCAGCTAAGGTGATCAGCACATATATTTGAGGAATATCTCACTGCTGCCTTCAGCTGAATAATCTGGTCCCACACACCTCTAGCATTCTCGTATGTTGTCTGTACCAAGAATATTAAAAGACTGGCATTGAAGCAAATTGCTTTCAGAGTCATAGCTACAGTAAATGGATGAGGCAAATTAAGAAAGCATTCTGCAGATAGTTAGATTTATACAGCTGATAAATCATTTGAATATCAAATCGCTGCCAATGGAAATGGAACATTCAGGTCCAGTTCCTAGCTTGTCTAGGGTCAGACTGAACAGTAACAACTTCTTACTGAATTGACCTTTGGTGTCTTTCACTTTGTTTTAAAAGCAAGCTAAAGCAACTGTAAATTTGCAAAGGTGAGGGGTTTTTTTTTTTCCTGAATTGAAGTTGCTGTTTCAAGCTGTAGCTGTTAGAATGTGATAGCATAGCCTATTTCTATATGGTGGGGGTTTTGTTAGTTTATCTTAATATTTACTTGCAAGCTCTCCTGTTTGTGTTCCACGATTTTTGTGCATATAGGGAGTTACATACTGATCATTACATGTGGATTTCCATGTGATTCCTGACATGCCCTTTCGCTGAGAAGTGCTTCCTTCCACAGCTCCTCATAGGCCTGTGCCAAATGCGTGTTCATGAGGTCATGTTTTAACTCCAAAAGACTGACTTTTGCTAGAAACAAAAGTGAGATCCCACGTGTGGATTTCTGTGACGTAAGCGCCAATGGAGCCAAGCTTCTGCCATGCACCACCCTGAGCAGCAGGTACCCCCAGGAACGCCACTTCAGACAGCGTGCTGGGCTCCACCGCGGTGAGAAGTGGTTGTACGTGAGGTTAATGTGAAGAGCATGTGTCATTAGTCTTATGTGGCGGGGGAGAAGATGGGCTGTTCTCCCCAATGGATCTTGTGCTTTAAGGAGAAAGGACCCTAAAGCCAGCCCCAAAGAGGACATGCGTGGGCTACTGAGCACCTGTGTTCAGTGGTGATACAGCTTGAGTGGTGCAGGGCTTGTCAAAATAAGTATTTTTGTTAGGAAGAAATCCTGACAGATAGTGAAAGCAGTAGCTTGTGATTCCTGACCGGAACTGTTTTTTAATACAGTGTTCATCATTCAGATTTAGATAATTTAGATGCCGATGGTACATTCCAAGTTATTTTCAGCTGAGCGAGAAGTAAATACATTTGTAATGGAGCCATGTCATAAACCTGCAGTTTGCTGCCTTTGAGCATAATTTTAATTGTGGTAAAGGTGTTTATTTTGTGTAGTAAGTCTTTGATTCAGGGTTCTGCTACAAGCTAGGAGGAAAATCTTAATGGCTGTGGTAGATGTTCTTCCCTGTAGGGCAACAGTTCAAAAATCTTGATTCTACACAAATGTATTGATGTTAAACTTATTCCTAAAAAAAAAAAAAAATAAATTAAAAACGCTTGAGGGAAAGCGATGGAATGCCTAACTAATTAATGCAGCCTCTTAAACAGTACAGTCTAGAAAGAAAAGCAGGAGATACTGCCTCAAACCCCGAGCAATCATGCCTCGTTTTAGAGCTGGACTCTAATTACTGAATGTTAATTAAGAGAGGGAATAGTCTGTGACAGACGCAGCCCGACTTCCAACTTCCTGAGTGGTCGAGGAGGAGGGACAGGACCCGCAGCGCTCCCGTGCCCCCCACAGCCGAGCGCTGACGGGCTCGTCCCGCCCCCCGCACAAGCTGCCCCGCCGCTCCGCCTCCCTGTCCCGCCGCTGCTGGGGCTGCGCGGGGCGGAACGTGCTTGGCAACAGGGCAGCCCGATCCCTACGGCTGCCAGCGCCAGGGGCTGGGAGCTGCTGGGAAGCGGGGCTGAAGGGCGGGGCACCTCGGCGTCCGCCGGCTTTTAAAACTTTCCCTTCGGCGGGCTCAGAATCAAACTGTCCGCACTCTGCGGGGCAGCGCGGGTCCCGCACCGCCGCTACCGCCTCCGCAGCCACCAGGAGCTGCCCTCCGCCCCCGCCCGCCTGGCCCGCCGAGCACGCCCCGGGCCGGCTTCGGGGGGGGGGGGGGTCTGCCCAAGGCCCCGGCCTCGGGGACAACGACCCCGGCTCCCTCCCGCCTGTCCCCGCCTCCGCCCGCCCCGCCGCCGGCCCCGCCCCACCTCCTACTCCCCGGAGAGGAGCCCGGCGGCGGGCAGAAGGCGGCGGCTGCCGGCGGGAGCGGAGACGGCGGCAGCGCTGGCGAGTGAGTGCCCGGGGGCCGCCGGGGCGGGGCGGGGCCGGGCCGAGCCGGGCCGAGCCGAGCCGAGCCCGGCCGCCCCCGCCGACACGTGATGCGGCGGCCGGTGCCCTCCGCGCGCTGCCGGTGACGCGTCCCGGCGGCCAATGGCGCCGTTGGAGCGGCCGTTGGAGCGGCCGTTGGGCCGGGCGGCCCGTGGGCCCCGCGGCGGGAGGAGAGGCCTCCGGCACCGGCGGTGAGCCCCCCGCACCCCCTGGCTGCGGCTTCCCCGCGCTGGGGGCGGCCTTGCGAGCCCTGCGGGAGAGCGGCGCGGCGCAGGCCCGGCCCTGCCTCCTGGCCGGGCTGAGGGCTCGGGCGCCGGGCTGCCTTTCCCCGGCGGGGCCCCGGCTGTGCCCAGGCGGGGCTGCTGAGAGCCTCTTGTCCCACTGACCCAGGTTCAGGGAGGGTTGTCGGTGGCTCGGAGCTTGGAACGGTGCCGGTGGGCCCCGGTGGTGAGCGCCTCGCGTTCTCCCGGTGCTCAGGTGCGTGTTGGGGCATCCCCCAGGCAAAGGTGCGCGTTGTGACAAGCATTAGGGACGTGAATTTGAAGAACAGATAACTGGAAGGAGAACAGAAAGAAAACAGATATCACAGATGAAGAGCAGCTGTGGCAGTTGATACCTTTATCCTTTTTGCCTGCATTGCTTGGACCAGATTGAGGGGCTTTTAATATTTTTTTACCCTCCTGAGGTTTTTGTTTCACAATATTTTCCTGCTTTTTCTGTATCCTTTTCCGTTTTAGAGTTAAGTTAGTTAAGCAAAAGGTAGAGTTACCTTTTGCTTTTGAGTTAAGGTTCATTTAGCTGTGTGTTAACTACAGACAATTAACTTCCTCATTTTTTGCTTCAGGGCTTTTTAATTTGCTACTTCTGTAATTTTTGCCATGCTTTGAAAACAGTGAAGTAGCAGCTTCTATAGAGCTTAACGTACAAAGGCACAACTATAAATATTTCCGTGACCAACGTGTTCCATGTAGAACTCTGGAAAGGATTTGGTTTATATACTCTGTAGTTTAAGCAGGCAGTCAACCTGGAAAAGTAATTTCTTGACAATTAAAATTGTTCATTGGGTGACATAGACCGTTAAAAGAGGCTTTAAATTTCACATCTCAATTAAAAATTGGCATATTTCCATCCCCTTCTTCTGATGAATGCCTTAAAAACCTAGACTGTGTCTATAAAGTGTATATATCCTCAGCTAGTACTTATCTTCTGTCCTTGGTCCATGGTAGCTGTCAAAGTCATACAAAAACTCACGTCTTGTTACCTGAGTGTATTACAGCATTCTACTGCTATCAGTAAATAAAGTCTAAACAGAACAGATGTCTCTGATACTGTCTTGAAACCTGAATTGTCAAGGGTGTTACATGTGAAACAAAAAACTGACTTCCCATACATTGCAGGTGTCTTAAAATCTGCACCCTCACTTTTTAAACTACTATGATGTTCTGATTCAGCTTTGCAAGCAAGTTGTTGTTTTTTTTAGCTTGTTTGTGAGTTTGAGACCACGGGAATATTGAACAAAGCTTCACTCGGTCATAGAAGAATGTATCGTGTTGATACCTGTCATGTCATCTGCTCCTTGTAATTTTTCTTGTAGCGACTTCTTTTTGTGTGGGATCAATGTTTGTTTTTTTTTTCCTGATCATTTTCTTGTATCAATTCAGGGTAGAAATACTGCTTTGAACACTTCATTTACTTCTGTGTCTGCTTTTTATCCTTTAGAAGGGATCTTCAAGTCAGTTCATGCTTTCCTTAGCTAGTTTTTGACATGGAAAGCTAGGTGCCTCTAGAGACTACCAAGCACAGACCAGGCATGGTTTTGTACCAGATGTCCTCCTGTCTCTCCCACCCACTCTCAGGCTCAGCACAGCCTCTTCCCTTGAAAAAGGGTTGTCGGGTGTTGGCTTTAGCTCTGCCCTCAGGGGAGGGCTGGGCTAGGTGACCTTCAAAGGTCCCTTCCAACCAGCATTCCTCTGACTGGCTATACATCTTCATGACTTCCAACAGTAACCCAAGTACCTATTTCAAAAGAAGTTGCCATATGAAAATTAATTTCATCTGACTGCTACTGTAACCACAATTTTTGCCTCTTATGCTTCTGTTGTTCATGTGGTTGTGTTTGCTTTTCTATGGAAACTTTTGGGAAGTGAGGTTACCTGACTACCTGATTTATGTTTTGAATTTGAGAAGTATATGTACAGGCACCAAGGTGCAATTGTGAGGGTGTCATGAAGTGAAATAAGGAAAAGATACATTCATGGGATATGTTGTGGCATTTACTTTCTGCCACTGGCTCCAGTACACTTTTACTTTCTGATGGATTAGCCAAATTATTTTTCTGTGTAATCATAAGCAGCATTAGTGCTTGCTGTCTGTAGAAAAAGATACACTTCATTTCACTGTAGCTTTTTGTCATCTCGTTTTTGGAGAAGCGTACTTTTCTTTCTATTTAAGTCATTTTGTGTATTTCTCATTCTCTAGAAGCTTATGCTCTTTGAACTTGAACCTGGTCAAATAATTTTCATAACTCTCTTGATTTAAGTAGAATTGAATGTGAAACTTACATGACGCTTTAAGTGACATGAACTGCTTCAGCAGAGAACACTTACCATGATAGGATGCACTTGCTGTATGAATTGGTGTTCCCTTTCTCTCATTTTTCAAAATGTTTTTTTCAGCATTCTAACAGAGAGAATAAGTATTTCATAGATAATTGAATAAGAGAAGTGTATGGATGCAGTCATGTCACTGAGTTTGCAAATGGAATGCCTTTTTCATTCTTTCTCTCAAAGGAGTGCCTTATACCTTTTTTTATTTTAAAATACAACTATTCAAGCAGTAGTAAATCACTATTCTTAAAACAAAATCCGTAGCTATTTACAATTGTACTCTCTTTCACTCCAAAAGTTTGATTACATTTTATGGACCATGTCAGATACAGCTCTCTTTTCCTCACTTCCAAAACCAATTAATGCTAAAGAGGGACAGACTATACCAGGATAATATAACTTTCTGTGGATTTACCATTATGGTGTTTTTTAAGAATGCACTTTACATTAAGATGTTGGGCCATTATAATTTCTTTTAAGTGTGTCAGCTATTTCATCTTAACATCTTGAGAAAACATTGAATATCACTGTCACTCCTGATTTCTCTGTCTTGCAAGACACCTCTTTTACTGTGGTATTGCCCATATGACCATCTGTCCCTGCAGTGTTTTAACTGTAATTGCTCATGTCCTTTGCTAACAGCCGGAGTTACCATTGTATTGCTGACATTCTGACAGAAGTTCTTAGCCACATAGGATGGCTTTTCCTCATCCCTTTCCATTGCCTTTTTCCAATGCCATGTGTTGCTACTGTAACTGTGAGAGAAATCATCCTACCTGCATCAGTTCCAGCTGTGTGAGAGTATCTGTATCAGGATGATACTGGAATTTTACATGTATGTGCTATCAAATAATACCCAGAGCAATTACAAGTCTGTTTGCCTGTTTCTCCTTTCCCTCTGCTCACTCTGTCTAGCCTGATTCAGTCCCACAACTTTTATCACCGTATAATTCAGGTTGGGAGGGATCTCGGGAGTCTCTAGTCCAACCTCTGTATGCAAAGCAGGGTCATCAGTGTGGGCAGAACAGACTGTTCAGGGCTTTATCTGATGTGTATTGAGAACCTACAGGGATTGACTGCATGGCCTCTCTGGGCAACTTGCTTCAGTGTTTGCATCATGAAAATCCTTTTCCTTGAATCAAGTAGGGGCCTCTCTTACTTTGGTTTATACCTGCAACACCCCAACTCCCACATGAACCCTTGTAAAGAGCCTGGCTGCATGTTCCAGATAACCTCCTCATAGGTGTGGGAAGACTGCTGTTAGGTCACCCCAAAAGCCATCTCTTCTCAGGTTGAACAGATCCAGTTTCTTGAGCTGCTTTTCACAGAGCAAGTGCTCCTGACCCACGAGCATCTGAACTCGCTGCAGTTAATCTATGTTTTCCTTGTACTGCAGCACCCAAAATAGATGCAGTTTTGTAGGCATGGTCTAGAGATCATCCCTTCCCTTAATCTGCTCGGGTTGCTCCCACTAACTAACACAGTGCAGGGTGCTCACTGCCTTTGCTGCTTTCTGTGTTCAGCAAGGTGTATTAATGAGTCTTAAGGTAAGGATGAGTAAGGTAGATCATTGAGATGTCAGTGGAAATATGGATCCCAGCCAGCATTGTCTTTGCTGTACTGCACTTTTGGCTGAGTCCTGGCTCTCCAGCAACAGTCAGGGTTTTAGCTTTCCTGTTAATGAGGAAAGAGAAACAGATGTTCATTTCTTATCACAGGTCTAAAGCTCTCACTGTTTAGTTATATTCTCCCCAAGTCTCAGGAATACTTGTTGGCTCTGTGTTAACTTTCTGTTAACAGTATCATGGACAACGGGAGTAGTGTTCAGGTATGGTAGTATAAAAGACTTTTCTCCAAAATAGTTTTTTGCTGCTCATCTGAACTCAACCTTATGTAGTTCGTCTCTTGCATCTCTTGGTATCGTGGGTATCGACCTGTACCTCTGCTGCTGCCTTCTGCATCACAGGGACAAAAACTTGTCAACATATCCAGTGAAATATGTAATTAAATACTTTTTTTTCCTTTTGGTAGGCAGACCAGTTTGTGTATGGGACTTGAAATAATTAAGGTTTTATTGTTTCTACTGACACACAGTACTGATAAGAATTGCGGGTTTGTACCTTGCCACTGACCCCCTCTTTCATCTACCTCTTTAGATGACAAGACTTGAATTTGAAATGTGAGTTTCATTTGTGGTTGGTGGCAAGAGATTCAGCCCACATCTTTGTGTCAACTGGTGAAGACTGAATGATCAGCCTAGATTTCGAACTTCAGGAAATTAAAGTGGTACTTCTGGTAGTAGAAGTTACTAATAGCATTCTTTCTGAGTTCTTTTATGTTGAGCCTAAGTGCTTGTTGTTTAATTGCATATCAAACAGGCTACAGTGTGGACACTGAATTTTAGCACTAAAATCAGTATAGAATTTTAATTATGTCTATGGATTCTGTCCACTGTAAGTTCTGTAAATAGCATTTTTGTTGTTGCTTGAATCTCAGAATGTGTGAATTTCTCTAGAAATCCAAGGTAACAGGTTAGATTATTTCCCATCAGGAGAGGCACAGTTCACATATACAGTAATAATACTGCAAGCTAGAAGGAAAATAGAAATACACCAATTTTCTTCAAAACATTGCAGAGAAAAATGACAAGTGAGAAGTAGTGAGAGAGAAATAAAGGTCTTGTTTTGATTTTGTATTGGAAGAATGGTGATTGTGATGGTTTTGAATGACATTTAGATTGAGCGAGGAATTGAGGATTCATGTTAGTTGTGATATTGGAGTAATGCCGTAACAGAATTTAGTTAGCTAATAGCTTCATTAGAAGAAATTGTGGGTTGTTTTAATGTAGGGGGAAATGGTAGGTAGGCCAAAATACATAAAGGTCCCTGCTTGAAGTTGTAATCCTCTTGCCTTTAACTAATTTTCCTTTTATTCTTTAAATTAACTCTTTTAATTCTTTTGTTAGCTTTGTCTGTCTTAAGCTAATTTAACTAATTGCATGACCTGAAATTGACTGTAGGTGCTGAAATATAAAACATTTCCGATTCTGGTAGTGCAGTCCTTCAAGATTGAAAGGAACTGTTTAAGGCTGTTTAATAATTTCTTTAACATGTATAGCTGCAATTCCTAAACTAGAAGTTACAAAATAATTAGTATCCCAAGAAAGGAAGTTTGCAGGTTCAAGTGGTTTGCAAGTGCAGAAGTGGGTTTGGAAGAAGTTGTCTAGTAAAGTAACTGGCTCTTTGTCAGACATCTTTAAAGGTGTCCAGTGAAGGGATATTGGCCACTTCTTCAGGATCTCCCTGATTTTAACACATAGAGACTGTGTAATTGCTTTTCTCTATGCCGTCCCATCTCTATGCTGCTAAGCACCAGCCTTCTGCTTGTCCTCCTGTCTAACTCGTCTCCCTTTTGTGATGACATTCTTCACACCTCTGTTCTTTAATAATTTTCCTGTGCTCAAGGGATTACAGGGCTGTATGCTGGCAATACGTGAAATGCGTGCTGAAATACACCCCCTTGTATGGATTTATCCAATCCAGCTCACCTGGACCAGGGAAGATGTTGTTCTACAGCAAGGCACTAGGTTCTTGGCAGTCCTTCAGTCTGGAGAAAAAAATTGAAATCTTTTGTGGGTTCTGTGAAAACCTCATGGAAAAGGAGAAGAAATGTTAGGAGTCTAGAGAAGGGGTTTAATAACAGAAGCATCCATAGTAACAAATTGAAGGGAAAGCTACTTGACTCAGATTTTTTATTATTGAGATGAGAGATGAACTGTTATCAGAATATGTGGGTGGAAAAATTGTAGGCAACTGAAGAAAATAGTTTTAAGCAATAGCAGTTGGGTACAGATGATCAGATGAGGGATGAAGAAAGAAAAGTAAGTTACTTGCTATGGTTGTTGAGATGTGATGGCCTTGGATTTACAGATAGCAGTAGAAGAAGGATATTGGCATTAGGTTTCCTTCTTCCCGTGACTGTGTCCCTGCACAGGTGCTTAAGGGAAATTGTGGCTTGAAGAACAATCTAATTCCAAATTTATCCTGGGCAAAGGAAAAACTGTAAAGGGGATGTGAAAGGCCTACAGAGCTGAGAAAAGTGAGGGGGAAAGGTTACCAGAGATTATTAGGTGGAAAATGTAATCTTGGAGTGAATGTCAGCATTTAAAGATGTTCAAGGGCATATATCTGTTGCTATTGGCTTTCTTTGAGGCCATATTTTAGTGAAGCCATCAAAACACAGATTTTCTGTAAAATGACTAAGTGGGATTCTAAGCTCAGTGTTGCAAAGTATTTTCACTTAAGGGGGATGAAGTGCAGCACATATATGGAGTGTGGCAATGTACACTTTAAAGCAGTGCTTTAAAACTACATCACTTTGCACGACGCTAAGTACCTTTTTGTCTTGTGTTACCTGTGAGGTGTGGAGAAACTGTTTGGTAAGTATTATGTTTATGGGTATAAGAAAACAAATTTAGATGGGATAGTACAGAGCTAAGCTTGCATTACATTAGAAAAGTGTATAAATAACTGGGAAGCTATCTGAATGAGATAAATAGCAAAATATACGGAGTGGAGCCCCAGGCTTAATTTTGCATTAGCCAACAAATTATGTTGGCAATAAATTCCAGCAGGACACTTCCCGCACATGTAAACGTTTCACACATCAAACCACTAACCTGCTCCAAGGCTGCAGTGCTTGCTGCAATGTAGTTCAAACGTACCAGCTGTGAAAACTTTCAGTATATTAATCCAGCCACTGGCAAAATTGTACAAAGCTTTCTGAAGCTCATTTCAAACATGAAAAATAACACCAAGTTAAATGCTTATGAACTTTGCTTGGAAAGAGTGTCTTTGGGGAAGGCAATATGAAGGGCTCAGAAAGAAGAATCTCTGCCTTCTGTGGACTCTGTAGGTAGAGACCTATTGTCTCTAACGAGTCAAATTCAAGAGAGAATGAGTATAGAAGAAAATCAACATCTGAGAGATTTAAATCACATTTTATGTTAAAGATTTCTTTCTTTTGATTAACTTGTCCTAAAGCAGTGGGCCTTATTTCATGGTTGTGATTCCAGACATAAAAAATGTCTCAGTAATGTGATTATTTGTGTAGTTATATGAAGCTTCAGGAAGCTTGCTTAACAGAAATTAAACAACTTTGAGAAGACAAACAGGTGCAGAAAAGAGAGGTGCAAACAGAGAGAAAAGAGGTTGTTGGTGTTTTTTCATCTTTCTAGTATGGGGCTTCTTAATGAGAGAAACTGGCTGGCTGTTTTTTTCCTGTCTCTTCTATTCTTGTTTATATTTACCTTTATCTTGTTGAAATACCAAGAAATTTAGGTCACAATGTATCTAGATCCATCTGCTCATCTAGTCTGTTCTTTTACTGCTAGTAGTTATTATATCTTTTAATTAAGTATGTTTGACAGTTTACTACATTAATGGGTGGCATCAAGTATCTTTAATTTTGTATGTGATGAACTTACTAATGCAGAGAAGGTTTTATATATATATATATATCTCTCAATGACTTAATCTCTTTAATTTGTCAAAGCCTAATCTATATTTTCTTATCTGTAACTTCTGTTTCAATGGTTTTTTTAGGTGAAAACTCAACTAGCGTCTATAATTTAGCTGCCATTACCAATGGTATATTATTATCATAGTCATATTATGAATATGACATGACAGTCAGGCAGAGTTCCTGGTGACTGGAAAAAGGGAAACATTACACCCATTTTTTAAAAAAGGTAGCCTGGGAACTACTGACCTATCAGCCTGACCTCTGTGCCTGGGAAGATCATGGAACAGATCCTCCTAGAAGACATGCTAAGGTACATGGAGGGAAGGTGATTCAGGACAGCTAGAATGGCTTTACTGGAGGCAAGTCCTGCCTGACCAGAAGGCCAACCACATCCTGAGATACTTCAAAAGGACTGGCCAGCAGATCGAGAGAGGTGATTATGCTCTACTCTGTTTCTAAGCAGGGTCTGCAGCGTGGTGCAGTAGTCTTGTACTTTTGTGCTCTGTAAAAACTCTGCAACATGAACAAATGAAGTATTCACATGCTCTTCTTGAATCCCAATTCTGGTTATTTCTGTGCTGTGGGCAGCACTGCTGCAGCTGTAACTTTTCATGGCATGTTGTCTGAGCTACTGATTATCTTTCTGATATCTTTCTGATATCCCTGATTATCTTTCTAAGAAACATGGTTTAGCTTACATTGTTCTTTTTGATAAAGCCTATGGCATTGCTTTGGATTACACCTGTCTGCATGTGTAACAATTTACCTGTGAATCTCCAGTGAGATCACATATGCAAAAAATAGTCTGTGAAGAAATGCGTGTGCAAGATTGTTTCTTGTGTGTCTAGAAAAACAGCAGTATATCTTGTCTGCAGTTGCCACATTGACAGCTTGGAGGAAAACTGCAGGAAGGTATAGATTTTCAGTTATTATGTATCAAAGTGATTTATCTCACCAGCTTGCTATCAGTAGAACAAATAAAATAAAGCATATGCCCATATCATATTTTTAAAATCTGAAATGAAAAGCAATTATTTCAGAACTACTTGAGATTTTATCCTATCTGTGATCTGTAAACAGTGTTTGAGAATAAAAATGACTTATCTTGGTTTAGTCTTTTTTTTTTTGTCTTTTTTTTTTCTTAAGATTCAGATTTATAGCTGCCTTTATGAGCAAGATGTAACACAGGATGGCTCTGTTGGAAACCCCAAGTGTGTGTAGCTTTCTACTTGAGAAGCAGAAGCTTCAGAAAGGCAATAGTGAGCTGTGCAGCTATTCTTGATGCCATGGTGGTGCACCTGGTCTTGTTTAGCCTTTTGAAGCTAGATCACAGGGCAGAAAGCAATGCAAGATTTGTGGGTCAGAGAGTGTTCGTTGTAGTCTCTCAAGATTGTATGTCTTGAGTATATTTGGAAGGCGCTACATCTAGTCCAACTCACCCACTAAAGCGGGATTGCCCAGAGCACATTACTCAGGGCTGCATCCAGGAGGGTCCTGAATATCTCCAGAGAAGGGGACTCCGCTACCTCCCTGGGCAGCCTGTTTCAGGGCTCTGTCACCCTCACAGTAGAGTTGTTTTTCCTCACATTTAAATGGAACATCCTGTGTTCCAGCTTGTGCTTGTTGCCCCTCGTCCTGTAACTGGAAACTACTGAAAAGAGTCTGGCTCCGTCCTCCTTGTTTTGTTTTTTTTTTTTCTGCTTTCCATGAGGGTTCTTTTCTTTATGTGGAGTTTATATCGGGTTATATTACTTGACAGCAATATTAAAGGTTTGTTGCTTGCCTCTCTTCCTTTTAGGTGGTTTGATCTTCTGTCATCAAAAACCTGGCCCCACAAATCTGTTGAGAGTAAGTGCCTTGCTGGAGCATAGGCATCTCCTCCAAACATTGTCTATGGGTGCTAGATATGTGTTCAGCTTCACCTTTTTGTTCTGTCTTTAAAATTCACAATGGTTAGACTAAAACCGGAAACCCCCATATCTATAGGAGTCACTGTATCTGAAAGACCATGTGACTTGTACAAAGTCTGCTGTAGAAGAGTCTTGCATAAGTAGTGGAGGTGAAGTGTCAGTCTGGATATGTTTTTATAAAATCAATTACAAATATTTTGACCATTTCTTCCTCGGTTTTCTGATATGGAATTTTCTTCCAAGGTAGAATCAGAAGGTTCTGAAGTCTCTGAAGTATTGCATTCATTTGTTATCCTACAGTATTTGCAATCTTCCTCCTATAACAAGCTTAAGACTCTTCTTTTGAAAGTTCAGGATTCTTTCACTAATTTATTTGAAAAGCTATATTTTAAAAAAAACAACACATAGCTTAAGTCTTACACCAGTTGATCTAGCTGCTTGCCATAATTCCAGTTGGGTTTTGAAATAAGCATCAAAAGCTGAGAAAGCTTTAATTCTCTTATGCTCATTATCTAAAGTCTAAAGCAAATAAATACATGTACTTTCTCATTATTTTAATTAAATATGGGGTCACCAGTTCTTTTTGCATTTTCCATGAATTTGTCAATTTTTTTATAATCTCTTGTCTTGCTGATAGGAGCCGAAGGAAGAAGAGACTGAGATTAATTACATCTTCTTTGATATTTAATTTTTTATTTAGTATCTTGGAGATCCAAGGAGCTCAAAATGATAATCAATCAAAATCAGTCCCCTTTGTCTATTCTCAGAGGAACCGTCTTAATAACCAATTAATACAGCCCCACACTAGACAAAAAGTTAGTGATTAGCCAGGACAAAAACTGATTGCAATTAGCTCAATTCAGGTGTAGAAGTGACCAATTAGAGCCTTTTTGCAAAACAAGTGTAGGGTTTAGCTTGCTTGAAGTATGGGGATACAGTAGAATTTTCACTTTGCTTCAGGCCTGGTTTTGGCCTTGATTAAGGGATGAAGGCTTTTAGACATGTCGAGTTTCCTTTTTTAAAATGAACTGTCATGGTCAGTTAACTGATAAAGTATCATTTAACCACAAAAATCATTTGGTGTGCATCACTTCCCATAATTTTCTATGGTTCCACTTCTTGTGAACTATTACGGCCCTAAAATCTAAGCCTACGCAACTGCAGAGCACTTTAGAAATATACAGTGTTATTCTGGTGACACCAGGTGTTGAAAGTAAAAAATGTAATGCATTATGTATTCAGAAGCATGCCTTTATTAATTGATACTTACTGTGGAGTAAGCAGTGAACTAGTGCAGGTTTGTAATTTGACAAAAATGAGTTGCCTGTTTTAAAAGCAATGTTCATGTGTTGAAAATCAGAAGTGATTTGTCCACCCACCTGTCTTTTTAAGCCATATCAAAAAGACAAAATTAAATTATTGTATAGCTTCTCTTCCTTTGCCTTAATATGGTTTTTCTTGATTTATATCTAGGGTAACTCTAATTATATTATTTCATTTTTCTTTAGTTAATTAGCATCAGGATGTGATTACTTGCTTAAAGAATGCAGAAGTAAAATTAATGTAGATTTCCAAATGGGCTTAGATACTGTCTGTCAAATCTGGGACAAATGGTGTTCAGAAGAATAATGTATTCCTATATTTGGGGACTGGGAACTACCAGAAGCTGCTGCACTACGTGATATTTGGGTGGGGGGAGTGGCATTGGGAGGACAGTGTTTGATTTATTCAAGAGCTGAAATGTAACTTTCTACTGCCAAGTTGGACAAAGTGTTATTTAACATTTTGTGCATTTTAAGTGTTGTATGGATAATGTTTATCTTTAAAATTTTCCATTAACACAATCTTAAGCCCCAAAATATTATATTTTTTTTTTAATCTGTAAATCATCCCTTCTTATTTCAGCTTTCCACTGTGAAATGTATCTGATGTGAGAATGTACAAGTGTTCACACAGAACTCCTTCTCGAAACTCCCAGGGCATAGTTGCTACATGCCAAGACCTTTCAGTGGAAGTGGCCTGTTTTTAAAAGCATGGTGCTGATTTCTTCATTGTCTTTAGTGAAAGCTCTTCTCTTTGGTTGTGACATAAAAATAAATTATAAATGATGGTGGTAAATTTTCATGAGACAGAAAGTTGCTAACAAGAAGAACAGTTGGTTTTATAGATCAGTTTGGGCTGAGAGGACGTGTGTGGCGAAAATGTCATTTGATCCCAATACAAGAAGAAAACTTTAACTTAGAAGGATAGAGGAGCCGTAGGACTTGCTCTTCCTGTCCTACTCATGCTGTTCTCTGATACTGAAATTGGAAAAAGTATAAGGGAGTGGAGGATACTCTACATACTACTGAGCATTTGGGACCTATTTGGAAAAGTCCAAATAAAGCAGAGAAATAAAGTCATTGCAGCAGGCATGGATTGTTTTCTCATTTCCAGAGGAAACCCAGGAAAAGGAATAATACAAATAATATTCCATCATCATTTCTGCCTGACTTTCCACAGTGTAGGTAGTGGATACTAGTGTTTGGCAGTTACCCTTTTCACACTGAAATCCATGCATCCCGTTTGGTCTGCTCTGTTGACTACTAATGTAGCCTCTTTAGCCATGCTCTTTTCTCATCATTTTGTCCTGTATTTGGGGTGTGTGAGGGAACTGTTGTAGGGAGATATTAAAGCTAGTCAGAAGATATGCTAATTTACAGTTAGGGTTTAATCACCTTTGCTGGGGATTTGCTCCAGTCCTGAATTGGCTACATCTCAAGATCTAGCTGGAGGCATTCAGGACATTTTATATTGCCTTGTCTGCCCTCCATGCCTCTTTTCCCAACCCCAAAGTCTGGATTGATGGATAGGTGGAGTCTGACACTCTCCCATATAGCTGAATGCCTTAAGGTATGTTAGATTGCTCTGGCATGCACCCAAAGTAAATTTAAAGACTTATGTTCCTAGAATACTGGTTTTTAGCTACCTTAAATGTTGCCATAATGCAGGAACATATTGCAGATGGAAACTACTTGGTTTGTAGAAGTGAAGTCCTTCACAAAATTACCTGCTGCTGGACAATATGAAACTTTTAGGCATGTAGGACCACCTTCACATCACTAAATACAGACATCTGTAACTGCAGAAAAAGTAGTAACAGGTGTTTTCCCTAGGATAATGCAACTCACACAACTATAAAAATAACAGTCTTTATATTCAAGTCTAAGCCATTCCATCTCTTATATTTTTAGCCCTATAAAGTAGAGTGATCAAAGAAACAAACAGTTTTCCCATCTATGCACTTGTTGAACCTTTCATTGATGTCTCTGAATACAGATGAGGTCACTTTCTTGTGTTGCTGTTTTTAAATGGGATTTTACTGGTGCCTTTTATGATGCCTCAAGTTTTTCCTTGAAATATTTGTTCAGGTTGTACTGCCCTCTTACAACCATGTCATACTCATGGCTGGCACAGGTGTCTCTTGTACCTCATGATAATGGCCTGTGCTGGTATTTACTTCCAACATCCATGCTGTCATTTATGTGAGAAGAGGGAAATCTCTGAATGGGAACATTTGGAAAGTGAGCATGTGAATTTCTGAGGGCTGCAAAACAGAAGTGACTCTTCTTGAGTATTGTTTCCTCCTGGCCTACAGCTTGTCTTCTGTCACTTGTCATTCTGTGACCAAAATAGACAACAGTGTATTCTTTTATGAGAAGGTCACCCATCTAGTTGACCAATGGAAGCCAGTAGATATGGTGGGGTTGGATTTTAGCGAAGCTGCTTCTAGACAAAATCTCCAGCACACTAACTAGACAAGTCCATAATACATTGGGCCAGCAATTGGCTGAGAAGTCAAGCTCAAAGAGTTACAGTAAATGGGGTCACATCAGACTGGTGGCCAGTCACCAGTGGGGTTCCCCAGGGCTCAATTTTAGGGCTGGTGCTCTTTATTGTTTTTATAAATTGTTTAGATGTGGGAATCTATATTAAGTTTGTGGATGATACTAAACTAGGAGGAGCTGTGGATTCCTTCAAGGGTAGAGAAGGCTAACGGGGATATCTGGATAGACTAGAGAGCTGGGCAATGACCAACTCTAAGAAATTTAACAAGATGAAGTGCTGGATTCTCCACCCGGGACAAGAATAGTAGTCCTGGTTCTGCAAACAAATTGGAAGGGTGAGTGGCCGAAGGGCAGCCCCACAGAAAGAGATCTAGGGGTCTGGGTAGATGACAAATTGAATGTGAGTCAACAGCATCCCCTGGCAGAAAGAAGGGCCAGCCACATCCTGGGGTGTATGAAGCACAGCATAGCTGGCTGGTGATTGTCCCATTCTGCACTACAGTGGTGTGGCCCCACCTCGAGTACTGTGTGCAGTTTTGGACCCCTCAATATAAGGATATCAAACTACTGGAATGTGTTGAGAAGAGGGTAACCAAATGGTGAAAGCCCTCAAGGGCACAGCTTAGGAGGAATGCCTGAGCAGCTTGTTCAGCTTGGAGAAGAGAAGGCTGAGGGGTGATCTCACTGCAGGCTACAACTTCCTAAAGGGGGGCAGTGGAGGAGAAGGTGCAGATCTCCTGTCTCTGGTGACCATTGATAGGACATGAGGAAATGGGATGAATCTGCATCAAGGGAAGTTCAGATTGGACATTAGTAAAAGGTTCTTCACCAAGAGGGTGTTTGGTCACTGCAAAGTGGTCATCAAACAAAGAATGTCAGAGTTCAAGGACCATCTGGACAATGCTCTTAGTCATATGGTTTAGTTTTAGGTGGTCCTGCGAGGAGCAGGGAGTTGGACTCAGTGGTCCTTATGGGTTCCTTCCAATTTGAGATACTCTGTGATTCCTTCATTGCTTTCAAGTGATGAGTGCCCAGAAGTTCTCGTCAGAGGTGCCGAAGCATGTTTCTGCACCTTATATGATTTAAAGCCATCTTATTTCAAATACATGGTTCTTAGGCTATTTAATGTCTGTAGCATGAACCAGTTCTCCTCAGGGTCCATCATAGTCCATTATAATCTTCCCTTAACTCCTTATTCATATACAGTTCCTCCCCATGACTTGATCTGGAGATCCTTTCACAGCACAGTAGAGTATTTTACCTGGCTCCAAGTCCATTGCATTGTCCTTGTCAAAGGAGGTTGTTTTAATGACATGGGTCTGGCTTTTTTGCATTCAGACCCACATTGCATGTTGTTCCTCTTCTCTTTTACTTCCAGTACTTGATTCTGTTCTTCTTCCTGTATCAAGTTAGTAACAGAAATTCCTCCTCAAAGGTCACTGAAAAGAGGTCGCCAAGCATGGATAAGTCTTTTTTATATTAAAAAAACCTTTATTTGTAAATAATTCTGTCTCATATAAATGTCTATATAATTCAGATTAATATTACATAATATTTTCCTATTACAGCCATACCTCTGGCTTAAGATGCCTTTCATTAAGGCTTCCTTCCAGGGATGCTGGACGCTGCCAGGGAGACCTTCAGTTAGAGTAAATTCTACATGCCATCATAAAACCAAAATAGCTTTTTTGCAATTGCAATTGTTATGTCTAAGTAAGTAGAGATATGGAATTATTTCCATCTGTATTTCTTGTGAGCCTCTTATTGGCTGCAGGAGAAGATTTTAAGGGCTTGTGTAGCTGCTTTTCTTTGTTCTTCAGTTAATACACACCTATGTTAAATTTGGCATCAGACTACAGAACCTGTCTCTGCATCAGAGACCAAACCACTCTTTACCTGGAAGTAAACACTTAATTCAACACATCCTCACAGGATACAAACAAATTGGGAGTTACTTTTCTTGCTCATCTTTGACTGTACCAGGCAGGGAGAATATTTGAGACTCTGGTCAGTGTGTCTTCTGGATCTGAAGGCAATTACTCCAGTGACTTGCTGAGTGCCATTTCAGGTTTTTTGGATGCTCCCAAAATACATACTTGTTTTTTCTCTGTAGAACACAGCAGCCCAGTAAATTTATTTACTTGAAGATAAGGATGCTTTCCCAGCTAATGAAGAAGGAGATGCAGTATGTTTCAGATTTCATTGCAGGACTTTGCAAGCCTTTCTTGGAGAACAAAAATCAAGACCAGGACAGTTGAAATAACTCATTAGTTTTCTTTTCATGATGAACTGTGACTTTTTATCTTTTCTATAGTAAACTCAGTACTAATTTCTAAACAGAAGTGATATGCCTTAGAGGGGACTGAAGTAATTACATACATCTGTTCATGGTTCTCTGTAGTTTTGACTTGGTGTGCTGTTTCAGTTTGTATTTTCTTTCCTTTTATTTTATTAGAAAGTGGTGGAAGAGATTTGTTGCTGAGATATGGATTGGGTTTTTATTTTTGACTTGCAGTGAGCTGCAAGTCTCTTTATTAAAGAAAACTACCTGTGTAGCTAATCAAAGTAAGACTTGCATACACATTTAATTCATTAGGCAAATAAAATAACTGCAGTTAGTGAAATAGAATAGAATAATTTCAGTTGGAAAAGACCCTTAAGATCATCGAGTCCAACCATTAACCTAACACTGCCAAGTCCTCCACTAAACCATGTCCCTCAGCACCACATCTACACATCTTTTAAATACCTCCAGGGATGGTGACTCCACCACTTCTCTGGGCAGCCTGTTAAGCTGATTTGTTTTGTTACCAGTATGCCACACGTTAAATATTACGCTTTTCCACACATTTGATTCATAGACTGAAAGGATGGTACAAGCCTCCGTTCTTAAAAAAAAATAAAGTAAAATAAAAACCCCAAAGAAAGGAGCAAGAAAAACAAAAGGCAAAACCCACACCCCCTCCTCAAAAAGCATAATCAGTTTCTTAAGTTTTTTTTTAAAACTTGACCCAAATAAATCAAATAAAGTGGAAGGAAATATGCCTGTTTATCACAGAAAGAAGATCTGAGGAAATTTTCTCATATTTTTTTACATTTTTCATTGTCTCCAGACTTGCTTCAGAGTTGTAGCAGCTCACCAGTGATTGTACAATTCTCCTTTACTATTATATGTATACTCTGCTTTTCCTTTTGTGCACCCTTAATAACCTCAGCTGTGGTCCTCCAAAAGTCAAGAAGGGCTTCTTCTTCCACTGCTACCAGCGGCATGCATATAAATACAAAGGCATTCATGTTAGTATATATTCTATGAGTATAGATGTGCCTTATTATCCACTCTTCCTTCCAAGCCTCAGAAAATGCGTACAACCCTGTTTCCAAGTAAACGTGTTGGCCATTACCCCTATCTGCACCTTTCCTGGTTGAATATTTAAAAGAGTGTTTGCATTTAAATCTGGTGGTTCCTCCAGTGCAGCTGGTTTTAATCTACCTCTCTCCATGAACTCTTTACAAGCAAAGCATGGCTCTGTGTTGAAAATCCTTGTGTGCATAGATGGATGCTGTAAATGTGTATAAATTACTTTTCCTTGGCCCTTGAAAGCAGCCTGTAGTTCCCTAGGGCATTGCAGGCTGAAAAAACCCCCACAAATAACAGTCTATTGGGGTATCCCAATGCTTCATTTGTGCTGCTGTAGTCAAAGGTTTGTGTTTCAGTAGCTGGTCTATGCTGGGGTAGGTAGGTGATTCCTGGAGGAAAAATAGTGTAGTGTTACATGACACTGTTCCCAGATTTATACCTGGATTTTCTATTTGGCTCATTTAGCAGAGCAGATTTTGTTCCCCAAGCATCTGTGCTGTCTTTTGGTATTTAGTGAGGTTTGACGAGCAACTTGTTGCAGTGACCCCTCTGCACGGTGCTGCAAGGCTGGGGCACCTCCGCTCATCCTGGAGAGCTGTCCTGCTGCCACCTGCAGAGCCACTGTCCTGAGTGGCCTCCCGTTATTCCATTGGGATGTCTGGCTGCCATCTTGCCCAGTCAGTGGCGTGGCAAGGCCTGAGAGGTGCTGGTGGGTGCTCATGGGGCTGCTGGGTCTTGCCTGGGCAGAGAGTGTCTCGATGGCAGCCCCATGCTGTGGCACCTCCGCTCCTCCTGGAGCACAGGCTTAAGATGGCCTCCAGAGCCACAGGCTCATGCCAGCAGGAGGCTGCTGTGGCTGAACCATGGGCATGGACATGTTATTTAACATGTCCTTTCCAGGCTCAGTCACACTCCCAAGGGAGGAGGGGGGATGGTGCCATGACCTGAGCACCTCTCCCCTCCTCGCAGAGCATTGTTGTGCAGCCATCCCCCGCTTCCCGTCTGGAAAGGCACGTCACGATCTCGCTCAGACCTCATCTTTCTCCCTTCTTCTCTCTCTCACCATCTTTTCAGTGTAGAAAAAAACCAGCATTCCCATGCCTAGGTACTCAAAGTGTTTGCCGTGTTTTGCAGGCTGGGATGCTCTTCTTGGTCCAAAACAGCGAACTGACCGCTCTGGGTATTGGCATGTAAATCAGTGTGCTGACCTCGCGGGGAGCCTGTCCAAGCTGCAGGCTGTGTCCTCAGTTTCAGGATGTCCGTGGTTGGAAACCCTGGGCTACGCTCTGCATGTCAATGATAGAAACCAGTTCAAATTCACGGTAGCATCTGAAACGGTGCCGGCAGCAGGGCTGGCATAGCAGGGCTGCCCTATCAAAACTTGTTTTCTGCTTTTTCCCTGTAATGGTGATCTGGCATTTAAAGTTAATGCTCCATTTTTTGGTTTGTTTTGTGGTTTGTTTGGTTTTTTTCATTTTGTGTAGATGTAACCATTTCAGCATCTGTACTAAATGAGACATTTCTATGTATATAATTTAAATTAATAGTCATGTACTTTAAACAGCATTATAAGGCTGAGTGGGATTTTGAGACCATCTAGTCTGCTACCTTTCCCTAAACCTAGATTAACTGTAGCACCTGTGGTAGTTTAGACAAATATTTTTTTTTTTCGAGAGTTCCAGTATTCAAGGCTTCAATACTGTTGGATTTTCAGGAAACACTTCACAGCCCATTGGCCACTTGAGAATAAGATGTTTGAGGTATGGTCATGTTCTTCCAAAACATCGGTCCATTGCCCAGTAGCAGTCAACAGGCTTTGGGAGTGAAAGGTGTGTGAACAAAACAGGAGACGTGATTTTCCCACTCTACTCTGCACTGATGCAGCCTCACCTTGAGTACTGTGTGCAGTTTTGGGCACCACAAGATAAAAAGGACTATTGTAAAGTGTCCAAAGGGAAAGCAATGAGGATGTTGAAGGGTCTGGATGGAATGACTAGGAGTGGCTGAGGTCACTTTATTATTCAGCTTGGAGAAGAGGAGGCTTGAGGGGTGACTTCACTGAAGCTTATGGCTTCCTTAGGAGACAAAGAGATGGGGCAGGGACTGATCTCTTCATTCCTGTGACCAATGACAGGACTCGGGGAAAAGGCAGGAAGCTGAATCAGGGGAGGTTTAGGTTAGAAACCAGGAAAAGGTTTTTCACCCAGAGGGTGGCTGAGCACTGGAACAAGCTCCTCAGGTCAGTGAGGGGCTGTGACTCAGTGGTCACAGCCTACCTGAGTTCAAGAAGCATTTGGATCATGCTCTCTGGCACATGGTGTGATTCTTGGGGTGCCCTACATAGGGACAGGAGTTGGATTCGATGATCCTGATGGGTCCCTTCCAACTCAGCATATTCTATGAGTCTACGTCTTTGTATAAATCCATGGTTTGTCCATTCTCAAATATTTCAGTTCTGTTTTTTCTATCTGAAAAAATTATAGGAGAACCAGAAAAGCTAAAAGGGGTGGCAAAGATGATCACAAGTAAGGAGTGTTTTCCATTCTGTTAAATACATGTGGACTTACTAGCCTAACAGAGAGCGAGAGTTAAAAAAGTATCTGGTGGCACAGAGGAGGTGCACAGGGTCCCCTGACTTGGAGGGTGAGCCATCAGATGGAGCAAGCATGTGGTGAAGCAAAAAAAAAAATCCAAAACAATTTGTGTCTTGGGTACCTGCGTGGAGTCCTGCCACCAGCTGCTGGCATCACTGACCTTTCACAGGAGGGGCCATGCAAGCTCACAGGAGGAAGAGGCCTTTATGCACCATGGCACTCATCACCTCTGGTGCCGGAAGGGTCTGGAGCCAGGTCTGGAAAGGTATTGCTGTCACCTTGACCTGTTCTTGCTGAGGTATCTGCTGTGACCACCCTCAGACAGGGGACACTAGGCTCTCAGGCCTTTTTGTGGGGATTTATTGTTGTTGTTCTTAGGCCCTGTCTGTTCTTATGATTAGAAAAAGCTCCTCTCTGTTAATTATTCCATGCAGAAATTTTGGCCAGCTGTGTGTTCACATATGTGGAGAGCCAGTTGTGTCTTCTATAAAACCTCTATTTATAGGTGATCACACCCCATCTTGTCAGCTCCTGCTTTAAGTTCCTGCTTGTTCAGTCTGTGCTCCAGAAAGTCAGTCCTAGACTCAGTGCTCTGCCCTGAGTTCTTTCTGACTACTTTTGTAGTCTACAAATTTCTGAATTGTGGTAGCAAGAATTTGATACTATATTCTGTCTGAGGCGGAGACAGTATGGTTTACTATTATTACTTAGGATAAAGCAGTCAACACTTAATAATACTGATATATAATATTCTCTTGAGGGGACAGTTCCCACCCTGAGTCAATTTGTCCATATCCATTGACTTTCTACTTTATCCACCTTCCTTTTCTTGTTCTAATACGCTGGCAAATCCCTTCCAGTCTCTGCACTGTATAGAAATTTAGTCTGACAATGTGTCCAGCATGTTTCTGCATTGCATCCCCAGCATCTTTTTTCCCATGTGGTGGTTCTATCTGAGTGTCACTTGCAGGCCTCTATGGCTGCTCCTAACAGTCACTCTGGGGATAATACTCTTTCTGGAAGTAGTCAAAATTAACCTCACGAGATTTCTTTATGCAGCAGAGTTGGAACTGATTTGAAATGGTTTCAGACAGACAAAAGGCAAGTGTTTGCTGTGATGCCGAATGGGTGTGAGGTGTGTGAGCAGTGCTGTGATGGATGCTTGGCTGAAGGGAAGAAGACATCCTTGCTCTGCCTCCTCGTGATAAACACCTCCAGGGTATTCCAGCTTAAGCACAGGTGTATTTGTTGCTTTGGGGATGTAAAGTATCCAAAAGTGAAAATAAAAGTATCTGTGAATTAGGCTGAATGGTGTTTCAGGTAGTGCCCAGTAGTGTCCAACATGGCACTGGTTACTCTAATACTCGTGTTTGTTTTCACAAACCAGCAGCTCACCGTTTCTGAGCGAGCGACTGCTGTGAGGAGACTGTAACCTCTTGATTTCAAAGGAGCCATCATTTTGCTTGTGCCTCTGTGGTTAATGTAAGAAAGGTGTCTTGCCATAAACTTTTTCCGAGGTATTCAGCAAGGCTGGAAAGGGGTCGGCCTGGGCAGGAAGCCCTTGTCTGTGCTATAAAGAAAATAGCAAGCAACAAAATGAAAGCATCAAAGGACCAACAGGATGCGGTCCCAGGAGTCCTCTCTGGCATGTTAGTCATTCTTGAAAGTTAGCATTGAGTGAAGAGTGACCTTAAAACTCGCTTCATTCAAACAGACTGGGCTCAAGTTTAAAGTTCAAGGCATTTTGTTTTTTCACCTGTTTCCTACAGTTTTAAGAAACTTCTGAAGAATTAATGTGTAACTATATCTGGTCACTGAGCCAGCATTGAGAATTTTTCTCAAGGGAAAATAATGTTACTGTATGGAGAGAGAGAGAGAAATGGATACTTTCTGAGGTGGGAGAAAAAGTTTCAACAAAATAAAAACGAAAGCCCCTGCTACCCTGATAGCAAACAGCCCTGGATGCGTGCCCATCACGCACCCATTATTTCTAATTTTATTTCCAAAATAAACTGGTAGCATCCAATAATTGTCTGAATCATGGTGAAAGGATGTTTTGTTGTTTTTTTTTTTTGTCAAAGCTGCTGCTGCTTGGGAAGTGAGGCCTTGTTTGGGGCCTGCGAGCAAAGAGCCTGGCTGCAGCAGTTCAGCTTCATCTGTGAATGCATGTTGACTGAGCCAGCAACCAGCCTCAAGGCCATCCATCCCTCTCCCACTGCACTGGAGCTGCTGGGCCCTGGGAGGGAAAAAATGACCCGAAACTCCGTTGGTAGGCAAGGGCTGACATGGTGATGGTAGTGCAGCCCTACCACTGTTGATGCTGAGTGGCAGCCTGGGCTGCTGGCTGGCACCAGTTACGAGCTGCTTTTATTTTTCACCCTACATGAAAATACATGATTGTGAAAAAAATGATGATCGGGAAAGTTCCTTTTTTTGCTGATCTTTGTATCTCTCCTAATGGAGCAACTGGAAACTGATCCTGCAGGTGGTTCGGCAGGTCGTCTTTCGTAGCTAAAAGAAGTAGTTTGAAGCGATGACATCCAGGTTTTGCTCTCATTTCCCCATGCCTTTAAATTTTAATAATTTTGGCATGAATATTTCATGAAAGTACCTTCTGAATGGGTTTGTTTTGTCCTGGCACCTAAGAGAGTCTAGAGGAGTTTTTTGTTTGGTTTCTGGTGGGTTTTCTTTTCCTCTTAAGTGGTTTAGTGTAGGTAAAAGGTGTCAAACTGGATTAAGTGAGAAAAGGCAACTTCTTGTTGGTGATTCAGCAAAGGAATGTCTCTATAACTCTTTTCAGCTGCTTAAGGAAGTCTGAAAAATGACCCTCAAATCAAATTCTGCTCTCTACTGTCCTGCCACAAGGTGGCTAAAAATGTTTTGAAAGCCTGCTACGTTCCAGTGCTAGAACCGACACTAATACATCTAACAGGCTTTCCGCAGCACGACACGTGGTGCCCAGGAGAACGGATTTATTGCAGCAAAAATTGTACACGACTTATTTATATGGAGCGACATTCAGAAAATGTTTTTTTATTGAGTTTATTTCGATCCCTCCTCAGCTGGGGTTGTCTGCACTTGGCTTTCTGGGTTGTTTTTTTTTTATTATTAGGAGAAGTCACTGCACTCAACCCATTCTGCATGAAGGACAGGGCTGTTGTGGGCTACAGCGGTGTGATGGGGCCCACCGAGCCACAGCCCTGCCAGGATGGCAGCTTCACAGCTTGTGGAATCACTAACTGTGGTTGAAACTTCAGATTTCCCCATCCCTCTCCACTTACACTGCCTGCTGAATCCATCTGCTCAAATGCTAAATCAGAAACACTTGTCCAAACCTGGATTAGCAAAGTTTGTTGTTGTTGACTTTTGTAGGACCTGTGCTGGGATGTTGGGCGTGTTTCTTTTAAGTCAGTGTTCACATACTATTTCTGAATCTGCTGCACCATCAGAAACGCATACTTTGTTTTCACTGGTTTCAGGAGGGTTTTTGCAGTTTCTTCTCTGCAAACTTTTTTTTTTTATGCTTATCTCCAGCTGTACAGTAGGGATAGAGCTTTTGTTTAATGGAAATGGAGCGTATCTTTTTCTTACAGATGCACCACTCGCTATTGAGCTTTTTATGTGCGTTTTAGGTTTCCCTTTTTATTTTTTAACTTATTAACTCTGACAAGTAACCTCTTGGTTGTGAACAATTTAATTCACAATTCATTTTTCTGATTCAAAGTGAACACAAGTGCCCTAATCCCCTAATGGGAATTAATTGCATGTTTCAGTGCTTAACTCTGATCCTTTCTCAATCCCCACTGGGACAAGTTTCTTCCTGAAGGATCTATGTTTGTTATTCAAAACACAATCTGAGAAGTAATGATTTTTCTTATAACAGGGAGTCAAACTGACTGAATATTAATGCTCTTTTTTTTGTGTGAGGGAATGAACTGCATCCAAAAAATGTTGTTTATGTCATGAAGGATAAACTACGCTGAAGTATATCTGATAAAGTACGGGGGGAAAGAATCAGCATGGTCCTTTTTTCCTTAAGTGAAAGCTGTTTGCCAGTAAATAAAGGCACATACCATTTTTGCTCGGAAAACTGTTCTGTTACAGAGAAAAACTGCTTACTTCACCAAGGGGGAAATTGCTTTGCTACTCAGTATTCTAAAGGCCACTGCTCTTGGCCAGCAACATACCCTTTTGGATAACCTACCTGATCTGACAGTTTACTAACATGAGAGTAAATGGCAGAAAAGAATAGATTTTTCTACTTGCAGTCTGTTGTTAAAGATTTTTCAAACTTGAAATACATTGCTTAATGACCTTCCTTCCCAAAGGAGCTGCAGCCAAGCCGGCTGTGGGTGAGGCAGGCTCTGCCCCTTCAGTGACTGAGGGCAAAATGTAGGCAACCGTCAAACAGTGCAAGAACTGCTTCTGCCCTATAGAAACAAAGGGAGGTGAACAGGGCATAGTGTGAAAAATAACCCAGAAACTATGAACATACCTTGTTTTCTCCTCTACCGTTCATTAAAGCCAGCCCATTTATCCCATTTAAACCAATTTTGAGTGGTTTGTGTTCACAGATAAAACAAATGTTGAACAACAGTGTTCAGGGTCTGTTTTCAAGAGGGGGCTATCACATGTACAGAGGGGCTGTTCCAGGTGGCTTAGCACTTTGGGATATCTGGAGGACCAGGAGCATGGTGTTACCTGGACTTTTTGCCAGCAGCTCTAGCTTCCACTTTTGTTGGGGCTGAAATACAGTATCCCCCTCCCAGCCCAGCCCCAAGGTAAATAAATGGAAACAGCTCCCTTGGGCAGGAGGAGTGAAGGTGCTTGTGAAGCCGTTACCAGCTCTGTAAATTAAGTTTGACACCTAAGATTTATCACTGAGGAGAGTCGTGGTGGTTCCCTTCCCCTGAAGAAGCAGGACAAACATGTCCTTGCACTGGCAATGGCACCTTTCAGACAGCACTCGCTTCGGATGTGGGTGCAAGAGGCCACCCTTCTTCTCTCCCCAGAGCCACAGCTTGCTGGTCAGCATTTGTCAGTCAGCAACAGGGACCTTGGCACTGGGGTTACCAAAAATCCTTCAGCATGCCCATAAAATGCCTCAGCTCAAGGTTCAGCTTGCCTCACCTTGCCAGGCCTGCAGGGTCTGGCCTTGAAGCCTCTTTGTCCCTCTTTGTGACAGACAGGTCCTCTGTTCATCTTGGTGGTGGCCCGGTTTGCACGTAGTTAGCTTGCTGCAGTGACAAGCATCGTGCTGCTTGCTTTTACTTTTCTGTTGTTTGTGGGTTTTTTATTTTATTAAGACTTGTGACGGAGCTGGTATTACTGTTTGAAAAAATACCATCAAGTGTGTTCAACGCAACACAACCCAGATTTTGAATGCGTTCGTTTGCTTTCAGTCGAACTTCCAAACTGCAACCAGGCTCTTCTGTTCCTGAATAAAAGGTTGTTTCTCAAATATTGAATGCTGCAGTGATGAAAGGAGATGCTGGGCACACAAGGGAGGGAAGTAGGTGATTCCGCAGGGTGAGCTGGACCACACCCCCAAGGAGCAGTGCCATGTGTCCTGGGCAGTGTGTGACCAGCTCCATCAGTTCAGACCTTATAAAACAACCACCCCTCTCCCAACAAGGACAACAAATGAACTGTGCCTTCACCCCTGCAAGCTTTAATAACTGGGCTTGACCTGGGCCATTTAAATTAGAAATGCAGTGGAGCAGCATAGGAAGATGTTTTGCATAGCTGAGTTGAACTATGTTTTGGGATTTTTTTTTTTTAATCTATTTTTTCCCCCTATGAGGGATGGCTCACTGGGTTGCTTTTGAGGTCTTACTGAGCATGGCATCACACTTGCTGCAGCATGGCTTCCATGATGTTGAGAAGAAAAGAAAAAAAAATAAAAATATTTAGAGCTTTTCCCAAGGCTCAGGGATGCATTGGCTGATGTTGAGGATTCCTTAGAGAAGCCATGGGATGTCATCTGATGACAGAAAAGAACCGCAAGGGTGACTTTCCCCTGGTGTCTGTTTTTCACTGTTACAGTTTTTGACTGGAAAATTTAAAGAGATACTTTCATTTAGTATTATACTTAAATAAGGTGTAGGGCTATGAGACCACTTTTGCACATGCCCAAACAGTCTTGCATGTACAACGTGTTGGTGAGGTTGTGGTTCTCCAGAGCTTTGGCCACAGCAGCCGTGTGGGTAACATACACCTTTGTCTTCCAGCTGTTTTTGCAGGTACAATGGCCCGTGTCTTCGTCTACGGGACACTGAAGAAGGGCCAGCCCAACTACAAGCACATGATCAACACAGCCAAGGGGCTAGCAAAATTCCAAGGAAGGGGCCGCACTGTGGAGAAGTACCCGCTGGTGATTGCAGGAAAATACAACATTCCTTACATGCTGAACATCCCGGGGACAGGACACCACATTGCTGGGGAGATTTACTCAGTCGATGACCAGATGCTGCAATTCCTGGATGAGTTTGAAGGTTGCCCAGACATGTACCAGCGTACCCTGATGAGAATTGAGGTGGTGGAGTGGGAAGGGAAGGGCGGCGCGGATGAGGGTGTCCTGGAGTGCTTCGTGTACAGCACGACAACATACCCACCCGAGTGGGTGGGCCTCCCCTACTATGACAGTTACGACTCCTCGGGGAAACACGGCCTCTCCTACGTCCTACGGGAAAGCCGGGATTAGAAACAGGAGGTAACGCAGCCTGGCTGAAGATGTAGTACGAAGCACGTGCCGATCAATAATGCTGCCAGGAAAGCTGTAATACCCTTTCTGTTAAAATGCAGGATCTCTCGTAACCTTCCCAACCCAAAAGCCTTGGCACTAGTCTTGGAAGCCTGGCGGGCACAGAGATGGGGACTCATCCCTGGCTAGTCAGTGTCCTCCTCACCCCTGCCAACCTGCCACCAGTAACCTGGTCTAGATATTTTTCACCACCACCCAACCCCCTCTTTGCCTCAGTGCATGACCGACATCAGTGAAAGGCAGAGGAACAGACTAATTATTATTTTTTACCTGAACTGGCAAATATTTTTAGTTCACCGAGGTGGGTGGAATAATGATGATACTATTGCACTAACAGCTGAGACTGATTTTAGAAAATCTGCAAAGTAAAGCACAACTCGCATTTAATATTGACTTGTAATGGTGTTTCGTAAGTTACTGAATGTAAACAGGGAGAGATGACCATGAAGCTACTATGTGCTTCAAGACAGATATGAAATTGCTGGAGAAATAGAAAAAAATGTAAAGACTGTTCTCTTACTCTGTGTTGCAGTGTTTTGCTGAACTGGAAAAGACTTACTTTTGAAATGTTTAGTTTTATAAAGTACTGTGAAGAAATATTAAAAGAACTACATTTAAAGTAATATTTTAGATTTTGCATTCTAAGCACTTTAGGTACCATGTCATTTCACTGGGTGACTGTGGGACTGGGGGGGTAGGGGTGGGTGCTGGGGACCAGAAAAGCAAACCTGATTTCAGCTGCCCATCATGCTACAGCAGCTGCAGCTGTTGTGAGCACTTACAATCAAGGTGACTTTGAGCCAAGCACTTTAATGCAGAACTTGCAACCATTCTCCCATTTCTTATTGGTAGAAAGACTGGATATAAAAAAATATCCAAAGGACCTTAATGTGATTATTGCCACATTAAACTGGGGGGAAAAAAAAAAAAAAAAAGAGATGAAAGGAAGATTATTGTGCCCCTGACCCAACCAACTGTGCTGGTCATGGCTTTTTGTTGTTATGCTGCTGTGCCTTATATTTTCTTTCAAATGCAGTGTTTGGTACATATAGGTTGTACAGTATCCAAAGCTGCCAAAGGGATGTGAGCGGGGAATGTGTGCCATGCAGTGAGCCAAAGTACAATTAAAAGTACTGAGAATACCTTTAAGAACAATATTGTACTTTTGCTTCATTGCCGGTAGCCCTGTGATGACCGCAGGAGATCAGGGGTAGGGAATCCGTCCAGGGATCCAGGGTAAGGAATTAACCTAAGCTTACCAATAACAGGCACTGCTGCATCTCATTTAGAAAAACAGAAAGGTTGTGTTGCTGCAGTAGGGACATTAATTTTAAAGTAGAACAGTAATATCATGTCTCTTTGCTGTATTTGGTTTTTTTGGTTGGTTGTTTTTTATAGTTTAGGGCAACTTGCAAGAGCTGAACTGTGCTCCTTTTGGAAGGGGCAAGATGGCATTAAGATTTGTAGGAAGGTCTGCAGGCTGTCTGTATCAGTTTCTCCAGCTCCAAAAGCATTAATTTCCCTGGAGGGCAGGTACTGCCCAAACACTCTCCTTTCTCATCTTGATGGGTTTTGTAAACTAATTAACAAAGCAGATCCTTATTCCATCTTGGCTTTGTGATTTAGTTGGCAGCTTCTCAGTAACATGAAAAAAAAAAATTTGCTTTTCAATCAGAAGTTTCTAACAGAAAGAACCTTTCTGGTTGAGCCTGAGTCACCAGCCCTGTCACAGACTGTTTTCGTCCTTCACCTTCTGGTAAAGAGCCCAGGCGCCTCTGGCCAGAGGGTTTTTTTCTGGGAAGTAGCATGACTCCACACATCCAAGGCAAGCAAATGAGAGCAGGCCCCCTCCTCTCTGGGGCAGCGGTCAATGCACTGCAGGAACGGTGACTTGGAGCTACGTGGGAGAAAAAACAAGTGTAGGAGGTGAGACTGAAGGTGGGAGTAGCCAAGTGTCCCAGCCCAGCAGGAGGCAAGGCAAGAGCACAGGGACAGCGATGATGCCTGCAGCGTGCAGGGACTGCAGAGGTACCACTGCATCTGCTGGCTTTCTGAGCTGGAGCACTGAGGGGAGAAAGAGCCTCCAATGACCACACACTAACCTTCTGAACCCAGTAAACTTCTGGTATCAACACCATCCTGTGGCATTGAGCTCCTGAGTGGAGGAGGAAGGAAAAAAAAATACATACTCTTACCTGTGCTGCCCATGTCACCAACCCTCTCACTTCTGCTCAAGTCTCTTAAATCTTCCTCCTCTCGAGGCCCTCTCTGGTTTTCCACACTGGATATGCAGCTCTTCCCACAGGACATAGTTATGAACAGTCCTAGTTCTCCACGGAGTCTTTAGTAAGAGCCTCTGCACAACAAAAGATCAGACACTCGAGTCTCCCTTTCCTGTAAGTAGTTCAAGAGGAGGCTTGGCCTCCAGCAATACCCTTGAGTGGCTAAGGGGATCTGAGGACAGTGCCAGCTCCTACCTTGCATCCAGTAATCAACTGAAAGAAGACGAGGAGGGGAGGGGGGGGAGAAATTTGAGTATGGATTTTGAATAAAATAAAGTTCCCTTACAACTGTAAATGAGGATATATGGGGAAAGTCTGCACTAGCAAAATAAAACATCTAACCTGTAATTTAGTCCATACAAAGGCTTCAAAATGTTCCAATAAATCTGAGCAGAACCTAAGCCATCAGCAGGGCTTCTTCAGCACTTCCACAGAAAACTGCTTGGTTAACCACTCAGTGGTTAATTTTTCACTCTTACCAACCACTGCACAATTTGTCTGGGCCTTCAAACCAGTGATATTACCACAGAGAGGATTAATCGGATTCAGTCTTTTGTTGTGTTTTCTTTTTTCTTTTTTCTTTTTTAAAGGAGGCTTTTCCTGTTTTAAAGCAGAAATGGTATTTTATTGATTTTATTTGATCCTGGAAAATCAAAGAATTACAAAGGTTATGTACAAGTATTTCTGGAAGTAAAAATCTGGGATCTGTTGCCAAGGTTTAACATCTGTGTTTGCTGTCTTAACCACTGATAAAATAAATATGACTATAAAATCCTGCGCATAGGACTGTCCATCTTCTGTGTTGAATTCCCTTTATCTTACTTTACGGATGAAAATAATAAAGGCTTAGCTAATCCAATAGCATGGAGGCAACCTTTCATTCCAGTTCCACCAGCAGATCTCCTTCTCCAACAGTATCACCAGCTTTGCAGTGCACAGCTTTCACCTACAGTAGAGAAACAGAAATAATTTCATATCTTCCTCAATAGCATGATTAAGCAAATGGTTTGGCTGAGGTTGCTTATATACAGAATGCCATTTGCATGTACAGGATAAATGGCCACTATACAACATAATGACCACCACAGGGATCACTGGCACATGTATATTGGAAGGGCCTCGAGGTTGACAACTCAACCTCCAATGTTCAGAGTCCAGCTGAGGTTTGAGGATGGAGACTCCAGCACCTCTTGGTAGCCTGCTCCAGTGCTTGACCAAATTGTGTCAATTTAAGAACCCAAAGTTTTAGGGCACTGTAAGTTTTCTTATGACTGAGAGGCTTGAAGACCTGAACGTCAGATGGAGATGGCACTTTTTAAAATTAACAAACACCTCTCTTCCACCTGTTTGCACTGCTGTTTATTTACTCCTAAAACGTTAAATCTTATAGAGGACAGGCTGATTCTTCAACACTCATGCTTGGACATTTCAATGGAATATTCCATTATTTCTTGCATTATAGATTTTAAGTATAACTGAATTTTGGGACTGCAGCCATAAAGTGGGTTTCCCTCAATTCCCAGACAGGTGGGATAGATTGATTCAAATCTGAATTGGCATCCGCTAACATAAATGAACTTGGCAAAGGTCTACCACTGTCACATAAATGCAGCTACATCTGTAGATGAATTAAATACTCACGTGCAGCTTCCTGCACCTACACAAACATCTTCTACTAGTCCCTCATTTCCTCTATAAAAGGCTGTAGTATGTTTGAATTCCCTCTCAGCACACAGAGCTCCAGAAAATATTTGAAGCTGTATGTTAGTTTGCTTGCAGTATTAAATCACAGCTCAGACTGACATGCCCAACTCCTTGTCAAAACTCTCTTCAGCAGTTAGCTCAGTTTAGTCGCCCAAACGTTACCTTGGGCTCCTGAAGGAAACCTGCAGCATGCCCAGAATACCAGGCTCCTATGGCTGCACATTTGCCCACATCCAAGTTTGATAGTCTAAAGCCACGTGAGCTGTGAGTGCAGCTTTCTTTGTAGCACAGAAATATTCACAGCATTGCTCCAGAAACGAAGCTGAACACTACACAGGCAAAGACACCGTGAGATGTACAAAAAGAGGCTGTACTTCTACATCAACAGCTACACAACTGACCCGATGCCCGAGTCTCAATTTGTTTAGGAGATTAAAGCAGTGTAGAAAATACTCTGCTCTTTTCTTTTTCTACTAAGGCAAGGTTCATCAAACCCTGTAGCTGAGCAGTGTTTCAAACTCTCCAGGGAGTTTTGACGTGCTGCAGGGCCAGCTCCCCATCCTGACCCAGGCACAGCTGTCCCATTGGAGACGGGAGGCACGCCAGTTCCTCTCCATCTTTCCCTCATTTCTCAACCACCTGCAGCTGGATTAAACTCAAAGTAGATAAAAACAAGCCACTTTTCTCACAATTACAAACAGGAAGATGGGCTTCAATGCAGAAAAGGAATTCAGCAGGGAATTGGAAGTGGGAAGATCTTCCAGTTGAAGACAAATGAACTGAGTTTCAAAACAGGGTTTCAAAGCATCAAAACACGGACTAACAGCCAGTGCCAAACATCCCATTCCTGCAGAGGGGCCAAGTCATTTTAGCACTCAGAGCCATGACTTTGCACTGCAGAACAGGATTCATTCTGTTTAGCAGCTTCGTTTCCACACAGCTCCAAACGTTTTTGCTTTTCCCAATTCACAGAATTCTAAAGAACCAAATAACTTGCTTACTATTAAAATGGAGATGCTAAGGGAACACTGCAAGGTGCACGCTGGGCCCACTGAATGGCCTGTGCACCATTCAAATCCCACTTGGAAGGATTAATAAGCCAAACGTGGGTATTATGTGGCAACTGTACAGAGTGAGTGGGAGATACTTATTACTGGGAGAAGTGCAAACAGAATTTTAAGGAACAGGCCCATGAGTTGCAGCACACCTTGGTGGGAAAGGGAAGGTTAAAGTAAAAAATAAAAGGGAGCAAGTGAGAGAGGGAATGGCATTTTAATTACCAATACTCACTAGTTAAAATCAGTGGAGTCAAAGAGCAGCAATAAGGGGTTAAACAAAAGAAGCAAGGATGAAAAAATAAGCCCTCACAAATATTAATCAAGTGAAAAAATAAATTATATTGGAATTAACGCATGAAAGAAAATAATAAAGTGGCAATGTTCTAGCAACAGGAGAAGGTACATTCTCCTTCCCTCTGCAATTTTTTTCCCTCAAGACCCAATTTTGCAGTAGAAGAGGCAAGCCCTGGGTCCCAGGCTCACTGACGATTTTAGCCCTGTGCCAAATAAACCTTTCTTGTAAACACACAAACAGTCCTTGGCATACAGACCCATCCTGAGATTGCAGGGAGTCTTGCCAGTGGCTTTAACCTTGTCCCTGCCCTGGAGTCAAGGTCCTTGCTGCCTCCTCCTGGGCTAAGGGATCCTGCATTGGGTTTGTGTTTGCTGTTAATAACAAAATGGCAGCGCTTCAGGGCGTGCAGAGGAGCCTGTCTCCAGGAAGAAAAGGGCTTGGATATGCTAGGAAATCAGAGAATATGTAATCCAGATCTCTGGTGAGGACTCTGATCAGCGAGTCCTCAAGAGTGACTCTGATCTTCCCTCAAAAAGAAGGGATCAGAGGCCCGTGTCTAGATGACGGTTTCAAACTGTGAATTATAATCTGGCAGAGGTGATGATCTGATGCCCTGATTTAGGGGCTGACAGTCCCCAGACCAGATGGGGTTTAAACCACATCCTCATCATATCAGTTTAACTAGTTCCCTGCCCAGACTGCTGGGTTTGGTACATCCTGCTCTGCAGGAGGAGAGTCCCAGCTCAGGGGCTGCAGTACTGATCCCCCTAAGAAGCAAGATACCACACTGCACGTCCTTCCAAAGCATAACACTTTTCTAGATCTAAGCTTCATATTAAATAGTCACAATAATAAAAAAATTGCTTTTCTCATCTTCCTGCAAAAGCACTTTCTATGTCTTGTTCTGCGTGTTATTTTAATGAGAAATTGCTTGCCATTAATGAATTAACTGGCAAAGAGATCTCTCTTCTTCAGTGGCTCTCTGGAAAGACAGAAACGGTCTGCAACACCTTTCAATTCAGCTTGGCATTGTAGAATCATAGCAAACAAATAATTTAGGAGAAAAGGAGTTATATGAAGCCAGTATAACTATTTCCTGCTGTGCTATCTAAGGCTCGGAACTACTTAACAGCATTCACAGCAGATGCAAATGTTAAAAATTAAAGGCACCTCACTTTGAAAGACTTAGAACAATCAGACTTAATTTCTTAACAACCAGAATCCTCCTTTTTTCCTTTTTAAATTCTATCCTATTTGACAAGTTGCATACGGTTTTAAGTGACCCAAGGTAGCTTACCTTGCCTGTTTTAGCAGCAATCATACTGTTCTGCATTTTCATTGCTTCAATTACACAAATCTCTTGACCTTCTGAAACCTGGTAGAATTGAAGCAGTACAAAATGAGGATAGAGGATTTGAAATGCTCTAAGTGTGCCGTGATTCTTCTGGAAAATAAAGGGATTATTTCATTAAATGGTAAAAAAGCTTTCATGGCGCAAGTCAAGTCAGCCAGCTACAGAGTCGTGACACAAACCACAATCACAGGCCGCAATTGCCTTTGACAATCTAGCAACAACATAGGGGAAATCACCCTGACAAACTTGAAAGGCTTCCCTCCCATCCCATCCATTCAGCTCCAGCTTCTACAGCTTGCATTTCACATCCATCACAACTTGACACTATACCAAGAGCAAAATTTAAATCCGTCTGGTTTTGGCCAGGGAGCCTTTGCTTTACTTCCCTGGCGCAGATCCCACAGATACTAAACCTGATTCAGAAGCCAGAAGTTTCTTGGCATGTGTCTGGGGGAGCATGAGCTGGAAGCCCTGGCAATACCCAAGGGGCTAATGCTAAGGAGAAAGTCACACCTCTGCACATGGCAGTACCAGGATGGTGGCTGATGACTTGGGACTGAAGGCAGGGAGTGTGCCTGAAGGGAAGCACCACCTCTCATCCGCATGGCGGGCATTGCGGAGGCAAACCCATCTTTTTCACTGCAGCTGGTAGCTCACAAAAAGGAGACATTCAAGTTTCCTCTTTCTGCTTGTTTGCACTCTGCTAACAGGCATGCATGAGCTCAAGGTCACCAGTAACCCACTGGGTTGCTCTGCTGTGCCTCCCAGTCAGGTCCCCCCTCTGACAACTGGGACCACACTGTGCAGAAGAAATAGCCACGCGAGGCTGGGGGGGAGAGTGTGCCCATCCATGAGGGAAAAAACACAGGATTCAGACTTTATCTCTCCTGTAACCCAGCGATCAGCCAGTCATCCCACAAAGATGATTTATGTTGGAGCAGGAAGGGGACTGGGCCGTACATACCAGTATTTGGGACTTCTGCAGCAACACCCCTTTGGGATGCCTGGCTCCAAGTGCCCACTGCAAGGCTCTTTTGCAGATGTCATCTGCCAGTCTCTCATTGTCCCAGGAAATCTGGGATACTTACACTCTGATGTCAAAGTTTCATTAAAGAGCAATTTGAGACCTGCAGAGATCTGGCTTATGCATTGTTTTCCTCAAAAAACATGCTAATTTCCTCAAAAGGTGTTTGTTTATGTACATACACATATATATATTTCTCTAAATATATGTTAAAATAGTAACACATATTTAAGGACAAGTGTGTAACACTTTGGAGGAATATACTAAGAGACAGGCGAGAAGTCAGAGATCAGATGCACATTGCATGAAGTACATTCTAGATATTTAAATAAAGATATTTTTTTCTAAAGTGTGCATTGGTGTTAAGCATCTCCCAGAGCTACCCTTGGCTAATGTCACCTGTACATTTGAAGCAACAAGTGAGAAGCATCAATGTCTGCCTATGGATTCTGAGCAAGACAGAAGAAAAGACGTTACATTAAAAGGTGCTTACACACCATTTCTCCAACGTGCTGTTGGAGATGGGCTTTGGGGGGTAAATAAGGAAAATGTTTGCTATGGGAACACGGTGTGCTAACCAGATACAGAGAACAACCAACACCTGACACTTCACCTGCAGAAATTCCATGCCGAGCTTCAGGTGAGCATTTAAGTAATTAGGAGTGTCAAATTCAGTGAATAGTATCAAAGACTTGTTCTTTGTCCTTCTATTCCATTTTCCCATCTTTTGTCTCCTTCCTTCAACACCTGCTGCTTTGCCTGTAGCCTTGGCCCAGCAGCTCTTTCTTTCCTTCTTTACTTTTCTTCCTCTTCTCCCTACCTCACTGCTCAGCTTTTCTTCCATCTGCTCTGAACTTTCCAAACATTTCCGAGGTTAAAAGCAAGCTATGAATATCTACTTGTGGTTAAAAATAAAGAAAACATATTTTTAGAAGTCAAGAACATTTGTTGGGGGTGGGGGGGTTGGGGGTGCGCTTTGTATAACCTATTTCATAAACTTAACTATCAGAGCACCAAGAACATGAACCTCTAAAGGTTGCTGAAGACTGAGACACTAAGGAGTGCAGATCTGAAAGCAGTGGACTAACATCAAGAGCACAAGAAACTCTCCTCGTGAGCCCCAGAGTCATTTGCCAAAGTGTAACATGGCTTCACCAGGTGGATGCTGTGCAAATGGATCAGTGAGTAATTATCTAAACAGAGTCCTGGAATTATATCGAATGGAAAAGTACAGAATTGTCTCTGTAGATCTTAAGTACTCCTGTAAAATGTAAGGAAGCATGAGCGACTGTGGCATGGAAATTTCCACAAATCTGAACTTCTCAGTTTCCCCCCTTTCTCAAAAATAAAGTTTTTGTGTTTTATATAATACCTGCTGGGTTGGTAACAAAGGAAGCGGCATCTGAGAAGGATAAGCCACAAAATGTATAGACAAAGTAACCATTTAAAATCTCCTAGTCTTCCTAATTCAGAAGGAAGGAGAGACACTTTCAGCATGTATCACTTGTGAAAATGCTGTGTCAGTGCTTCTGATGACGTGCAATTTGTTGAAAATTACCTTAGTGAAAGTGTCACTTAAGCACAGAAGTTTAATTACTGGTCTTATGTTAAACCTCTACATCTCCACTCATTGTGTTGCAAAGTGACAAATCTTAAAATTGGGCACTTGTATCTCTCTCTTTTTCAGTCGTTTGGGCATTGTCCAATTTCTTTCATTCCATAATTGCACATATCGTTTTGCCAGGTATTTAGTCTGCAAATGAAAATGACAATGATGTGTACGAGTTCCTGCTTTCTAACTTATTTAAGGATTTATCTGGACCCTTTTTAACATTGCATTTTCTTAATATATATTCTTTTTTTTCAGTGGATGATAAACCAACAGAAACCACCATCTTTACATTTCAGTTTAGAGAGGTCTCAGTGATGACCCAAATCTGTCAAAACAGGCAAATAATATCAAACAAAAAATCTGATTGATAGGAATCAAGTAAAATAAAAAGGCACTATTTCTTAAAAGTAATCAAACTCAGGCATCTTTCTCACCGTTACTCTAGAGACAAATCTACCTTCACATTGCTTAGAATATGAAAATAAATAAATGGTTATCAGTTTAGACCTGCAGTCTGCATTTCAGTAGCTTATTCCTGCATGGCACAGCTCAAAGTCTTTGTTTGGCTTTGTTGTCTACAGAACGAAATGGGAAAAAAAGAAGAAAAAAAATCACTGAAGAGGAGGGTACTTAACATCCTGATGTGAATTCTCCCAAATTCACATTTGGGAACAGTCAATAGCACCACTTGAATAACTTGAAGACTTCACGGTGGTTGCTCTCTCCTCCGGCCAAAAGGTTACACACAGGACAGGGAACTGTCTCCAGTCATTTCCCGACCAAGCCGCCCGCCACATGGGGAGGAAGCAGAGCTTGAGAAGCAGCAACCAACACCCCCCTTCCCTCCTCCCCAAGCTGTTTTCACTGCACCTAGAGGAGGGACCACGAAGCCTAACTTGCAGATAGGTCTCTCCCAAACTCAGAAACACAAAAAGACAGTGCGCACCCGAGGGCACGGCTACCATGGGATCCTTGTGAACGTGGTCCCGTTTCCCCGGACTTCTGCGCGTCACCCGAGCAAGACTTAACGATTGTGACAGGACGTCTCCAATGTTAGGCTTACAAACTGGTCACAAGCCCCACAAGTCTTTCTGATAAACCCAACGGGCACTGATGTATTTCCCCGCTCCCTGTCTAATTGGTGTAAAGTTTGCAGAGCTGAACCCCCCTATCTTTTATCCAGCCTGCTGCGTCCTCTCCTTTGACGTGAGGTCAGGGTTCACATTCGCATCCGATTATCGGAGTGGCACTCATTAACCAGCAGCCGGCCTCGCACCAAAATGAGTTCGCTGGAAGGGGAACTCGGCCCATTTACTCAGCAGATTTTAGCATTTTAAGGAGGCCTGAATGTCACACAGTATTGCTGCGTTTTGAGGAGTTTCAGACATCTCCAGCTGATGATTAATTGTGAGTGATGGGAAATAAAATCCAGTAAAGCCAGCTGCTTGCCATGGTCGGCAAAATTACTATAATGGATATAGGCTGCCAATTTTCCAGTTTTACTGGCAAGTCTTCCAAGTGTAATTAAGGGAAGTTATAAATGATATGGAAATCTATCAAGTCCCATTTATTTTCAGAGGACTCTTTCCCCTGAGACTTTTATCTTCAAGCTTATAGTTTGCTTTGTTGTGCTAATGACTTAAACCACTTCTTATTTCTGATTAAAGCCCCCAATATCCTTCATAAGAAGTTAGATCCACTTTATTCAGAAGGATTTAAAGAAACAGAAACCTTTTTAAAGTTGTGTTTGTTAACCGTGCTGAGCTCTCGCCTCCTCTGCGGAGGCATAACAGAGCATCCTCCATCTTAAGCCCCTTGCTACCGTCTGGATTTCTGCTTCCAAAAACTCTGGGAACTGGGAGAGATCTGGTGGAAGGGAGCAAAATGAGAGAATAAATACAATAAAATAAAAAAAATCCACCTTCAAGAAACACCCCAGTGTCTCTCCAAATCATAAATCCTCCAAAAACAAAGATCGTGGGTGCTACCGTAGATGCTAGGCATTTAGCACAGGGTGGTGTTGCTCTCTAATGTTGTTTGATTTGGAATAAAAGCATGAAAATGATGTGCAAAGGCCTAAAATTGGAGATGTAAAGGATGACTGCACAGTATTCCATTTCTCAATTTCATCCTTCAGAGCCACAAAATGGGGGTGATACAGTTACTGGATGAGATTTACAGTAACAGCTGTGGTCTTCCCACACAAGGGAGGACCTTCTAATGGGCTAAGGTCTGTTTTGAACAGACGGGGAGTAGCAAAACAAGGTTCCCTATTAAGGGTGTGCAGTAATATTCTTGATAAAGAAAATGAGTAGTGGTAGTCTGATTGCTTTAAGAGACCTAAATCTCCTTTTGCTGTACTAAAAAAAAAAAAAAAAGACAGACAGAGAGAAAGAAAGAGCTATTTTAGAAAGTGCTAACTGCTAAATAAATGAAAGACATGTAAATGGAAGGCTTTGGCTTTTTCCTCATCTCCTCGCTACAAACTGTAAAGAATGCATAGGAACCAGTGCCAGGGGCATATGGCTTTCTTCTGTGCTGAACATTCATACAAAAGACAGGTTCATCAGTCATTGGAGTATCTGGATAAAAAATTAGCTCCTGATGGATGGTATTTAGAGCTTACCTGCTGCTAGTACATTACCAGAGAAACACAGGTTTTGAAACCCACATGACATTAGAAACTGCAGACCATGAAATACCCCACGTGCAAGCGCGCTCATAATGTACGCCAGGTTATACAAAATAAGAAATAAGCTATTTAAACCCTCTGCCTAAAATTGGGCCCGCTGCAAGGAACCCTGGGTCAGCCCTACACAGGCCAATTAATGCACAGCATCTGCTGTATAGAAGCCGTGCATGAAGCACTTCCGAATGATTTCAGCAATTAAAAGAAAACTGTTTCCTGCCTGTTCTGACAGCAACTGTTTCAATGCAAGAGTGAGCACCAAATCATTGTGTGCAGCTGAAAAAATTAAGTCTCTCTCTCTCTCTCGCTTTTTTGGTTTGTTTTGTTGTGGGTTTTTTTAATCTTGTGAAAAGGGGGTGGGAGGGATGAAGATTTCTTACGGAATCAGATCGTTCTTTTGTTGTCCGACATTCTGTGTTTTTCTGCCAAATTAGACAGAAGGCTCCGAGGGTTTATGGGGCCCTCTACAGTATCACCTTCTGGTGCACTGTGGCTCCCTAAAAAGATGGATCAATATCCAACCCTGGTGATTTGCCTACAAAAGTGAAAATCCCTCAATTACATTTTTAAGACCATTGTATTTAGAACACAGGTGCTCTGATACATAATATTTTTAAGGCTCTTGGAGCTGAAGGGAAAAACAAAGCAACAAAAAAACCCACAAACAATGACAGCTCTAAGCAAAAACGATCTTAGATTTCGTTAAAAGTAAAGTGAGAATTGGATTTAATTGATACCTCCTTTCTCAAGCTTTGGGGGAACACCAGCAAATATTACTCACAATTTCCACTATGCTGTGACTTGTGTCCCTATTGAGACTTGTAAGTAAGAAGGGACAATGCAAGACGGTGGCATCAAAAATCCATATGAATCCCTCTCTTGCAGCTTTCTGCAAAACAGTTACAAACATTCACCTTGCTTATGCTTGTACAAAACCAGTGAATTAAGCATTCACTGTCTAAAACCCTTATGAAGATACTGGGATTTTTGCTTGTTCATTTGTTTAAACTTAGTCCAAGCTGGCACGATCCACTTCTGGATTTTTTTTCTCAGACTCGTTGGCAATCTGGCAGCAAGCATCCAACAAGAAAAAAAATCAAGAGGAATTGGATAAGCAGCAATCGAAATTCCTTTACATTGTTCATTACCATGTAAAACAATTAGTGCACATTTTCCCTTCCTTCCAAATTAACTCTGAAACCGGAGCTACAGAGCTGCAAATATAATTAGTGGTAATTAAAAGCACTTGACAAATCATTTTTAAACTTTCTTTGCCACACTTCCTTTAATGAAGATAGCACATCCCAAATTTGTGACCTCTGACTAACCTGAAGGCCAGTGATGTCCCCCTGACAGCAGCCAGCACTGGCCATTGCACTCCCACGTATCCAAAACACAACTTCCCCGACTGCTTCGGAGATCCCAGCGTGCCTGGGAAGTGAGACACAGGCAGAGCAATTCTGGGAGCAATTCAGGTGCTGCTCAGCCCAAGGCAAGGCTTGGCTGCCACCACAGCCATCTTTATCAGTCAGCTTTTTCAGTAACAGCTACAAAGTTGCTTAGAATTTGAAAAGGCAAAGCACACCAATTTAAATATATATACACCTATATATCTATATCTATGATTTCTCTTCACAGGGTGGTAGCATTTTTCCCTAGGAGGAAACCCTAATAATACTGAGTATTTGTGCCTCAGCATCAGAATAGGATTTTGCTCTTAATTACACCATACCCTAGCACAAATCTTAGGCTGCGCAACTGCAGAAAGATATAGAATAATAATCTATTGAAGTAAAATATTTTTAAAAACCCACATAAATATTTTATGAGTGATTACTCTGATTAAGGGTTTTTTTAAGGTAACCTCAAGTATTATTTGAAGTCTCACGTTATACGAACGGTGAAATATTTTAATGCTTTAACTCTCAAAATTTCACAACTTTGAAAATTTTTTCATTTTCTGTTTACCAATAAATTTTTCCCCCCATAAAAATACACCCCAAAAATTATTTAATACAGAGAATCATAAAATCTATATGAGGTTTTTGACCAAATTTAGTCAAGCTTGCAAACCCCCTTTAGCTGAAAACAGCGTGTATTTGCTATGGGATTGCTGAAGAAACAGGACGGAGGAAAAGAGATAAAGGCAAAGAAAAAGGAACAACAACAACAACAAAACAAAACAAGATTTACTCATAAGAGGAAAATCTCACTTGAATTTAAGAATATTTCCTACTATATTATTGATACCATGCTTGCCTAAATAAAATAGGCAAGCGTTAACTTAAGCAAATACATTTTTACTGGATTTCCTGGTTATTATTTCTCTGTTATAAATTCCAACCAGTATAATTATTAAGTGTAAGAGAAGAAAGAAAAAAATCATTTACTTTTGTAGATTTTGAGGTCTGAAGGGCAAGTAAGATTTCAAACAACAGACAACTGGCTGACAACAACAAGTCATTTTATAAGTTCATCTTTTCTTTCACAAGAATGAACAATGTAGTGAGAAACAGAACTTGGGAAGCTGTTTTGTTTTGTTTTTTTGTAGAGAGCATTTCAGCAGTAGAGGTCAAGCAAAACATTTTTTCCCATAGCAAAAACTTTCTTAGGCTTGTAAATGGAAAACAGTGAAGAAAGATATATATTTTTTTAACTATTTTTCTAAAGAACAACAAAAGGAATTGAAATAATGTGCATGCAACTGAGCTGGAAAAGCAATGTCCTTTAGAAGAACTGGAATGCAGCTTAAAACATCTTCCTCAGTTGTTTTCAAAATGTGGCATCACTGAAAGGAGTGTGCTTTGTAAGTTATACAACTAAAAAGGCAGCCTTCAAGATACTCAGTTTTGAAATTACTGAGATAATTATAATAGTTAATAGCTAATATCTTGGTAGAAAAAAAAAATAATTATACAGTATCAATACCCATGGCTACAGAAAAGAACTATTTCAAGAAATTCTGATATGAGAAAAGTCCATTTAAAGACTGGTTCGAATGGCGGTAATTTCCAAAACCTAGGATAATCTTGAATTACTGGAAAGAAGAGAGGAAATTAAAAAAACTTACATCAACATGATTACATGTCCTTTTTTTTTTGGCCATAGTCCTACAACGATTCAGTAACACTGGGGTGTTTATCCACAGGTACTTTCCTTTTACGTATTTATGGCGGGGAGAATCATTAAAATTATTTAGGCTACCAGCACTCATGTTAGCTTATTGACTAGTAGCTTGGCTTAGTAATGACACCTGTTCTGCCTGATGTAATTAAAAAAGAAAAACAACCAACAGAAACATACAGCTAAAAGAAAAAAATCTTGGCATTTCTAACAGACAGAAAACTGAAAAAGTAAAAAAGTATGTTCACAGGTGAAGATGTAGCAAAGGCTACAGGGCAATCAGGCCAGTAAAGATCTTTTTTTGTTGCTGTGGACAGTTCAGGCTGCCAAAGTTGGAATCAGTTGTGGGAGCACTTTGAGTGGCTGCTTAAATGGGGTACAACAACATCACTTTACCTGTTCAACTCTCAGGGTCTTGGGCTTTCTCTCCTCCTTCCAATTTCAGTGCACAGACCCCAACGTGCACAAAAATCAAGCCAAGCAACTCAAGATGGAAAAAGCAGTATTTCCAACTGCCTGCCTAGATCCTGCCCTCTTAAGGAAAGAAGTGATTTTGTGCAGTTTTAGTTTTTTATGGTGCTGTATTTGTAGTGAGATTCAAACAGTGCCATCTCCACAATCTGGCATGAAAATACTGCTGTGTGCTACTAGGGCTGGCTCCTGCTGCCATTGGTGTCAGCAGAAACAGTGCGAGACCCTTGCCTGGATTTGGGAAGCCCAGTGGCTTCTCTGGCCCTCGGCATCACAGGGAGCCAAAAAGTAACTCTCCCAAAACAGAATTTCATCAGAATGCACACTCGTCATTAACAATCTATTTACAAAATAAACCTTCGCCTCCCAAAATTATTATTTCCTATATAATGTGACTCTGTCATCATGAGGAATGTAAGTGAAATTTAAATATTTTTTTTGCTAAATAATAACCTTCTTTCCAGTCAGCCAGATTTCAAATTGTTTTGTTGTTTATGTTGCTTTCTGCTTCTGAGTGCCTTCATTGTGTTTCCAGGAATAACTGAGTGACAACTAATTACAGTCTTCTGATCACATGAAAGAAAGTAGAAAGTAACTGAAAAGCTAAAAAAATTGGCAGCATCACAAATTCTGATTCTCTCTAAATGACAAACAGCACTACCCCACTGTGTTACTAAAATCTATAGATCATCTTACAGACAAAAGAAAATAAATTCTTTGCATATGCAACATCTTTTGGCAAAATTGAATTGCAAACTGCTTCTCAGACCAGCCAGATAAGAGAATGCTCACACAATCTTTCTATCGGGCTTCATCAGACCAAAGTATTTTTCAGCAACAGCAGCCAAATGAGAACGCCGTTCTTCAAGGAAAAACAATGATACAGGGAGTGAGAAAAATCTATGCAGAGATCAGCCTCAACTTCTCATTTGGCTAAGGATACACAGAGAGGGACTGAGTATGCTTTACCTGACCAGGCATGATGCCCTACAGCTGAACTGCAAGCAATTAACCACAAGTTTGCAAGTGTGGCCATAACAGACAAGAGAGGAGATGTTCCTGACTAGGAGTTTCTTCACCATTTGTGAAGTTACACCTGAAGGAGAGGTACCACAGCCCAGCTCCCCGTGCTACCCACCGCTCTGAGAGCACCTCTCTCTGAACACGGCACTGGCACAGGGACTGTGCTGCACTGTTTAGCACAAATCACAGGTTAGGAGAAAACAGTCTCAGAGCAGCTACTAACCAGACAGCTTTATTGCTAGCAGCAGCAACGCCTGAGTGGAAGGATGGACAACTACCTTGCATTCTATTTTTTTTCTTTCTATCTCTCTCTCTCTCTCTATCTATCCACTTTATTTTTTCAGCTGTGCTATTTTCACACAGCGTGCCCAGCCCAGTTGCAAACACAAAATAGGAGCTACTTAAATTCCCATTTCTTCAGCAGACTAAAGAAATCAGACTTTTCCCAACCAGTGCAACAAAAAGAGCTGTGTTTATCAGGGAGCTACAGCTCCCTGCCTATCATGCCTTGAACAGCTGTAATGAGTGAGCTGGTTCCTGATGGACAGCCAGGAGGTGTAATCTGAATCATACCATCCCACTGCTTGTTCAGTGCCAATAGCTGATGCTACCCTCATCTCGCTCACCCACTTTTTTTTTCATGTTTTGACACTAGTCCTGAAAAGGCAGGATTTAAGTTAAAACCCTTTTCAGTAACGCAAATGTGTTTTTGCAATTAAAGCCACACAATTAACATTGACAAGCTCAGGTCAGCAGAACACAGATTATGCCTTTCAAATGCTCTGCCACTCAGTGCCTTCAGCAAAAAGCTGCAGGAGAGGAGAAGAGGGGAAAAAAAATCTCCACACATTATTTAACAACTTGTGCGCTGCACTGCACCACTTGTGGATTTGTGAAGGGAGGTTCATTCATTTACTTAAAATCCCTTTGGCTGTGGCCTCCTTCTCTGCTGGTTCTATTCCTTCAAGACATGAAGAACTATTTTTAGGGCAAGAAGGCTGGTAAAATTTAGCAGAATAAACTTCTCAAAAAATCTTAAATTAAAAAAACCTCACAATCCTTGCCTTAAAAATATTTCCCTTCACTCTTGGCAAAAAAAAAAAAAAAAAATCTCACTTACTCAGCCACTCCTACTGCCTAGACACAGAAATCACAGTGTTCTCTATTCATGTGATGATATAGTGATTAATTTTAATTGAGTACTGCTGTTTTAAAGGTATCATCAGTGTGTGTGTGCATGTAAGATCACAAAACCAGAATGCTAAGTGTAAAAGCTAAAATAATTTCTCTCTTGCTAATTTTTACTCAGCTGCACTTGGTTCTGTTTTCCCAGAAATATCTTAATTTCATTAATACAAACATTTGCAACTACAGATCTTTAGCATTAACACGATGACTCTCTTCTCTCTGTAGTCAGAAAGATCCACACATTCTAAAAACAAAAGTGGTATCACAGCAAAATGGAAGCAGACAAATCACTTTACCAGCACAATTCATGACCATCACACAGTAAGTGCAGTGCTAATTTTGGACTGGAGATCTTGATCCCACTTCTACATCATCTCTCAAGAGTTACCATAAATTATGAACTCTGCAACTAAAGCTTTCTGTTTGTATCTAAGTGCCACACAGGTGTTTATGGCCTCATTTAACTGACAATAGTGCTTTAAAATGAATCTGCACAATCTGATTTAAATATTCCTGGTCTGCACCACTCTGTTGCTTTCAATGGTTACATGAGATAAGGGCCCTGACCTTAGACATAACCTACTATACAATATGGTAGAATTTCATATAAAGGCAAGTTCAAGCAAGTATTTATATCTAACTCTAAAACACTGTATTTACATTTGTTTCCAGCTCAATGTGAGATAAGAAGCACTGGAAATCCCCAGGATAGCAATGGCATGTTCTGTTGCCCTTCTGTAGGTCAAGTTTTTTCCTTCTGCAGGACAAGAGGATTCCCATAAGAGACTGAGAATTCCCAGCATGGCATTCCCAATTCAGGAAAGTCATATGTCTTGCAAAATGCTAACATGAGGATTATTAAAATAACCAAACTAAACAACAAAACACAGGAGGTAAACGACAAGAAAGTTCAAAATCTATCCTGTGTCCTTTGTGCTTAAGTAATATTTTCATTGCTTCAGGGCAGAAAATCAAACATCCTCTCTGCTGCTTGCACTAACAGCATAAATGTACTTATATATATTTAAACGCACACATACGCACACACACAATTTTTTTCCCCCTGCCAAGGCATTTGTGATAAAACACCCAAGCTTGTCATTGAATTTCAGCTGTGGACTTGCACTCAGCTATGAATGTTCCTTTTAAAGGCAGTTTAATTAAAATTGTGCTTCCTTCTTAGTTTTTAATAATTTAAATTAAAAGCAGCAACATCCTTCAGCACATTTTATTCTACAAGTGAGGTTAAAAAAAACCCAAAAACCCCACACAACTGTGAACTGTAGTTTCAGTTGCACCAAGGAGAAATTTGGGTGGAATATATAATGAAAATGCAGATATATAGATCACATTTCTTACCGTGTCCCCAGGCTTGACAGAAACTGCCACCACTGCTCCAGGCATGGGAGATCTCAAAATGCTGGAGGTGTCCTCTGCTGCTTTCTCTGGCATGTACTTGCTCAGCTCTGCAGCAACCTTCGTCAGTATTTGTAATTTGTACTAAAGAAAAGGAAGAGGAATGTTTTAAAAAACTGTACCTTGGTGAATTCCAGTCAAGAATCTGCACTATTTTATGGCATGTTTTTAATATAATACATCTGTTATCTGTTCTTCACAGGAGTGTCTGAAAACTGCTGTTTGAAAGCTTTAATCAGAGTTTTATTTTCAGGACGTAGAAAGAAAAAAAATGCAACCCCAGCCTGCAGCAATGAGCATATAAAAGGAAAGAATCAAGTACAGTAAAGTCAGATGCATTTAAAAATTTTGGGATAGAGAGGAGAGATACAAATTTAAAAAACAGAAATACCCTTATGCTTACTGTGCATTATCTTTATTGGATACAGAATATTGAGGGATTCATTTCCAGCGCTGTGCTGAACTGGAAATTTGACCTTTTATGAAAGTCTGCCAGATTTTCAGTGACATGATTGATTGGAAACATTATCCTTACTTTTTAAACATTTCTTTTTATCATGTATCTAATGTTTGAAGTGAGCAACTTGTGCAGATTTTGCAATTAGAACATAATAAACAATTTCACTTCCATATTTTCAAGCACAGGCAGAATGATGGAACATTTTGGAAATATATAAGCCGAATATATTTTAGCTGAAATAGAAACTGTTCATCAGCTGTTATCTAACTTGAGAAGAAAAAAATGTTTCCTCTAGCATCTTTTACAGCAATTAGAAATGGAAAAGAATATGACGAGCCTCAAGCATCTGAGAGCATCCTTTCAAACGAAACCTTTCTGAAAAAAAATGTCTGCGTGTACACTAATTTCAGCTCCCGGCTTTCAGTTCTTAAAAACTTGAAACCACCTTCGAGAGAGAATCCATCGCACGTAAGGCAGACGGGCTTCGCATTTCTCCCAGCGCACTTGCAAACGAAGGCAAGGAGCCAGTAGATGGCAGCAGGTCTCTGCGGGAAACTCCTGCCTCACCAAGGCCGCCTGGGCGAAGACCGACACCGCACTTCATCAATAATTTAAACAAAGGTTTTAAATAATAAGCATCGGATGAGCCGCATTAACAATTCAAATGCGTATTTTGCTGATGTAAAGTTCAACACCTTGCTTTGAACAGTATGTTTTCCTCCAAAACAATTAGCTATTGTTTTACTAGCAATAAAATGTCTTTACTTTTCATTTTCCCACAGACAGAAAAAATCTGATATCCCTATGGCGAAGGTAAAGGGGGGACTCTACCTTCTGCTTCTGCAGGGAGTAGAACAAGATATTTGGAAATACGTGCAAAAGGTGATTAATTCTGCAATGACATCTTTCAAAAAGCAGCTTTGAAAGCCAAATTAAAAATACATAACAGAGGATTACCATCCTCCATAAATGGTGTTTGGACACACAAGATGATGTGCCATGAGCAGTGGAGCTATTCAGTTAGAAACACATACAAGGAGCAAACGGTTAGATGAACTGGTCCCCCACCACCACCCCAGCAAACGTAATAAAATGCCACACAGGTATTCCCGGAAGCTGTAAGTGGCACCCGAAGACTGGAGAACCCATTCCCAAACTGTGCCTTGGTGACAATTGATTCGGCACAGGGAAACCAGCACCATTTTGTATGCAAAAAGCTGCTTTAACTCCAAGCCTCCTGCAGGCATCATCATGACAATTAAGACTGTGGCACTCAAATTTTCCAACCCAAAAGAGGGATGGTTCTGTCTCTGCACCCGCAGCTACATTCGATGCGATGTGCTCCTCGCAGCTTGCTTTTCCTCAGAGTAAAGTGTGTATGTGTGCATATGCACACATGCTGTAGGGAGAGGGGAGGTGATGCCTATAGGAGATTTGCTGACATAAGTTGCAAAGAGAATTGCAGCAGTGTGACAAGTCAAATAATAACATCTTATGCATGTTTCTTTACTCTCGAGTGTCTGTTTTGCAATCAAGACATACAAGTGTCTGCCAGTTTCTGAAGGATATGATCCTTAAGTGAAATTACTGTGCAAATAAAAGCTTTTTACTCCTATTAAAATTCATCTGAGTCATAAGTGGCAAGGAAAAAAAGCTTGCAGAGTGTATTCTGCTGTCAATCTAATAAACATTCTGTGCAGAGGGACTATTTATCAAAGATAAATTGTACTTAAAAGTCCTTCATTAAATCTATGGGGGGGAATATAATTACATCAAATTGCACAGTTTCAGTATCCATGGCTAGTGTCTTCTTTATACTCAGAGTTTGAAAATAATAATAAAAAAAAAATAAAAAAGGAAGAACAAAAGTAAGTTAGATTTGTGGACTGTATTGCTGCCTCTTTCAAGAGACTATTTTGATACCATTTCCAAGGATTAGGTTTAGATGCCATTTAGGTTTTTAAGCCACATACAACACTTCCAAGCTGTCCAATTTCAAAATTTAAGCTGGAAGTGAAAGCTAGACCTTCTGCATTCATATAGGTTAACAGTATTTTGCAGGGACTGAAATACAGAATTCCCTGTGCACTCCATAATGTACTGCAGTGGGGGAAAAACCATGTTCCTTAGTCTGCTGCACTTTAAAGCTCAGTTCTCCACACCAAGTTAAAATATCCCTTCCAAACATTGTTTTTACTATCTTTATAATTTTCATATCTTTTAGATTCCTTTCTCTGCAGGACTCCTGCTTTGCTTGGAGTGAGATGTAAGAGTCAGTGCACTCAAAGCTTTAAAACGCGGGTCTTTGTTATTGATGAGCTGTTCCTTTTCCTTTTGTATTTGTTTATTGTTCTTTAGTCTGTTTGGGGGATAAGCAAGTTACTGCAATCAAAAAGTAAAAAATAACAACAGTAAACTTCTGGGGAAAGGCCTGTTTTGGCACAGTTGGTTCACAAATGACCTTTCAGAACAGAAAAAGACAAAGGCGCAAAGAAAGGCTCCTTCTTTAAGATTACCTTTGATGTATTTCTGCTGCTGGCTGAACCCCACTAAATACCCACATAAGTGTCCCTTTGTAAGGCTGTTTGAGATCTCTGGGGGATGAAGGGCACAGGGGGCTGTTCACCTCACCGAGGGGGCAGCCTGTGGCTCAGGAAAGACCAGGACAACCAACGCCTGCCAGTGCCACTACAACAAAGACAATTAAGAATATACCCAATTTGTTCATTACACCATTTAACACTGCTGCTGTGCCTTTGATCCAGCAAGGGGAACACTGAGCATACGAAGCAGAAGTTTTGACATGTGGACAAGGTTCAGGTTGTTTTGTTTTTTTCCTTTATCCTCACAAGGAGGAGGAGGAGGAGGAGATGGGAGAAAGAAGGGGCGTAAATTGGGGAAGGCCGTAAAGTTTGGTTTATAAATAGAGACCAGAAGGTTTCCACTGGCTTAAACCAGAAAAAACATCTGTTGGAGGAATAAAGAGATTGCGGGTGGACTCGCAGAGCAAGGAAAGCTGCTAGCCATCAGATTGGAGCTGATGAGTAGTTGTCACCAGCCCCTGCTCCACTCTGCAGGGTTTCAGAACCTAATTCTGCCAGCCAAAGCAAAGTTAATAAAGAGGTACCCGAAAGGAGCTGTACAGCTTTTGATGGCATAGAAAACAGGTGTTTCTTTTCCACTGGTCTGCAGGAGTCCACGGTCAGCTGACAAAAATTATAGTAGGGAAAGGTGATGTTACTTAATAGTTTTCTAAGGGTAACAGTATCCTGTCCTACCTCTCTGGCTAAATTAATTGGATGTTTATGTAATGAAAAACTACCTTGTATAATCAAATCTCTGTGACAAAAAAGAAGAAAACAAAAAGGTGTAATAATTGCAGTGCTGAGGAGTAAGGGGGGGAAAGAGTAAATACAGAGAAAATTATACCTTGGGTTTTGTGAAGGTTTTTTGTGGTTATCTACTGTACTGATCCCCCAAGTCTACTGAGTAGAAGTAGACTGGCTGAAACAAAAAAGGTGGCCGGGGCTACCATCTGACCCCATCTCTGCTTTAAAACAAGTTCTGTAGTTTGCACAGATGCAGTTCCCTGGCTGCATACAACAGAATATTGAAAACTCTCAATAAAACACTCGAAACCACCCTCAGTTGCAGCTCCCATTAGTTTCCTAAACGTGATCTTCCCAGTGCACCTGAAACTCATGTCCCCAGAAGCTGTAAATGTTCAAACTCCATTGGAGATTTTATAGAGCAATCTAATGTATCAGTACCCATATGTTGCTTACGGCAGTGTTTGGACTGCTGACCAGATGTGGATTTTTCAGTCTGCTTTACCTAAATGTTCAACCATGTTTTTCAAATGTCTGTCATTTTTGTGGCCAGAAGAGCGAAAATCTTACATAGCTCAGATTTCAGTGGAGAAACTGTCTGCTGTGCATCTTCATTATTTTCACTAACCTTACAGTCTCATTTTGTTGAATCGGTGAAATCTGTTAACTGTGGTCACATAATTTCCCTTTAACACTCCTAATCTGCATCCTGCCTCAAGTCACTTAACTGTTGTCACCTGCGGTTTGACTGTCACAGTAGCATGTTACTCAGTATTCCTCCGAAGCAGCACTAAGCAGTGCTGAACACAATGAGCACAACGCCTTTCTAATTAACCATTATACATCTTAACGTGGTGATCACAGCCTTGCTTAGATTTCCTCCAAGGCATCGAAACAGGAAAATGAGATATTTATTCCATATTCCTTGAAGGTGTCAGGCACCACCTTCTTTCCGAGTCAAGGATTTTTTTATTATTTTTTTTTTTCTACTCAACAAGGAGATAAATGACATTTTGCAAATCACGGAGACTTTTTTCCAAGCTCCGTGTTCTAGAGCTGATTTACTTCCACAGGGTGCTGGCGAGGAACGACGTGAGCACCTGCACAAAAATAATAACGGCACTTTTCATCTCATGGAGCAGCCAACACTCGACATGCTACGGAGAGTTAAATAAATAAAAGCACAGAAATCAGAACACACACACACACGAAAAGCCAACCCAAACAGGCACAAAGATTATGAGCCTTTAAGTAGCAGCAAAAGAGAAAGAAAGGAGAAGCCTCACCACCATACAGTACACACTCCAGCAGCAGAAACTTAATTAGAATTTTAATTCAGCCACATTTCCCACTTTCCGTTCCTTGTGTGATAACATAATTAACACTCTAGAGAAACCTAACCAGGGTTAAAGCCATGAAAAAAAAAATAAATAATATATATATCTATATATTCCCTCCGCTTCAGGCTAATGCTGAAGAGGCAGAAGCAGAAAGGTGCGGGCGGGAAAGCCTTGGAGACGTCCTTCTCTTGGAGCTCGGATGCAGCTGAGCAAGGTGGCAGGAGCGGGGAGCCGGGGGGACCGGGGGGAGCTGGGGGGACCGGGGGGAGCCGGGGGGAGCCGGGGGGAGCCGCAGCTGCCGCGGCTGGAGCCGCCTGTTCGCACGGGGCTCTGACAACTCCATCAGCGCAGTCTCAAGGTAGCTGTCAATCAGGATGCATCATTTAATACAACAGCACACTGAGGATTTTCCCCCCACAACCCACATGACAGCGTATCTACAGCTCTATTTATATCCGCGCCCAGTTGTGTTTACAAAGCTGTTGTAATTAGAAAAGATGCAACAGGCAGCAATATTATTCAGGTTCCCATTTTGCCATGCTTGCCATGGAAAGTGCGATCTTGCTTCACAGAGTCAGGCTAAATGACAAAAGCGCTATTTTCTTCGGTCTCTGTGCTCAGACAGCACTTCATTTGCAGCTATCTATAATTAGATTAATGGTGTAGTGCTGTACAAAGCGGGCCCACTTCACATCAGATAGCATATGAATTAGGACAAACACTTATTTCAATTCCAGGCAGAGAAAGCAGTGACTGGGGTATTTAGCATACCCTTTATGGTGGAATGAGATGTTAATTGTGTACCATTACCTCTAAACTGCTTGCTTGTTGTATAAATCACTGTGCTAATTGATGCAGAGATAGAAACGTAGCCACAGGCAAGAAAGCAACGGAATGAGAGCTGAAGATGGTGGATAAAGGATTATCGAGTACAACCATATGGAGATGAGGTTCCTTTGAAACCTGCCCACAAGCAGTAGTACTATGAACTACAGGGGGAAAAGTGCTGCACTGATGCGTATAAAAATACATATACACACATTTTACATCACCGCTTCAGAACAGGACCTTAGCAGCGAATCCGAGCCAAGCAGCAAACTGAAGAATAAATGTGTGTAATGAACCTCAACACAAGCCTCCAAAATGACAAGCAGGAGGGTAGGCATGCCTTGGAAATAATCACTACCCTGCCTGGATTGTAGGGGCCTAAGTTAATAAGTAACACTTCAAAACTACCCAGAGCTGATGCTTCCCTGACCCATCTGTGAACTAGAAATAACATTTTAAATAAATAAAAAAGAAAATAATAATAAAAAATCCCAAACAACAACAACCCAAGATATTTAAGCGGCTGCTAATAAGTTAAACGTTGTAACAAGAACATCTGTAGCAACAACTCCACGTGTCCTAGCCCGTGCACACACAGAGACAAGAAAATCCCAGAAAATCCCCCTCCAAGCACTGCAAAAGCAGGAGAGGAGACCCTCTCAGAAGTAACAAGTAGCTGTGTCAGCACCAGGACGAATGAAGCCTTCTCACAGATGAGGTCTGCAGTTGTTTGTCATCTCTAAAACAGCATTATAGGCACATGCTCTTGTACCTGCATCCCCAAGTGCAGATTCTCTGGCCTTAAACAAACTGTTGGACCAAACCCTCTGCTCACACTCCTCACCACACAGAGTTGCAGCTTCCTCCTCCAACCAGATTAAAATACTTATTAAATGGGTTGGACCATAATGCTTTTAGGACGCTTTCCCCCTCTGCTACATTTGGCTGAAGTCCATCAACTGTGTCAAAGTTGTGCTGGGCTTCTTCCCCTACAGACATTACAATTCTGTTTGGCCTAACTATTCTGCAGAAGGGTGGCTCTAGTCTACATGCTGTAGACAACACCACTGCACTATAAATCACACCCTGGAACAGGATGCCCAGGGAAGTGCTGGAGTCATCATCCCTGGAGATATTCAAAGGACATGTAGATGTGGTGCTCAGGGACATGGTTTATGTGGGATTAATGGTTGGGCATGATGATTTTCAAGGTCTTTTCCAACCAAAAGAATACTGTGATCATCTGCCTCCAAATTCTTTTATGAACTTTTTTCTCAAGCTTCTAGTGCAGAAAACTTGGTTGAACTTGCACAGAAGTAAGACTTAGCTTGACACTTTGATCACTAACAAAATGCCAAGACAAAATGCTAGCAACTAGAATATTACTCAATGTGCTATTCTAAGAAAATATCTTCTCCTAACTCAAAACACAATACTCAAGGACAAATGCTGACTTTCAGCCACAGATCTAAGCTCTAAGATCTTAGCACAGTGAAATAAACTTCTGAAAATACAAGGTATCTTCCCCTCAAGTGTTCAATCCTCACTATTCTTCAGCATTTGATACTGCCTTAGCTTAAAAGAGCAAAGAGAATGCATTATAAGTATTAGGTATCTCACTGTCCTAAGGTTCATTAAAAAGAGATACAGCATGTTCCAAATTTGTTTTTAATTTTCTTTTGGAACTACTCCATTTTCCTACATATGGCAGCTAAATCTGACTTGGGTGGGGTGATAAAGTGTTGAAGTAGTGTTTATTGACCTCAGTTCCCAAATAAATACACATAACAAATATATATATGTGTATCCATGTATATAAGGGAGGGCTTAGGGGTGGACAGTCACCCATTACAAACAAGCAGTACTAATGTACAAATTACTGCTTGCTGCAAAATCAAGTGAATAACAGAAGAGAATCCTGTATTGGCTGATGAAGTGCTTCAATTACTTTCAGAGGAACCTTTAAATTATTTCCAACACAATACACCAAACAGGAGTAAATAAAGTGATGTTAAAAACAGCATTCACCGTTTTGAAATGACAGTAAAGTTCAACAGTTTAGATTTTAGTCATCAGACATACAAAGCCTGTGGATTACCCTCCTTTATCACTGAAGCTTACTACTTCCAGGCAATACTAGCTATATCAGGCAATGGCAGTAGAAAAATCCCTGTGTAACTACTTCGAAATAACACCTCCCAAGTGTGCGGCTAGTTGACATAAACGGAAATGCATTGAGGAAAAGAGCTGTGAAGCTGTAGAACAGTCCTGTTCCTAATCATTAATCACTTTTTTTTTTTTTTTTTTTTTTAGACCATTTAAACTAGCCCATTAGAGCCTGCAGCAAAATGCCAACGCTCCCATCACTTGCATGTCAGCAGTGCCGGTGTTAACAGGAGAAAATATATGGTTTCTATGACTGTACCCTAATTCTACAGCATTTGCTACCTTTAATTGAAAAGGGAAGTTAAACACAAGGTAAATAATTCCATTAGCTAAGCTGTTTAATAACACATAATGTCACTATGTTACCATGACATAATGCATCACTTTCATCACTCTTATGCTTCAAATACCAGCAACGTACACTTCAAACATTTACTTTGTATTTGCTAATTAATGAAAAACACTGGGAGAACCGTCTTGAGTACCACGTGTGGAACGCAACACATGACACCACCACTTCCTCCACTCATCTG